>NC_134541.1:71082787-71392528 GCF_050624435.1 Tenrec ecaudatus | reverse complement strand
CTGCCTGCCTGCCTGCCTGCGAGAATGCCTGCCTGCGAGAATGCCTGCCTGCGAGAATGCCTGCCTGCCTGCCTGCCTGCCTGCGAGAATGCCTGCCTGCCTGCCTGCCTGCCTGCGAGAATGCCTGCCTGCCTGACTGCCAGCCTGCGAGAATGCCTGCCTGCCTGCCTGCCTGCGAGAATGCCTGCCTGCCTGCCTGCCTGCCTGCGAGAATGCCTGCCTGCCTGCCTGCCTGCCTGCGAGAATGCCTGCCTGCCTGCCTGCCTACCTGCGAGAAGGCCTGCCTGCCTGCCTGCCTACCTGCGAGAATGCCTGCCTGCCTGCCTGCCTGCCTGCGAGAATGCCTGCCTGCCTGCCTGCCTGCCTGCCTGCGAGAATGCCTGCCTGCCTGCCTGCCTGCGAGAATGCCTGCCTGCCTGCCTACGAGAATGCCTGCCTGCCTGCCTCCCTGCGAGAATGCCTGCCTGCCTTCCTGCCTGCCTGCGAGAATTCCTGCCTGCCTGCCTGCGAGAATGCCTGCCTGCCTGCCTGTGAGAATGCCTGCCTGCCTGCCTGCCTGCCTGCGAGAATGCCTGCCTGCCTGCCTGCCTGCCTGTGAGAATGCGTGCCTGCCTGCCTGCGAGAATGCCTGCCTGCCTGCCTGCGAGAATGCCTGTCTGCCTGCCTGCCTGCCTGCGAGAATACCTGCCTGCCTGCCTGCGAGAATGCCTGCCTGCCTGCCTGCCTGCCTGCGAGAATACCTGCCTGCCTGCCTGCCTGCCTGCCTGCCTGCGAGAATGCCTGCCTGCCTGCTTGCCTGCCTGCTTGCCTGCTAGAATGCCTGCCTGCCTGCGAGAATGCCTGCCTGCCTGCCTGCCTGCGACAATGCCTGCCTGCCTGCCTGCCTGCGAGAATGCCTGCCTGCCTGCCTGCCTGCCTGCGAGAATGCCTGCCTGCCTCCGTGCCTGAGAGAATGCCTGCCGGCCTGCCTGCGAGAATCCCTGCCTGCCTGCGAGAATGCCTGCCTGCCTGGCTGCCTGCGAGAATGCCTGCCTGCCTGCCTGCGAGAATGCCTGCCTGCCTGCCTGCCTGCCTGCGAGAATGCCTGCCTGCCTGCCTGCGAGAATGCCTGCCTGCCTGCCGGCCTGCCTGCCTGCGAGAATGCCTGCCTGCCTGCCTGCCTGCCTGCCTGCGAGAATGCCTGCCTGCCTGCCTGCGAGAATGCCTGCCTGCCTGCCTGTCTGCGAGAATGCCTGCCTGCCTGCCTGCCTGCCTGCCTGCAAGAATGCCTGCCTGCCTGCCTGCCTGCATGCGAGAATGCCTGCCTGCCTGCCTGCCTGCCTGCGAGAATGCCTGCCTGCCTGCCTGCCTGCCTGCCTGCGAGAATGTCTGCCTGCCTGCCTGCCTGCCTGCGAGAATGCCTGCCTGCCTGCCTGCCTGCCTGCCTGCGAGAATGCCTGCTGCCTGCCTGCCTGCCTGCCTGCGAGAATGCCTGCCTGCCTGCCTGCCTGCCTGCCTGCGAGAATGCCTGCTGCCTGCCTGCCTGCCTGCCTGCGAGAATGCCTGCCTGCCTGCCTGCGATAATGCCTGCCTGACTGCCTGCGAGAATGCCTGCCTGCCTGCCTGCCTGCCTGCGAGAATGCCTGCCTGCCTGCCTGCCTGCCTGCGAGAATGCCTGCCTGCCTGCCTGCCTGCCTGCCTGCGAGAATGCCTGCCTGCCTGCCTGCCTGCGAGAATGCATGCCTGCCTGCCTGCCTGCGAGAATGCCTGCCTGCCTGCCTGCCTGCCTGCGAGAATGCCTGCCTGCCTTCCTGCCTGCCTGCGAGAATGCCTGCCTGCCTGCGAGAATGCCTGCCTTCCTGCCTGCCTGCCTGCGAGAATGCCTGCCTGCCTGCCAGCCTGCGAGAATGCCTGCCTGCCTGCCTGCCTGCCTGCCTGCGAGAATGCCTGCCTGCCTGCCTGCCAGCCTGCGAGAATGCCTGCCTGCCTGCCTGCCTGCGAGAATGCCTGCCTGCCTGCCTGCCTGCGAGAATGCCTGCCTACCTGCCTGCCTGCGAGAATGCCTGCCTGCCTGCCTGCCTGCCTGCGAGAATGCCTGCCTGCCTGCCTGCCTGCCTGCGAGAATGCCTGCCTGCCTGCCTGCGAGAATGCCTGCCTGCCTGCCTGCCTGCCTGCGAGAATGCCTGCCTGCCTGCCTGCCTGCGAGAATGCCAGCCTGCCTGCCTGCCTGGGAGTATGCCTGCCTACCTGCCTCCCTGCCTGCGAGAATGCCTGCCTGCCTGCCTGCCTGCGAGAATGCCTGCCTGCCTGCCTGCCTGCGAGAATGCCTGCCTGCCTGCCTGCCTGCGAGAATGCCTGCCTGCCTGCCTGCCTGCGAGAATGCCTGCCTGCGAGAATGCCTGCCTGCGAGAATGCCTGCCTGCCTGCCTGCCTGCCTGCGAGAATGCCTGCCTGCCTGCCTGCCTGCGAGAATGCCTGCCTGCCTGCCTGCCTGCCTGCGAGAATGCCTGCCTGCCTGCCTGCCTGCCTGCGAGAATGCCTGCCTGCCTGCCTGCGAGAATGCCTGCCTGCCTGCCTGCCTGCCTGCGAGAATGCCTGCCTGCCTGCCTGCCTGCGAGAATGCCAGCCTGCCTGCCTGCCTGGGAGTATGCCTGCCTACCTGCCTCCCTGCCTGCGAGAATGCCTGCCTGCCTGCCTGCCTGCGAGAATGCCTGCCTGCCTGCCTGCCTGCGAGAATGCCTGCCTGCCTGCCTGCCTGCGAGAATGCCTGCCTGCCTGCCTGCCTGCGAGAATGCCTGCCTGCGAGAATGCCTGCCTGCGAGAATGCCTGCCTGCCTGCCTGCCTGCCTGCGAGAATGCCTGCCTGCCTGCCTGCCTGCCTGCGAGAATGCCTGCCTGCCTGACTGCCAGCCTGCGAGAATGCCTGCCTGCCTGCCTGCCTGCCTGCCTGCGAAAATGCCTGCCTGCCTGCCTGCCTGCCTGCGAGAATGCCTGCCTGCCTGCCTGCCTGCCTGCGAGAATGACTGCCTGCCTGCCTGCCTACCTGCGAGAAGGCCTGCCTGCCTGCCTGCCTGCCTGCGAGAAGGCCTGCCTGCCTGCCTGCCTGCCTGCGAGAATGCCTGCCTGCCTGCCTGCCTGCCTGCCTGCGAGAATGCCTGCCTGCCTGCCTGCCTGCGAGAATGCCTGCCTGCCTGCCTGCGAGAATGCCTGCCTGCCTGCCTCCCTGCGAGAATGCCTGCCTGCCTTCCTGCCTGCCTGCGAGAATTCCTGCCTGCCTGCCTGCGAGAATGCCTGCCTGCCTGCCTGTGAGAATGCCTGCCTGCCTGCCTGCCTGCCTGCGAGAATGCCTGCCTGCCTGCCTGCCTGCCTGCGAGAATGCCTGCCTGCCTGCCTGCCTGCGAGAATGCCTGCCTGCCTGCCTGCGAGAATGCCTGCCTGCCTGCCTGCCTGCCTGCGAGAATGCCTGCCTGCCTGCCTGCGAGAATGCCTGCCTGCCTGCCTGCCTGCCTGCGAGAATACCTGCCTGCCTGCCTGCCTGCCTGCCTGCGAGAATGCCTGCCTGCCTGCTTGCCTGCCTGCTTGCCTGCTAGAATGCCTGCCTGCCTGCCTGCCTGCCTGCATGCGAGAATGCCTGCCTGCCTGCGAGAATGCCTGCCTGCCTGCCTGCCTGCCTGCGAGAATGCCTGCCTGCCTGCCTGCCTGCCTGCCTGCCTGCGAGAATGCCTGCCTGCCTGCCTGCCTGCCTGCGAGAATGCCTGCCTGCCTGCCTGCCTGCCTGCGAGAATGCCTGCCTGCCTGCCTGCCTGCCTGCCTGCGAGAATGCCTGCCTGCCTGCCTGCCTGCCTGCGAGAATGCCTGCCTGCCTGCCTGCCTGCGAGAATGCCAGCCTGCCTGCCTGCCTGGGAGTATGCCTGCCTACCTGCCTCCCTGCCTGCGAGAATGCCTGCCTGCCTGCCTGCCTGCGAGAATGCCTGCCTGCCTGCCTGCCTGCGAGAATGCCTGCCTGCCTGCCTGCCTGCGAGAATGCCTGCCTGCCTGCCTGCCTGTGAGAATGCCTGCCTGCGAGAATGCCTGCCTGCGAGAATGCCTGCCTGCCTGCCTGCCTGCCTGCGAGAATGCCTGCCTGCGTGCCTGCCTGCCTGCGAGAATGCCTGCCTGCCTGACTGCCAGCCTGCGAGAATGCCTGCCTGCCTGCCTGCCTGCCTGCCTGCGAGAATGCCTGCCTGCCTGCCTGCCTGCCTGCGAGAATGCCTGCCTGCCTGCCTGCCTGCCTGCGAGAATGCCTGCCTGCCTGCCTGCCTACCTGCGAGAAGGCCTGCCTGCCTGCCTGCCTGCCTGCGAGAATGCCTGCCTGCCTGCCTGCCTGCCTGCGAGAATGCCTGCCTGCCTGCCTGCCTGCCTGCCTGCGAGAATGCCTGCCTGCCTGCCTGCCTGCGAGAATGCCTGCCTGCCTGCCTACGAGAATGCCTGCCTGCCTGCCTCCCTGCGAGAATGCGTGCCTGCCTTCCTGCCTGCCTTCGAGAATTCCTGCCTGCCTGCCTGCGAGAATGCCTGCCTGCCTGCCTGTGAGAATGCCTGCCTGCCTGCCTGCCTGCCTGCCTGCGAGAATGCCTGCCTGCCTGCCTGCCTGCCTGCGAGAATGCCTGCCTGCCTGCCTGCCTGCGAGAATGCCTGCCTGCCTGCCTGCGAGAATGCCTGCCTGCCTGCCTGCCTGCCTGCGAGAATACCTGCCTGCCTGCCTGCGAGAATGCCTGCCTGCCTGCCTGCCTGCCTGCGAGAATACCTGCCTGCCTGCCTGCCTGCCTGCCTGCGAGAATGCCTGCCTGCCTGCTTGCCTGCCTGCTTGCCTGCTAGAATGCCTGCCTGCCTGCCTGCCTGCCTGCATGCGAGAATGCCTGCCTGCCTGCGAGAATGCCTGCCTGCCTGCCTGCCTGCCTGCGAGAATGCCTGCCTGCCTGCCTGCCTGCCTGCCTGCGAGAATGCCTGCCTGCCTGCCTGCCTGCCTGCGAGAATGCCTGCCTGCCTGCCTGCCTGCCTGCGAGAATGCATGCCTGCCTGCCTGCCTGCCTGCGAGAATGCCTGCCTGCCTGCCTCCCAGCCTGCGAGAATGCCTGCCTGCCTGCATGCCTGCCTGCGAGAATGCCTGCCTGCCTGCCTGCCTGCCTGCGAGAATGCCTGCCTGCCTGCCTGCCTGCGAGAATGCCTGCCTGCCTGCCTGCCTGCGACAATGCCTGCCTGCCTGCCTGCCTGCGAGAATGCCTGCCTGCCTGCCTGCCTGCCTGCGAGAATGCCTGCCTGCCTCCGTGCCTGAGAGAATGCCTGCCGGCCTGCCTGCGAGAATCCCTGCCTGCCTGCGAGAATGCCTGCCTGCCTGGCTGCCTGCGAGAATGCCTGCCTGCCTGCCTGCGAGAATGCCTGCCTGCCTGCCTGCCTGCCTGCGAGAATGCCTGCCTGCCTGCCTGCGAGAATGCCTGCCTGCCTGCCGGCCTGCCTGCCTGCCTGCCTGCCTGCGAGAATGCCTGCCTGCCTGCCTGCCTGCCTGCGAGAATGCCTGCCTGCCTGCCTGCGAGAATGCCTGCCTGCCTGCCTGTCTGCGAGAATGCCTGCCTGCCTGCCTGCCTGCCTGCCTGCAAGAATGCCTGCCTGCCTGCCTGCCTGCATGCGAGAATGCCTGCCTGCCTGCCTGCCTGCCTGCGAGAATGCCTGCCTGCCTGCCTGCCTGCCTGCGAGAATGCCTGCCTGCCTGCCTGCCTACCTGCGAGAAGGCCTGCCTGCCTGCCTGCCTGCCTGCGAGAATGCCTGCCTGCCTGCCTGCCTGCCTGCCTGCGAGAATGCCTGCCTGCCTGCCTGCCTGCGAGAATGCCTGCCTGCCTGCCTACGAGAATGCCTGCCTGCCTGCCTCCCTGCGAGAATGCGTGCCTGCCTTCCTGCCTGCCTGCGAGAATTCCTGCCTGCCTGCCTGCGAGAATGCCTGCCTGCCTGCCTGTGAGAATGCCTGCCTGCCTGCCTGCCTGCCTGCGAGAATGCCTGCCTGCCTGCCTGCCTGCCTGCGAGAATGCCTGCCTGCCTGCCTGCCTGCGAGAATGCCTGCCTGCCTGCCTGCGAGAATGCCTGCCTGCCTGCCTGCCTGCCTGCGAGAATACCTGCCTGCCTGCCTGCGAGAATGCCTGCCTGCCTGCCTGCCTGCCTGCGAGAATACCTGCCTGCCTGCCTGCCTGCCTGCCTGCGAGAATGCCTGCCTGCCTGCTTGCCTGCCTGCTTGCCTGCTAGAATGCCTGCCTGCCTGCGAGAATGCCTGCCTGCCTGCCTGCCTGCCTGCGAGAATGCCTGCTTGCCTGCCTGCCTGCCTGCCTGCGAGAATGCCTGCCTGCCTGCCTGCCTGCCTGCGAGAATGCCTGCCTGCCTGCCTGCCTGCCTGCGAGAATGCCTGCCTGCCTGCCTGCCTGCCTGCCTGCGAGAATGCCTGCCTGCCTGCCTGCCTGCCTGCGAGAATGCCTGCCTGCCTGCCTGCCTGCCTGCGAGAATACCTGCCTGCCTGCCTGCCTGCCTGCCTGCGAGAATGCCTGCCTGCCTGCTTGCCTGCCTGCCTGCATGCGAGAATGCCTGCCTGCCTGCGAGAATGCCTGCCTGCCTGCCTGCCTGCCTGCGAGAATGCCTGCCTGCCTGCCTGCCTGCCTGCCTGCGAGAATGCCTGCCTGCCTGCCTGCCTGCCTGCGAGAATGCCTGCCTGCCTGCCTGCCTGCCTGCGAGAATGCCTGCCTGCCTGCCTGCCTGCCTGCGAGAATGCCTGCCTGCCTGCCTCCCAGCCTGCGAGAATGCCTGCCTGCCTGCATGCCTGCCTGCGAGAATGCCTGCCTGCCTGCCTGCCTGCCTGCGAGAATGCCTGCCTGCCTGCCTGCCTGCGAGAATGCCTGCCTGCCTGCCTGCCTGCGACAATGCCTGCCTGCCTGCCTGCCTGCGAGAATGCCTGCCTGCCTGCCTGCCTGCCTGCGAGAATGCCTGCCTGCCTCCGTGCCTGAGAGAATGCCTGCCGGCCTGCCTGCGAGAATCCCTGCCTGCCTGCGAGAATGCCTGCCTGCCTGGCTGCCTGCGAGAATGCCTGCCTGCCTGCCTGCGAGAATGCCTGCCTGCCTGCCTGCCTGCCTGCGAGAATGCCTGCCTGCCTGCCTGCGAGAATGCCTGCCTGCCTGCCGGCCTGCCTGCCTGCCTGCCTGCCTGCGAGAATGCCTGCCTGCCTGCCTGCCTGCCTGCGAGAATGCCTGCCTGCCTGCCTGCGAGAATGCCTGCCTGCCTGCCTGTCTGCGAGAATGCCTGCCTGCCTGCCTGCCTGCCTGCCTGCAAGAATGCCTGCCTGCCTGCCTGCCTGCATGCGAGAATGCCTGCCTGCCTGCCTGCCTGCCTGCGAGAATGCCTGCCTGCCTGCCTGCCTGCCTGCCTGCGAGAATGTCTGCCTGCCTGCCTGCCTGCCTGCGAGAATGCCTGCCTGCCTGCCTGCCTGCCTGCCTGCGAGAATGCCTGCTGCCTGCCTGCCTGCCTGCCTGCGAGAATGCCTGCCTGCCTGCCTGCCTGCCTGCCTGCCTGCGAGAATGCCTGCTGCCTGCCTGCCTGCCTGCCTGCGAGAATGCCTGCCTGCCTGCCTGCGATAATGCCTGCCTGACTGCCTGCGAGAATGCCTGCCTGCCTGCCTGCCTGCGAGAATGCCTGCCTGCCTGCCTGCCTGCCTGCGAGAATGCCTGCCTGCCTGCCTGCCTGCCTGCCTGCGAGAATGCCTGCCTGCCTGCCTGCCTGCCTGCGAGAATGCCTGCCTGCCTGCCTGCCTGCGAGAATGCATGCCTGCCTGCCTGCCTGCGAGAATGCCTGCCTGCCTGCCTGCCTGCCTGCGAGAATGCCTGCCTGCCTGCGAGAATGCCTGCCTTCCTGCCTGCCTGCCTGCGAGAATGCCTGCCTTCCTGCCTGCCTGCCTGCGAGAATGCCTGCCTGCCTGCCAGCCTGCGAGAATGCCTGCCTGCCTGCCTGCCTGCCTGCCTGCGAGAATGCCTGCCTGCCTGCCTGCCAGCCTGCGAGAATGCCTGCCTGCCTGCCTGCCTGCGAGAATGCCTGCCTGCCTGCCTGCCTGCGAGAATGCCTGCCTACCTGCCTGCCTGCGAGAATGCCTGCCTGCCTGCCTGCCTGCCTGCGAGAATGCCTGCCTGCCTGCCTGCCTGCCTGCGAGAATGCCTGCCTGCCTGCCTGCGAGAATGCCTGCCTGCCTGCCTGCCTGCCTGCGAGAATGCCTGCCTGCCTGCCTGCCTGCGAGAATGCCAGCCTGCCTGCCTGCCTGGGAGTATGCCTGCCTACCTGCCTCCCTGCCTGCGAGAATGCCTGCCTGCCTGCCTGCCTGCGAGAATGCCTGCCTGCCTGCCTGCCTGCGAGAATGCCTGCCTGCCTGCCTGCCTGCGAGAATGCCTGCCTGCCGGCCTGCCTGCGAGAATGCCTGCCTGCGAGAATGCCTGCCTGCGAGAATGCCTGCCTGCCTGCCTGCCTGCCTGCGAGAATGCCTGCCTGCCTGCCTGCCTGCCTGCGAGAATGCCTGCCTGCCTGACTGCCAGCCTGCGAGAATGCCTGCCTGCCTGCCTGCCTGCGAGAATGCCTGCCTGCCTGCCTGCCTGCCTGCGAGAATGCCTGCCTGCATGCCTGCCTGCCTGCGAGAATGCCTGCCTGCCTGCCTGCCTACCTGCGAGAAGGCCTGCCTGCCTGCCTGCCTACCTGCGAGAATGCCTGCCTGCCTGCCTGCCTGCCTGCGAGAATGCCTGCCTGCCTGCCTGCCTGCCTGCCTGCGAGAATGCCTGCCTGCCTGCCTGCCTGCGAGAATGCCTGCCTGCCTGCCTACGAGAATGCCTGCCTGCCTGCCTCCCTGCGAGAATGCCTGCCTGCCTTCCTGCCTGCCTGCGAGAATTCCTGCCTGCCTGCCTGCGAGAATGCCTGCCTGCCTGCCTGTGAGAATGCCTGCCTGCCTGCCTGCCTGCCTGCGAGAATGCCTGCCTGCCTGCCTGCCTGCCTGCGAGAATGCCTGCCTGCCTGCCTGCCTGCGAGAATGCCTGCCTGCCTGCCTGCGAGAATGCCTGCCTGCCTGCCTGCCTGCCTGCGAGAATACCTGCCTGCCTGCCTGCGAGAATGCCTGCCTGCCTGCCTGCCTGCCTGCGAGAATACCTGCCTGCCTGCCTGCCTGCCTGCCTGCGAGAATGCCTGCCTGCCTGCTTGCCTGCCTGCTTGCCTGCTAGAATGCCTGCCTGCCTGCGAGAATGCCTGCCTGCCTGCCTGCCTGCGACAATGCCTGCCTGCCTGCCTGCCTGCGAGAATGCCTGCCTGCCTGCCTGCCTGCCTGCGAGAATGCCTGCCTGCCTGCCTGCGAGAATGCCTGCCTGCCTGCCGGCCTGCCTGCCTGCCTGCCTGCCTGCGAGAATGCCTGCCTGCCTGCCTGCCTGCCTGCGAGAATGCCTGCCTGCCTGCCTGCCTGCGAGAATGCCTGCCTGCCTGCCTGTCTGCGAGAATGCCTGCCTGCCTGCCTGCCTGCCTGCCTGCAAGAATGCCTGCCTGCCTGCCTGCCTGCATGCGAGAATGCCTGCCTGCCTGCCTGCCTGCCTGCGAGAATGCCTGCCTGCCTGCCTGCCTGCCTGCCTGCGAGAATGTCTGCCTGCCTGCCTGCCTGCCTGCGAGAATGCCTGCCTGCCTGCCTGCCTGCCTGCCTGCGAGAATGCCTGCTGCCTGCCTGCCTGCCTGCCTGCGAGAATGCCTGCCTGCCTGCCTGCCTGCCTGCCTGCGAGAATGCCTGCTGCCTGCCTGCCTGCCTGCCTGCGAGAATGCCTGCCTGCCTGCCTGCGATAATGCCTGCCTGACTGCCTGCGAGAATGCCTGCCTGCCTGCCTGCCTGCCTGCGAGAATGCCTGCCTGCCTGCCTGCCTGCCTGCGAGAATGCCTGCCTGCCTGCCTGCCTGCCTGCCTGCGAGAATGCCTGCCTGCCTGCCTGCCTGCCTGCGAGAATGCCTGCCTGCCTGCCTGCCTGCGAGAATGCATGCCTGCCTGCCTGCCTGCGAGAATGCCTGCCTGCCTGCCTGCCTGCCTGCGAGAATGCCTGCCTGCCTTCCTGCCTGCCTGCGAGAATGCCTGCCTGCCTGCGAGAATGCCTGCCTTCCTGCCTGCCTGCCTGCGAGAATGCCTGCCTGCCTGCCTACGAGAATGCCTGCCTGCCTGCCTCCCTGCGAGAATGCTGCCTGCCTTCCTGCCTGCCTGCGAGAATTCCTGCCTGCCTGCCTGCGAGAATGCCTGCCTGCCTGCCTGTGAGAATGCCTGCCTGCCTGCCTGCCTGCCTGCGAGAATGCCTGCCTGCCTGCCTGCCTGCCTGCCTGCGAGAATGCCTGCTGCCTGCCTGCCTGCCTGCCTGCGAGAATGCCTGCCTGCCTGCCTGCGATAATGCCTGCCTGACTGCCTGCGAGAATGCCTGCCTGCCTGCCTGCCTGCGAGAATGCCTGCCTGCCTGCCTGCCTGCCTGCGAGAATGCCTGCCTGCCTGCCTGCCTGCCTGCCTGCGAGAATGCCTGCCTGCCTGCCTGCCTGCCTGCGAGAATGCCTGCCTGCCTGCCTGCCTGCGAGAATGCATGCCTGCCTGCCTGCCTGCGAGAATGCCTGCCTGCCTGCCTGCCTGCCTGCGAGAATGCCTGCCTGCCTGCGAGAATGCCTGCCTTCCTGCCTGCCTGCCTGCGAGAATGCCTGCCTTCCTGCCTGCCTGCCTGCGAGAATGCCTGCCTGCCTGCCAGCCTGCGAGAATGCCTGCCTGCCTGCCTGCCTGCCTGCCTGCGAGAATGCCTGCCTGCCTGCCTGCCAGCCTGCGAGAATGCCTGCCTGCCTGCCTGCCTGCGAGAATGCCTGCCTGCCTGCCTGCCTGCGAGAATGCCTGCCTACCTGCCTGCCTGCGAGAATGCCTGCCTGCCTGCCTGCCTGCCTGCGAGAATGCCTGCCTGCCTGCCTGCCTGCCTGCGAGAATGCCTGCCTGCCTGCCTGCGAGAATGCCTGCCTGCCTGCCTGCCTGCCTGCGAGAATGCCTGCCTGCCTGCCTGCCTGCGAGAATGCCAGCCTGCCTGCCTGCCTGGGAGTATGCCTGCCTACCTGCCTCCCTGCCTGCGAGAATGCCTGCCTGCCTGCCTGCCTGCGAGAATGCCTGCCTGCCTGCCTGCCTGCGAGAATGCCTGCCTGCCTGCCTGCCTGCGAGAATGCCTGCCTGCCGGCCTGCCTGCGAGAATGCCTGCCTGCGAGAATGCCTGCCTGCGAGAATGCCTGCCTGCCTGCCTGCCTGCCTGCGAGAATGCCTGCCTGCCTGCCTGCCTGCCTGCGAGAATGCCTGCCTGCCTGACTGCCAGCCTGCGAGAATGCCTGCCTGCCTGCCTGCCTGCGAGAATGCCTGCCTGCCTGCCTGCCTGCCTGCGAGAATGCCTGCCTGCCTGCCTGCCTGCCTGCGAGAATGCCTGCCTGCCTGCCTGCCTACCTGCGAGAAGGCCTGCCTGCCTGCCTGCCTACCTGCGAGAATGCCTGCCTGCCTGCCTGCCTGCCTGCGAGAATGCCTGCCTGCCTGCCTGCCTGCCTGCCTGCGAGAATGCCTGCCTGCCTGCCTGCCTGCGAGAATGCCTGCCTGCCTGCCTACGAGAATGCCTGCCTGCCTGCCTCCCTGCGAGAATGCCTGCCTGCCTTCCTGCCTGCCTGCGAGAATTCCTGCCTGCCTGCCTGCGAGAATGCCTGCCTGCCTGCCTGTGAGAATGCCTGCCTGCCTGCCTGCCTGCCTGCGAGAATGCCTGCCTGCCTGCCTGCCTGCCTGCGAGAATGCCTGCCTGCCTGCCTGCCTGCGAGAATGCCTGCCTGCCTGCCTGCGAGAATGCCTGCCTGCCTGCCTGCCTGCCTGCGAGAATACCTGCCTGCCTGCCTGCGAGAATGCCTGCCTGCCTGCCTGCCTGCCTGCGAGAATACCTGCCTGCCTGCCTGCCTGCCTGCCTGCGAGAATGCCTGCCTGCCTGCTTGCCTGCCTGCTTGCCTGCTAGAATGCCTGCCTGCCTGCGAGAATGCCTGCCTGCCTGCCTGCCTGCGACAATGCCTGCCTGCCTGCCTGCCTGCGAGAATGCCTGCCTGCCTGCCTGCCTGCCTGCGAGAATGCCTGCCTGCCTCCGTGCCTGAGAGAATGCCTGCCGGCCTGCCTGCGAGAATCCCTGCCTGCCTGCGAGAATGCCTGCCTGCCTGGCTGCCTGCGAGAATGCCTGCCTGCCTGCGAGAATGCCTGCCTGCCTGCCTGCCTGCCTGCGAGAATACCTGCCTGCCTGCCTGCGAGAATGCCTGCCTGCCTGCCTGCCTGCCTGCGAGAATACCTGCCTGCCTGCCTGCCTGCCTGCCTGCGAGAATGCCTGCCTGCCTGCTTGCCTGCCTGCTTGCCTGCTAGAATGCCTGCCTGCCTGCCTGCCTGCCTGCCTGCGAGAATGCCTGCCTGCCTGCCTGCCTGCGAGAATGCCAGCCTGCCTGCCTGCCTGGGAGTATGCCTGCCTACCTGCCTCCCTGCCTGCGAGAATGCCTGCCTGCCTGCCTGCCTGCGAGAATGCCTGCCTGCCTGCCTGCCTGCGAGAATGCCTGCCTGCCTGCCTGCCTGCGAGAATGCCTGCCTGCCTGCCTGCCTGCGAGAATGCCTGCCTGCGAGAATGCCTGCCTGCGAGAATGCCTGCCTGCCTGCCTGCCTGCCTGCGAGAATGCCTGCCTGCCTGCCTGCCTGCCTGCGAGAATGCCTGCCTGCCTGACTGCCAGCCTGCGAGAATGCCTGCCTGCCTGCCTGCCTGCCTGCCTGCGAGAATGCCTGCCTGCCTGCCTGCCTGCCTGCGAGAATGCCTGCCTGCCTGCCTGCCTGCGAGAATGCCTGCCTGCCTCCGTGCCTGAGAGTATCCCTGCCGGCCTGCCTGCGAGAATCCCTGCCTGCCTGCGAGAATGCCTGCCTGCCTGCCTGCCTGCGAGAATGCCTGCCTGCCTGCCTGCCTGCCTGCGAGAATACCTGCCTGCCTGCCTGCGAGAATGCCTGCCTGCCTGCCTGCCTGCCTGCGAGAATACCTGCCTGCCTGCCTGCCTGCCTGCCTGCGAGAATGCCTGCCTGCCTGCTTGCCTGCCTGCTTGCCTGCTAGAATGCCTGCCTGCCTGCGAGAATGCCTGCCTGCCTGCCTGCCTGCGACAATGCCTGCCTGCCTGCCTGCCTGCGAGAATGCCTGCCTGCCTGCCTGCCTGCCTGCGAGAATGCCTGCCTGCCTGCCTGCGAGAATGCCTGCCTGCCTGCCGGCCTGCCTGCCTGCCTGCCTGCCTGCGAGAATGCCTGCCTGCCTGCCTGCCTGCCTGCGAGAATGCCTGCCTGCCTGCCTGCCTGCGAGAATGCCTGCCTGCCTGCCTGTCTGCGAGAATGCCTGCCTGCCTGCCTGCCTGCCTGCCTGCAAGAATGCCTGCCTGCCTGCCTGCCTGCATGCGAGAATGCCTGCCTGCCTGCCTGCCTGCCTGCGAGAATGCCTGCCTGCCTGCCTGCCTGCCTGCCTGCGAGAATGTCTGCCTGCCTGCCTGCCTGCCTGCGAGAATGCCTGCCTGCCTGCCTGCCTGCCTGCCTGCGAGAATGCCTGCTGCCTGCCTGCCTGCCTGCCTGCGAGAATGCCTGCCTGCCTGCCTGCCTGCCTGCCTGCGAGAATGCCTGCTGCCTGCCTGCCTGCCTGCCTGCGAGAATGCCTGCCTGCCTGCCTGCGATAATGCCTGCCTGACTGCCTGCGAGAATGCCTGCCTGCCTGCCTGCCTGCCTGCGAGAATGCCTGCCTGCCTGCCTGCCTGCCTGCGAGAATGCCTGCCTGCCTGCCTGCCTGCCTGCCTGCGAGAATGCCTGCCTGCCTGCCTGCCTGCCTGCGAGAATGCCTGCCTGCCTGCCTGCCTGCGAGAATGCATGCCTGCCTGCCTGCCTGCGAGAATGCCTGCCTGCCTGCCTGCCTGCCTGCGAGAATGCCTGCCTGCCTTCCTGCCTGCCTGCGAGAATGCCTGCCTGCCTGCGAGAATGCCTGCCTTCCTGCCTGCCTGCCTGCGAGAATGCCTGCCTGCCTGCCAGCCTGCGAGAATGCCTGCCTGCCTGCCTGCCTGCCTGCCTGCGAGAATGCCTGCCTGCCTGCCTGCCAGCCTGCGAGAATGCCTGCCTGCCTGCCTGCCTGCGAGAATGCCTGCCTGCCTGCCTGCCTGCGAGAATGCCTGCCTACCTGCCTGCCTGCGAGAATGCCTGCCTGCCTGCCTGCCTGCCTGCGAGAATGCCTGCCTGCCTGCCTGCCTGCCTGCGAGAATGCCTGCCTGCCTGCCTGCGAGAATGCCTGCCTGCCTGCCTGCCTGCCTGCGAGAATGCCTGCCTGCCTGCCTGCCTGCGAGAATGCCAGCCTGCCTGCCTGCCTGGGAGTATGCCTGCCTACCTGCCTCCCTGCCTGCGAGAATGCCTGCCTGCCTGCCTGCCTGCGAGAATGCCTGCCTGCCTGCCTGCCTGCGAGAATGCCTGCCTGCCTGCCTGCCTGCGAGAATGCCTGCCTGCCTGCCTGCCTGCGAGAATGCCTGCCTGCGAGAATGCCTGCCTGCGAGAATGCCTGCCTGCCTGCCTGCCTGCCTGCCAGAATGCCTGCCTGCCTGCCTGCCTGCCTGCGAGAATGCCTGCCTGCCTGACTGCCAGCCTGCGAGAATGCCTGCCTGCCTGCCTGCCTGCCTGCCTGCGAGAATGCCTGCCTGCCTGCCTGCCTGCCTGCGAGAATGCCTGCCTGCCTGCCTGCCTGCCTGCGAGAATGCCTGCCTGCCTGCCTGCCTACCTGCGAGAAGGCCTGCCTGCCTGCCTGCCTGCCTGCGAGAATGCCTGCCTGCCTGCCTGCCTGCCTGCGAGAATGCCTGCCTGCCTGCCTGCCTGCCTGCCTGCGAGAATGCCTGCCTGCCTGCCTGCCTGCGAGAATGCCTGCCTGCCTGCCTACGAGAATGCCTGCCTGCCTGCCTCCCTGCGAGAATGCTGCCTGCCTTCCTGCCTGCCTGCGAGAATTCCTGCCTGCCTGCCTGCGAGAATGCCTGCCTGCCTGCCTGTGAGAATGCCTGCCTGCCTGCCTGCCTGCCTGCGAGAATGCCTGCCTGCCTGCCTGCCTGCCTGCGAGAATGCCTGCCTGCCTGCCTGCCTGCGAGAATGCCTGCCTGCCTGCCTGCGAGAATGCCTGCCTGCCTGCCTGCCTGCCTGCGAGAATACCTGCCTGCCTGCCTGCGAGAATGCCTGCCTGCCTGCCTGCCTGCCTGCGAGAATACCTGCCTGCCTGCCTGCCTGACTGCCTGCGAGAATGCCTGCCTGCCTGCTTGCCTGCCTGCTTGCCTGCTAGAATGCCTGCCTGCCTGCCTGCCTGCCTGCATGCGAGAATGCCTGCCTGCCTGCGAGAATGCCTGCCTGCCTGCCTGCCTGCGAGAATGCCTGCCTGCCTGCCTGCCTGCCTGCGAGAATGCCTGCCTGCCTGCCTGCGAGAATGCCTGCCTGCCTGCCGGCCTGCCTGCCTGCCTGCCTGCCTGCGAGAATGCCTGCCTGCCTGCCTGCCTGCCTGCGAGAATGCCTGCCTGCCTGCCTGCCTGCGAGAATGCCTGCCTGCCTGCCTGTCTGCGAGAATGCCTGCCTGCCTGCCTGCCTGCCTGCCTGCAAGAATGCCTGCCTGCCTGCCTGCCTGCATGCGAGAATGCCTGCCTGCCTGCCTGCCTGCCTGCGAGAATGCCTGCCTGCCTGCCTGCCTGCCTGCCTGCGAGAATGTCTGCCTGCCTGCCTGCCTGCCTGCGAGAATGCCTGCCTGCCTGCCTGCCTGCCTGCCTGCGAGAATGCCTGCTGCCTGCCTGCCTGCCTGCCTGCGAGAATGCCTGCCTGCCTGCCTGCCTGCCTGCCTGCGAGAATGCCTGCTGCCTGCCTGCCTGCCTGCCTGCGAGAATGCCTGCCTGCCTGCCTGCGATAATGCCTGCCTGACTGCCTGCGAGAATGCCTGCCTGCCTGCCTGCCTGCCTGCGAGAATGCCTGCCTGCCTGCCTGCCTGCCTGCGAGAATGCCTGCCTGCCTGCCTGCCTGCCTGCCTGCGAGAATGCCTGCCTGCCTGCCTGCCTGCCTGCGAGAATGCCTGCCTGCCTGCCTGCCTGCGAGAATGCATGCCTGCCTGCCTGCCTGCGAGAATGCCTGCCTGCCTGCCTGCCTGCCTGCGAGAATGCCTGCCTGCCTTCCTGCCTGCCTGCGAGAATGCCTGCCTGCCTGCGAGAATGCCTGCCTTCCTGCCTGCCTGCCTGCGAGAATGCCTGCCTGCCTGCCAGCCTGCGAGAATGCCTGCCTGCCTGCCTGCCTGCCTGCCTGCGAGAATGCCTGCCTGCCTGCCTGCCAGCCTGTGAGAATGCCTGCCTGCCTGCCTGCCTGCGAGAATGCCTGCCTGCCTGCCTGCCTGCGAGAATGCCTGCCTACCTGCCTGCCTGCGAGAATGCCTGCCTGCCTGCCTGCCTGCCTGCGAGAATGCCTGCCTGCCTGCCTGCCTGCCTGCGAGAATGCCTGCCTGCCTGCCTGCGAGAATGCCTGCCTGCCTGCCTGCCTGCCTGCGAGAATGCCTGCCTGCCTGCCTGCCTGCGAGAATGCCAGCCTGCCTGCCTGCCTGGGAGTATGCCTGCCTACCTGCCTCCCTGCCTGCGAGAATGCCTGCCTGCCTGCCTGCCTGCGAGAATGCCTGCCTGCCTGCCTGCCTGCGAGAATGCCTGCCTGCCTGCCTGCCTGCGAGAATGCCTGCCTGCCTGCCTGCCTGCGAGAATGCCTGCCTGCGAGAATGCCTGCCTGCGAGAATGCCTGCCTGCCTGCCTGCCTGCCTGCCAGAATGCCTGCCTGCCTGCCTGCCTGCCTGCGAGAATGCCTGCCTGCCTGACTGCCAGCCTGCGAGAATGCCTGCCTGCCTGCCTGCCTGCCTGCCTGCGAGAATGCCTGCCTGCCTGCCTGCCTGCCTGCGAGAATGCCTGCCTGCCTGCCTGCCTGCCTGCGAGAATGCCTGCCTGCCTGCCTGCCTACCTGCGAGAAGGCCTGCCTGCCTGCCTGCCTGCCTGCGAGAATGCCTGCCTGCCTGCCTGCCTGCCTGCGAGAATGCCTGCCTGCCTGCCTGCCTGCCTGCCTGCGAGAATGCCTGCCTGCCTGCCTGCCTGCGAGAATGCCTGCCTGCCTGCCTACGAGAATGCCTGCCTGCCTGCCTCCCTGCGAGAATGCTGCCTGCCTTCCTGCCTGCCTGCGAGAATTCCTGCCTGCCTGCCTGCGAGAATGCCTGCCTGCCTGCCTGTGAGAATGCCTGCCTGCCTGCCTGCCTGCCTGCGAGAATGCCTGCCTGCCTGCCTGCCTGCCTGCGAGAATGCCTGCCTGCCTGCCTGCCTGCGAGAATGCCTGCCTGCCTGCCTGCGAGAATGCCTGCCTGCCTGCCTGCCTGCCTGCGAGAATACCTGCCTGCCTGCCTGCGAGAATGCCTGCCTGCCTGCCTGCCTGCCTGCGAGAATACCTGCCTGCCTGCCTGCCTGCCTGCCTGCGAGAATGCCTGCCTGCCTGCTTGCCTGCCTGCTTGCCTGCTAGAATGCCTGCCTGCCTGCCTGCCTGCCTGCATGCGAGAATGCCTGCCTGCCTGCCTGCCTGCCTGCCTGCGAGAATGCCTGCCTGCCTGCCTGCCTGCCTGCGAGAATGCCTGCCTGCCTGCCTGCCTGCCTGCCTGCGAGAATGCCTGCCTTCCTGCCTGCCTGCCTGCGAGAATGCCTGCCTGCCTGCCTCCCAGCCTGCGAGAATGCCTGCCTGCCTGCATGCCTGCCTGCGAGAATGCCTGCCTGCCTGCCTGCCTGCCTGCGAGAATGCCTGCCTGCCTGCCTGCCTGCGAGAATGCCTGCCTGCCTGCCTGCCTGCGACAATGCCTGCCTGCCTGCCTGCCTGCGAGAATGCCTGCCTGCCTGCCTGCCTGCCTGCGAGAATGCCTGCCTGCCTCCGTGCCTGAGAGAATGCCTGCCGGCCTGCCTGCGAGAATCCCTGCCTGCCTGCGAGAATGCCTGCCTGCCTGGCTGCCTGCGAGAATGCCTGCCTGCCTGCCTGCGAGAATGCCTGCCTGCCTGCCTGCCTGCGAGAATGCCTGCCTGCCTGCCTGCGAGAATGCCTGCCTGCCTGCCGGCCTGCCTGCCTGCCTGCCTGCCTGCGAGAATGCCTGCCTGCCTGCCTACCTGCCTGCGAGAATGCCTGCCTGCCTGCCTGCGAGAATGCCTGCCTGCCTGCCTGTCTGCGAGAATGCCTGCCTGCCTGCCTGCCTGCCTGCCTGCAAGAATGCCTGCCTGCCTGCCTGCCTGCATGCGAGAATGCCTGCCTGCCTGCCTGCCTGCCTGCGAGAATGCCTGCCTGCCTGCCTGCCTGCGAGAATGCCTGCCTGCCTGCCTGCCTGCCTGCCTGCGACAATGCCTGCCTGCCTGCGAGAATGCCTGCCTGCCTGCCTGCCTGCCTGCGAGAATGCCTGCCTGCCTCCGTGCCTGAGAGAATGCCTGCCGGCCTGCCTGCGAGAATCCCTGCCTGCCTGCGAGAATGCCTGCCTGCCTGGCTGCCTGCGAGAATGCCTGCCTGCCTGCCTGCGAGAATGCCTGCCTGCCTGCCTGCCTGCCTGCGAGAATGCCTGCCTGCCTGCCTGCGAGAATGCCTGCCTGCCTGCCGGCCTGCCTGCCTGCCTGCCTGCCTGCGAGAATGCCTGCCTGCCTGCCTGCCTGCCTGCGAGAATGCCTGCCTGCCTGCCTGCGAGAATGCCTGCCTGCCTGCCTGTCTGCGAGAATGCCTGCCTGCCTGCCTGCCTGCCTGCCTGCAAGAATGCCTGCCTGCCTGCCTGCCTGCATGCGAGAATGCCTGCCTGCCTGCCTGCCTGCCTGCGAGAATGCCTGCCTGCCTGCCTGCCTGCCTGCCTGCGAGAATGTCTGCCTGCCTGCCTGCCTGCCTGCGAGAATGCCTGCCTGCCTGCCTGCCTGCCTGCGAGAATGCCTGCTGCCTGCCTGCCTGCCTGCCTGCGAGAATGCCTGCCTGCCTGCCTGCCTGTCTGCCTGCGAGAATGCCTGCCTGCCTCCGTGCCTGAGAGAATGCCTGCCGGCCTGCCTGCGAGAATCCCTGCCTGCCTGCGAGAATGCCTGCCTGCCTGGCTGCCTGCGAGAATGCCTGCCTGCCTGCCTGCGAGAATGCCTGCCTGCCTGCCTGCCTGCCTGCGAGAATGCCTGCCTGCCTGCCTGCGAGAATGCCTGCCTGCCTGCCGGCCTGCCTGCCTGCCTGCCTGCCTGCGAGAATGCCTGCCTGCCTGCCTGCCTGCCAGCGAGAATGCCTGCCTGCCTGCCTGCGAGAATGCCTGCCTGCCTGCCTGTCTGCGAGAATGCCTGCCTGCCTGCCTGCCTGCCTGCCTGCAAGAATGCCTGCCTGCCTGCCTGCCTGCATGCGAGAATGCCTGCCTGCCTGCCTGCCTGCCTGCGAGAATGCCTGCCTGCCTGCCTGCCTGCCTGCCTGCGAGAATGTCTGCCTGCCTGCCTGCCTGCCTGCGAGAATGCCTGCCTGCCTGCCTGCCTGCCTGCCTGCGAGAATGCCTGCTGCCTGCCTGCCTGCCTGCCTGCGAGAATGCCTGCCTGCCTGCCTGCCTGCCTGCCTGCGAGAATGCCTGCTGCCTGCCTGCCTGCCTGCCTGCGAGAATGCCTGCCTGCCTGCCTGCGATAATGCCTGCCTGACTGCCTGCGAGAATGCCTGCCTGCCTGCCTGCCTGCCTGCGAGAATGCCTGCCTGCCTGCCTGCCTGCCTGCGAGAATGCCTGCCTGCCTGCCTGCCTGCCTGCCTGCGAGAATGCCTGCCTGCCTGCCTGCCTGCCTGCGAGAATGCCTGCCTGCCTGCCTGCCTGCGAGAATGCATGCCTGCCTGCCTGCCTGCGAGAATGCCTGCCTGCCTGCCTGCCTGCCTGCGAGAATGCCTGCCTGCCTTCCTGCCTGCCTGCGAGAATGCCTGCCTGCCTGCGAGAATGCCTGCCTTCCTGCCTGCCTGCCTGCGAGAATGCCTGCCTGCCTGCCAGCCTGCGAGAATGCCTGCCTGCCTGCCTGCCTGCCTGCCTGCGAGAATGCCTGCCTGCCTGCCTGCCAGCCTGCGAGAATGCCTGCCTGCCTGCCTGCCTGCGAGAATGCCTGCCTGCCTGCCTGCCTGCGAGAATGCCTGCCTACCTGCCTGCCTGCGAGAATGCCTGCCTGCCTGCCTGCCTGCCTGCGAGAATGCCTGCCTGCCTGCCTGCCTGCCTGCGAGAATGCCTGCCTGCCTGCCTGCGAGAATGCCTGCCTGCCTGCCTGCCTGCGAGAATGCCTGCCTGCCTGCCTGCCTGCGAGAATGCCTGCCTGCCTGCCTGCCTGCGAGAATGCCAGCCTGCCTGCCTGCCTGGGAGTATGCCTGCCTACCTGCCTCCCTGCCTGCGAGAATGCCTGCCTGCCTGCCTGCCTGTGAGAATGCCTGCCTGCCTGCCTGCCTGCGAGAATGCCTGCCTGCCTGCCTGCCTGCGAGAATGCCTGCCTGCCTGCCTGCCTGCGAGAATGCCTGCCTGCGAGAATGCCTGCCTGCGAGAATGCCTGCCTGCCTGCCTGCCTGCCTGCGAGAATGCCTGCCTGCCTGCCTGCCTGCCTGCGAGAATGCCTGCCTGCCTGACTGCCAGCCTGCGAGAATGCCTGCCTGCCTGCCTGCCTGCCTGCCTGCGAGAATGCCTGCCTGCCTGCCTGCCTGCCTGCGAGAATGCCTGCCTGCCTGCCTGCCTGCCTGCGAGAATGCCTGCCTGCCTGCCTGCCTACCTGCGAGAAGGCCTGCCTGCCTGCCTGCCTGCCTGCGAGAATGCCTGCCTGCCTGCCTGCCTGCCTGCGAGAATGCCTGCCTGCCTGCCTGCCTGCCTGCCTGCGAGAATGCCTGCCTGCCTGCCTGCCTGCGAGAATGCCTGCCTGCCTGCCTACGAGAATGCCTGCCTGCCTGCCTCCCTGCAAGAATGCCTGCCTGCCTTCCTGCCTGCCTGCGAGAATTCCTGCCTGCCTGCCTGCGAGAATGCCTGCCTGCCTGCCTGTGAGAATGCCTGCCTGCCTGCCTGCCTGCCTGCGAGAATGCCTGCCTGCCTGCCTGCCTGCCTGCGAGAATGCCTGCCTGCCTGCCTGCCTGCGAGAATGCCTGCCTGCCTGCCTGCGAGAATGCCTGCCTGCCTGCCTGCCTGCCTGCGAGAATACCTGCCTGCCTGCCTGCGAGAATGCCTGCCTGCCTGCCTGCCTGCCTGCGAGAATACCTGCCTGCCTGCCTGCCTGCCTGCCTGCGAGAATGCCTGCCTGCCTGCTTGCCTGCCTGCTTGCCTGCTAGAATGCCTGCCTGCCTGCCTGCCTGCCTGCATGCGAGAATGCCTGCCTGCCTGCGAGAATGCCTGCCTGCCTGCCTGCCTGCCTGCGAGAATGCCTGCCTGCCTGCCTGCCTGCCTGCCTGCGAGAATGCCTGCCTGCCTGCCTGCCTGCCTGCGAGAATTCCTGCCTGCCTGCCTGCCTGCCTGCGAGAATGCCTGCCTGCCTGCCTGCCTGCCTGCGAGAATGCCTGCCTGCCTGCCTCCCAGCCTGCGAGAATGCCTGCCTGCCTGCATGCCTGCCTGCGAGAATGCCTGCCTGCCTGCCTGCCTGCCTGCGAGAATGCCTGCCTGCCTGCCTGCCTGCGAGAATGCCTGCCTGCCTGCCTGCCTGCGACAATGCCTGCCTGCCTGCCTGCCTGCGAGAATGCCTGCCTGCCTGCCTGCCTGCCTGCGAGAATGCCTGCCTGCCTCCGTGCCTGAGAGAATGCCTGCCGGACTGCCTGCGAGAATCCCTGCCTGCCTGCGAGAATGCCTGCCTGCCTGGCTGCCTGCGAGAATGCCTGCCTGCCTGCCTGCGAGAATGCCTGCCTGCCTGCCTGCCTGCGAGAATGCCTGCCTGCCTGCCTGCGAGAATGCCTGCCTGCCTGCCTGCCTGCCTGCGAGAATGCCTGCCTGCCTGCCTGCCTGCCTGCGAGAATGCCTGCCTGCCTGCCTGCCTGCGAGAGTGCCTGCCTGCCTGCCTGCCTGCGAGAATGCCTGCCTGCCTGCCTGCCTGCCTGCGAGAATGCCTGCCTGCCTGCCTGCCTGCCTGCGAGAATGCCTGCCTGCCTGCCTGCCTGCCTGCCTGCGAGAATGCCTGCCTGCCTGCCTGCCTGCCTGCGAGAATGCCTGCCTGCCTGCCTGCCTGCCTGCGAGAATGCCTGCCTGCCTGCCTGCCTACCTGCGAGAAGGCCTGCCTGCCTGCCTGCCTGCCTGCGAGAATGCCTGACTGCCTGCCTGCCTGCCTGCGAGAATGCCTGCCTGCCTGCCTGCCTGCCTGCCTGCGAGAATGCCTGCCTGCCTGCCTGCCTGCGAGAATGCCTGCCTGCCTGCCTACGAGAATGCCTGCCTGCCTGACTCCCTGCGAGAATGCCTGCCTGCCTTCCTGCCTGCCTGCGAGAATTCCTGCCTGCCTGCCTGCGAGAATGCCTGCCTGCCTGCCTGTGAGAATGCCTGCCTGCCTGCCTGCCTGCCTGCGAGAATGCCTGCCTGCCTGCCTGCCTGCCTGCGAGAATGCCTGCCTGCCTGCCTGCCTGCGAGAATGCCTGCCTGCCTGCCTGCGAGAATGCCTGCCTGCCTGCCTGCCTGCCTGCGAGAATACCTGCCTGCCTGCCTGCGAGAATGCCTGCCTGCCTGCCTGCCTGCCTGCGAGAATACCTGCCTGCCTGCCTGCCTGCCTGCCTGCGAGAATGCCTGCCTGCCTGCTTGCCTGCCTGCTTGCCTGCTAGAAAGCCTGCCTGCCTGCCTGCCTGCCTGCATGCGAGAATGCCTGCCTGCCTGCGAGAATGCCTGCCTGCCTGCCTGCCTGCCTGCGAGAATGCCTGCCTGCCTGCCTGCCTGCCTGCCTGCGAGAATGCCTGCCTGCCTGCCTGCCTGCCTGCGAGAATGCCTGCCTGCCTGCCTGCCTGCCTGCGAGAATGCCTGCCTGCCTGCCTGCCTGCCTGCGAGAATGCCTGCCTGCCTGCCTCCCAGCCTGCGAGAATGCCTGCCTGCCTGCCTGCCTGCCTGCGAGAATGCCTGCCTGCCTGCCTGCCTGCCTGCCTGCGAGAATGCCTGCTGCCTGCCTGCCTGCGAGAATGCCTGCCTGCCTGCCTACGAGAATGCCTGCCTGCCTGCCTCCCTGCAAGAATGCCTGCCTGCCTTCCTGCCTGCCTGCGAGAATTCCTGCCTGCCTGCCTACGAGAATGCCTGCCTGCCTGCCTGTGAGAATGCCTGCCTGCCTGCCTGCCTGCCTGCGAGAATGCCTGCCTGCCTGCCTGCCTGCGAGAATGCCTGCCTGCCTGCCTGCGAGAATGCCTGCCTGCCTGCCTGCCTGCCTGTGAGAATACCTGCCTGCCTGCCTGCGAGAATGCCTGCCTGCCTGCCTGCCTGCCTGCGAGAATACCTGCCTGCCTGCCTGCCTGCCTGCCTGCGAGAATGCCTGCCTGCCTGCTTGCCTGCCTGCTTGCCTGCTAGAATGCCTGCCTGCCTGCCTGCCTGCCTGCATGCGAGAATGCCTGCCTGCCTGCGAGAATGCCTGCCTGCCTGCCTGCCTGCCTGCGAGAATGCCTGCCTGCCTGCCTGCCTGCCTGCCTGCGAGAATGCCTGCCTGCCTGCCTGCCTGCGAGAATGCCTGCCTGCCTGCCTACGAGAATGCCTGCCTGCCTGCCTCCCTGCAAGAATGCCTGCCTGCCTTCCTGCCTGCCTGCGAGAATTCCTGCCTGCCTGCCTGCGAGAATGCCTGCCTGCCTGCCTGTGAGAATGCCTGCCTGCCTGCCTGCCTGCCTGCGAGAATGCCTGCCTGCCTGCCTGCCTGCCTGCGAGAATGCCTGCCTGCCTGCCTGCCTGCGAGAATGCCTGCCTGCCTGCCTGCGAGAATGCCTGCCTGCCTGCCTGCCTGCCTGCGAGAATACCTGCCTGCCTGCCTGCGAGAATGCCTGCCTGCCTGCCTGCCTGCCTGCGAGAATACCTGCCTGCCTGCCTGCCTGCCTGCCTGCGAGAATGCCTGCCTGCCTGCTTGCCTGCCTGCTTGCCTGCTAGAATGCCTGCCTGCCTGCCTGCCTGCCTGCATGCGAGAATGCCTGCCTGCCTGCGAGAATGCCTGCCTGCCTGCCTGCCTGCCTGCGAGAATGCCTGCCTGCCTGCCTGCCTGCCTGCCTGCGAGAATGCCTGCCTGCCTGCCTGCCTGCCTGCGAGAATTCCTGCCTGCCTGCCTGCCTGCCTGCGAGAATGCCTGCCTGCCTGCCTGCCTGCCTGCGAGAATGCCTGCCTGCCTGCCTCCCAGCCTGCGAGAATGCCTGCCTGCCTGCATGCCTGCCTGCGAGAATGCCTGCCTGCCTGCCTGCCTGCCTGCGAGAATGCCTGCCTGCCTGCCTGCCTGCGAGAATGCCTGCCTGCCTGCCTGCCTGCGACAATGCCTGCCTGCCTGCCTGCCTGCGAGAATGCCTGCCTGCCTGCCTGCCTGCCTGCGAGAATGCCTGCCTGCCTCCGTGCCTGAGAGAATGCCTGCCGGACTGCCTGCGAGAATCCCTGCCTGCCTGCGAGAATGCCTGCCTGCCTGGCTGCCTGCGAGAATGCCTGCCTGCCTGCCTGCGAGAATGCCTGCCTGCCTGCCTGCCTGCGAGAATGCCTGCCTGCCTGCCTGCGAGAATGCCTGCCTGCCTGCCTGCCTGCCTGCGAGAATGCCTGCCTGCCTGCCTGCCTGCCTGCGAGAATGCCTGCCTGCCTGCCTGCCTGCGAGAGTGCCTGCCTGCCTGCCTGCCTGCGAGAATGCCTGCCTGCCTGCCTGCCTGCCTGCGAGAATGCCTGCCTGCCTGCCTGCCTGCCTGCGAGAATGCCTGCCTGCCTGCCTGCCTGCCTGCCTGCGAGAATGCCTGCCTGCCTGCCTGCCTGCCTGCGAGAATGCCTGCCTGCCTGCCTGCCTGCCTGCGAGAATGCCTGCCTGCCTGCCTGCCTACCTGCGAGAAGGCCTGCCTGCCTGCCTGCCTGCCTGCGAGAATGCCTGACTGCCTGCCTGCCTGCCTGCGAGAATGCCTGCCTGCCTGCCTGCCTGCCTGCCTGCGAGAATGCCTGCCTGCCTGCCTGCCTGCGAGAATGCCTGCCTGCCTGCCTACGAGAATGCCTGCCTGCCTGACTCCCTGCGAGAATGCCTGCCTGCCTTCCTGCCTGCCTGCGAGAATTCCTGCCTGCCTGCCTGCGAGAATGCCTGCCTGCCTGCCTGTGAGAATGCCTGCCTGCCTGCCTGCCTGCCTGCGAGAATGCCTGCCTGCCTGCCTGCCTGCCTGCGAGAATGCCTGCCTGCCTGCCTGCCTGCGAGAATGCCTGCCTGCCTGCCTGCGAGAATGCCTGCCTGCCTGCCTGCCTGCCTGCGAGAATACCTGCCTGCCTGCCTGCGAGAATGCCTGCCTGCCTGCCTGCCTGCCTGCGAGAATACCTGCCTGCCTGCCTGCCTGCCTGCCTGCGAGAATGCCTGCCTGCCTGCTTGCCTGCCTGCTTGCCTGCTAGAAAGCCTGCCTGCCTGCCTGCCTGCCTGCATGCGAGAATGCCTGCCTGCCTGCGAGAATGCCTGCCTGCCTGCCTGCCTGCCTGCGAGAATGCCTGCCTGCCTGCCTGCCTGCCTGCCTGCGAGAATGCCTGCCTGCCTGCCTGCCTGCCTGCGAGAATGCCTGCCTGCCTGCCTGCCTGCCTGCGAGAATGCCTGCCTGCCTGCCTGCCTGCCTGCGAGAATGCCTGCCTGCCTGCCTCCCAGCCTGCGAGAATGCCTGCCTGCCTGCCTGCCTGCCTGCGAGAATGCCTGCCTGCCTGCCTGCCTGCCTGCCTGCGAGAATGCCTGCTGCCTGCCTGCCTGCGAGAATGCCTGCCTGCCTGCCTACGAGAATGCCTGCCTGCCTGCCTCCCTGCAAGAATGCCTGCCTGCCTTCCTGCCTGCCTGCGAGAATTCCTGCCTGCCTGCCTACGAGAATGCCTGCCTGCCTGCCTGTGAGAATGCCTGCCTGCCTGCCTGCCTGCCTGCGAGAATGCCTGCCTGCCTGCCTGCCTGCGAGAATGCCTGCCTGCCTGCCTGCGAGAATGCCTGCCTGCCTGCCTGCCTGCCTGTGAGAATACCTGCCTGCCTGCCTGCGAGAATGCCTGCCTGCCTGCCTGCCTGCCTGCGAGAATACCTGCCTGCCTGCCTGCCTGCCTGCCTGCGAGAATGCCTGCCTGCCTGCTTGCCTGCCTGCTTGCCTGCTAGAATGCCTGCCTGCCTGCCTGCCTGCCTGCATGCGAGAATGCCTGCCTGCCTGCGAGAATGCCTGCCTGCCTGCCTGCCTGCCTGCGAGAATGCCTGCCTGCCTGCCTGCCTGCCTGCCTGCCTGCGAGAATGCCTGCCTGCCTGCCTGCCTGCCTGCGAGAATTCCTGCCTGCCTGCCTGCCTGCCTGCGAGAATGCCTGCCTGCCTGCCTGCCTGCCTGCGAGAATGCCTGCCTGCCTGCCTCCCAGCCTGCGAGAATGCCTGCCTGCCTGCATGCCTGCCTGCGAGAATGCCTGCCTGCCTGCCTGCCTGCCTGCGAGAATGCCTGCCTGCCTGCCTGCCTGCGAGAATGCCTGCCTGCCTGCCTGCCTGCGACAATGCCTGCCTGCCTGCCTGCCTGCGAGAATGCCTGCCTGCCTGCCTGCCTGCCTGCGAGAATGCCTGCCTGCCTCCGTGCCTGAGAGAATGCCTGCCGGCCTGCCTGAGAGAATCCCTGCCTGCCTGCGAGAATGCCTGCCTGCCTGGCTGCCTGCGAGAATGCCTGCCTGCCTGCCTGCGAGAATGCCTGCCTGCCTGCCTGCCTGCGAGAATGCCTGCCTGCCTGCCTGCGAGAATGCCTGCCTGCCTGCCTGCCTGCCTGCGAGAATGCCTGCCTGCCTGCCTGCCTGCCTGCGAGAATGCCTGCCTGCCTGCCTGCCTGCGAGAGTGCCTGCCTGCCTGCCTGCCTGCGAGAATGCCTGCCTGCCTGCCTGCCTGCCTGCGAGAATGCCTGCCTGCCTGCCTGCCTGCCTGCGAGAATGCCTGCCTGCCTGCCTGCCTGCCTGCCTGCGAGAATGCCTGCCTGCCTGCCTGCCTGCCTGCGAGAATGCCTGCCTGCCTGCCTGCCTGCCTGCGAGAATGCCTGCCTGCCTGCCTGCCTACCTGCGAGAAGGCCTGCCTGCCTGCCTGCCTGCCTGCGAGAATGCCTGACTGCCTGCCTGCCTGCCTGCGAGAATGCCTGCCTGCCTGCCTGCCTGCCTGCCTGCGAGAATGCCTGCCTGCCTGCCTGCCTGCGAGAATGCCTGCCTGCCTGCCTACGAGAATGCCTGCCTGCCTGACTCCCTGCGAGAATGCCTGCCTGCCTTCCTGCCTGCCTGCGAGAATTCCTGCCTGCCTGCCTGCGAGAATGCCTGCCTGCCTGCCTGTGAGAATGCCTGCCTGCCTGCCTGCCTGCCTGCGAGAATGCCTGCCTGCCTGCCTGCCTGCCTGCGAGAATGCCTGCCTGCCTGCCTGCCTGCGAGAATGCCTGCCTGCCTGCCTGCGAGAATGCCTGCCTGCCTGCCTGCCTGCCTGCGAGAATACCTGCCTGCCTGCCTGCGAGAATGCCTGCCTGCCTGCCTGCCTGCCTGCGAGAATACCTGCCTGCCTGCCTGCCTGCCTGCCTGCGAGAATGCCTGCCTGCCTGCTTGCCTGCCTGCTTGCCTGCTAGAAAGCCTGCCTGCCTGCCTGCCTGCCTGCATGCGAGAATGCCTGCCTGCCTGCGAGAATGCCTGCCTGCCTGCCTGCCTGCCTGCGAGAATGCCTGCCTGCCTGCCTGCCTGCCTGCCTGCGAGAATGCCTGCCTGCCTGCCTGCCTGCCTGCGAGAATGCCTGCCTGCCTGCCTGCCTGCCTGCGAGAATGCCTGCCTGCCTGCCTGCCTGCCTGCGAGAATGCCTGCCTGCCTGCATCCCAGCCTGCGAGAATGCCTGCCTGCCTGCATGCCTGCCTGCGAGAATGCCTGCCTGCCTGCCTGCCTGCCTGCGAGAATGCCTGCCTGCCTGCCTGCCTGCGAGAATGCCTGCCTGCCTGCCTGCCTGCGACAATGCCTGCCTGCCTGCCTGCCTGCGAGAATGCCTGCCTGCCTGCCTGCCTGACTGCCTGCGACAATGCCTGCCTGCCTGCCTGCCTGCCTGCGAGAATGCCTGCCTGCCTGCCTGCCTGCCTGCCTGCGAGAATGCCTGCCTGCCTGCCTGCCTGCCTGCGAGAATGCCTGCCTGCCTGCCTGCCTGCGAGAATGCATGCCTGCCTGCCTGCCTGCGAGAATGCCTCCCTGCCTGCCTGCCTGCCTGCGAGAATGCCTGCCTGCCTTCCTGCCTGCCTGCGAGAATGCCTGCCTGCCTGCGAGAATGCCTGCCTTCCTGCCTGCCTGCCTGCGAGAATGCCTGCCTGCCTGCCAGCCTGCGAGAATGCCTGCCTGCCTGCCTGCCTGCCTGCCTGCGAGAATGCCTGCCTGCCTGCCTGCCAGCCTGCGAGAATGCCTGCCTGCCTGCCTGCCTGCGAGAATGCCTGCCTGCCTGCCTGCCTGCGAGAATGCCTGCCTACCTGCCTGCCTGCGAGAATGCCTGCCTGCCTGCCTGCCTGCCTGCGAGAATGCCTGCCTGCCTGCCTGCCTGCCTGCGAGAATGCCTGCCTGCCTGCCTGCGAGAATGCCTGCCTGCCTGCCTGCCTGCGAGAATGCCTGCCTGCCTGCCTGCCTGCGAGAATGCCTGCCTGCCTGCCTGCCTGCGAGAATGCCAGCCTGCCTGCCTGCCTGGGAGTATGCCTGCCTACCTGCCTCCCTGCCTGCGAGAATGCCTGCCTGCCTGCCTGCCTGCGAGAATGCCTGCCTGCCTGCCTGCCTGCGAGAATGCCTGCCTGCCTGCCTGCCTGCGAGAATGCCTGCCTGCCTGCCTGCCTGCGAGAATGCCTGCCTGCGAGAATGCCTGCCTGCGAGAATGCCTGCCTGCCTGCCTGCCTGCCTGCGAGAATGCCTGCCTGCCTGCCTGCCTGCCTGCGAGAATGCCTGCCTGCCTGACTGCCAGCCTGCGAGAATGCCTGCCTGCCTGCCTGCCTGCCTGCCTGCGAGAATGCCTGCCTGCCTGCCTGCCTGCCTGCGATAATGCCTGCCTGCCTGCCTGCCTGCCTGCGAGAATGCCTGCCTGCCTGCCTGCCTACCTGCGAGAAGGCCTGCCTGCCTGCCTGCCTGCCTGCGAGAATGCCTGCCTGCCTGCCTGCCTGCCTGCGAGAATGCCTGCCTGCCTGCCTGCCTGCCTGCCTGCGAGAATGCCTGCCTGCCTGCCTGCCTGCGAGAATGCCTGCCTGCCTGCCTACGAGAATGCCTGCCTGCCTGCCTCCCTGCGAGAATGCCTGCCTGCCTTCCTGCCTGCCTGCGAGAATTCCTGCCTGCCTGCCTGCGAGAATGCCTGCCTGCCTGCCTGTGAGAATGCCTGCCTGCCTGCCTGCCTGCCTGCGAGAATGCCTGCCTGCCTGCCTGCCTGCCTGCGAGAATGCCTGCCTGCCTGCCTGCCTGCGAGAATGCCTGCCTGCCTGCCTGCGAGAATGCCTGCCTGCCTGCCTGCCTGCCTGCGAGAATACCTGCCTGCCTGCCTGCGAGAATGCCTGCCTGCCTGCCTGCCTGCCTGCGAGAATACCTGCCTGCCTGCCTGCCTGCCTGCCTGCGAGAATGCCTGCCTGCCTGCTTGCCTGCCTGCTTGCCTGCTAGAATGCCTGCCTGCCTGCCTGCCTGCCTGCATGCGAGAATGCCTGCCTGCCTGCGAGAATGCCTGCCTGCCTGCCTGCCTGCCTGCGAGAATGCCTGCCTGCCTGCCTGCCTGCCTGCCTGCGAGAATGCCTGCCTGCCTGCCTGCCTGCCTGCGAGAATGCCTGCCTGCCTGCCTGCCTGCCTGCGAGAATGCCTGCCTGCCTGCCTGCCTGCCTGCGAGAATGCCTGCCTGCCTGCCTCCCAGCCTGCGAGAATGCCTGCCTGCCTGCATGCCTGCCTGCGAGAATGCCTGCCTGCCTGCCTGCCTGCCTGCGAGAATGCCTGCCTGCCTGCCTGCCTGCGAGAATGCCTGCCTGCCTGCCTGCCTGCGACAATGCCTGCCTGCCTGCCTGCCTGCGAGAATGCCTGCCTGCCTGCCTGCCTGCCTGCGAGAATGCCTGCCTGCCTCCGTGCCTGAGAGAATGCCTGCCGGCCTGCCTGCGAGAATCCCTGCCTGCCTGCGAGAATGCCTGCCTGCCTGGCTGCCTGCGAGAATGCCTGCCTGCCTGCCTGCGAGAATGCCTGCCTGCCTGCCTGCCTGCGAGAATGCCTGCCTGCCTGCCTGCGAGAATGCCTGCCTGCCTGCCTGCCTGCCTGCGAGAATGCCTGCCTGCCTGCCTGCCTGCCTGCGAGAATGCCTGCCTGCCTGCCTGCCTGCGAGAGTGCCTGCCTGCCTGCCTGCCTGCGAGAATGCCTGCCTGCCTGCGTGCCTGCCTGCGAGAATGCCTGCCTGCCTCCGTGCCTGAGAGAATGCCTGCCGGCCTGCCTGCGAGAATCCCTGCCTGCCTGCGAGAATGCCTGCCTGCCTGGCTGCCATGAGAATGCCTGCCTGCCTGCCTGCGAGAATGCCTGCCTGCCTGCCTGCCTGCGAGAATGCCTGCCTGCCTGCCTGCGAGAATGCCTGCCTGCCTGCCGGCCTGCCTGCCTGCCTGCCTGCCTGCGAGAATGCCTGCCTGCCTGCCTGCCTGCCTGCGAGAATGCCTGCCTGCCTGCCTGCGAGAATGCCTGCCTGCCTGCCTGTCTGCGAGAATGCCTGCCTGCCTGCCTGCCTGCCTGCCTGCAAGAATGCCTGCCTGCCTGCCTGCCTGCATGCGAGAATGCCTGCCTGCCTGCCTGCCTGCCTGCGAGAATGCCTGCCTGCCTGCCTGCCTGCCTGCCTGCGAGAATGTCTGCCTGCCTGCCTGCCTGCCTGCGAGAATGCCTGCCTGCCTGCCTGCGAGAATGCCTGCTGCCTGCCTGCCTGCCTGCCTGCGAGAATGCCTGCCTGCCTGCCTGCCTGCCTGCGAGAATGCCAGCCTGCCTGCCTGCCTGCCTGCGAGAATGCCTGCCTGCCTGCCTGCCTGCCTGCCTGCCTGCGAGAATGCCTGCCTGCCTGCCTGCAAGCCTGCGAGAATGTCTGCCTGCCTGCCTGCCTGCCTGCCTGCGAGAATGCCTGCCTGCCTGCCTGCCTGCGAGAATGCCTGCCTGCCTGCCTGCCTGCGAGAATGCATGCATGCCTGCCTGCCTGCCTGCGAGAATGCCTGCCTGCCTGCCTGCCTGCGAGAATGCCTGCCTGCCTGCCTGCCTGCGAGAATGCCTGCCTGCCTGCCTGCCTGCCTGCGAGAATGCCTGCCTGCCTGCCTGCCTGCCTGTGAGAATGCCTGCCTACCTGCCTGCCTGCTAGAATGCCTGCCTGCCTGCCTGCCGGCCTGCGAGAATGCCTGCCTGCCTGCCTGCCTGCCTGCCTGCGAGAATGCCTGCCTGCCTGCCTGCCTTCCTGCCTGCCTACGAGAATGCCTGCCTGCCTGCCTGCCTGCATGCGAGAATGCTTGCCTGCCTGCCTGCCTGCCTGCGAGAATGCCTGCCTGTCTGCCTGCCTGCCTGCGAGAATGCCTGCCTGCCTGCCTGCCTGCCTGCCTGCCTGCCTGCCTGCCTGCCTGCCTGCGAGAATGCCTGCCTGCCTGCCTGCCTGCCTGCCTGCGAGAATGCCTGCCTGCCTGCCTGCCTGCCTGCGAGAATGCCTGCCTGCCTGCGAGAATGCCTGCCTGCCTGCCTGCCTGCCTGCCTGCGAGAATGCCTGCCTGCCTGCCTGCGAGAATGCCTGCCTGCCTGCCTGCCTGCCTGCGAGAATGCCTGCCTGCCTGCCTGCCTGCGAGAATGCCTGCCTGCCTGCCTGCCTGCCTGCGAGAATGCCTGCCTGCCTGCCTGCCTGCCTGCGAGAATGCCTGCCTGCCTGCCTGCCTGCGAGAATGCATGCCTGCCTGCCTGCCTGCGAGAATGCCTGCCTGCCTGCCTGCCTGCCTGCGAGAATGCCTGCCTGCCTGCCTGCCTGCCTGCGAGAATGCCTGCCTGCCTGCGAGAATGCCTGCCTGCCTGCCTGCCTGCCTGCCTGCGAGAATGCCTGCCTGCCTGCCAGCCTGCGAGAATGCCTGCCTGCCTGCCTGCCTGCCTGCCTGCGAGAATGCCTGCCTGCCTGCCTGCCAGCCTGCGAGAATGCCTGCCTGCCTGCCTGCCTGCGAGAATGCCTGCCTGCCTGCCTGCAAGAATGCCTGCCTGCCTGCCTGCCTGCGAGAATGCCTGCTTGCCTGCCTGCCTGCGAGAATGCCTGCCTGCCTGCCTGCCTGCCTGCGAGAATGCCTGCCTGCAAGAATGCCTGCCTGCCTGCCTGCCTGCGAGAATGCCTGCCTGCCTGCCTGCGAGAATGCCTGCCTGCCTGCCTGCCTGCCTGCGAGAATGCCTGCCTGCCTGCCTGCCTGCGAGAATGCCAGCCTACCTGCCTGCCTGCGAGTATGCCTGCCTGTCTGCCTGCCTGCCTGCGAGAAAGCCTGCCTGCCTGCCTGCCTGCCTGCCTGCCTGCCTGCCTGCCTGCGAGAATGCCTGCCTGCCTGCCTGCCTGCCTGCGAGAATGCCTGCCTGCCTGCCTGCCTGCCTGCGAGAATGCCTGCCTGCCTGCCTGCCTGCCTGCGAGAATGCCTGCCTGCCTGCCTGCGAGAATGCCTGCCTGCCTGCCTGCGAGAATGCCTGCCTGCCTGCCTGCCTGCCTGCGAGAATGCCTGCCTGCCTGCCTGCCTGCCTGCCTGCGAGAATGCCTGCCTGCCTGCCTGCCTGCCTGCGAGAATGCCTGCCTGCCTGCCTGCCAGCATGCGAGAATGCCTGCCTGCCTGCCTGCCTGCCTGCGAGAATGCCTGCCTGCCTGCCTGCCTGCCTGCCTGCGAGAATGCCTGCCTGCCTGCCTGCCTGCCTGCGAGAATGCCTGCCTGCCTGCCTGCCTGCCTGCCTGCGAGAATGCCTGCCTGCCTGCCTGCCAGCCTGCGAGAATGTCTGCCTGCCTGCCTGCCTGCCTGCCTGCGAGAATGCCTGCCTGCCTGCCTGCCTGCGAGAATGCCTGCCTGCCTGCCTGCCTGCGAGAATGCATGCATGCCTGCCTGCCTGCCTGCGAGAATGCCTGCCTGCCTGCCTGCCTGCGAGAATGCCTGCCTGCCTGCCTGCCTGCCTGCCTGCCTGCGAGAATGCCTGCCTGCCTGCCTGCCTGCCTGTGAGAATGCCTGCCTGCCTGCCTGCCTGCGAGAATGCCTGCCTGCCTGCCTGCCTGCCTGCGAGAATGCCTGCCTGCCTGCCCGCCTGCCTACGAGAATGCCTGCCTGCCTGCCTGCCTGCCTACCTGCCTACGAGAATGCCTGCCTGCCTGCCTGCCTGCATGCGAGAATGCTTGCCTGCCTGGCTGCCTGCCTGCGAGAATGCCTGCCTGTCTGCCTGCCTGCCTGCGAGAATGCCTGCCTGCCTGCCTGCCTGCCTGCCTGCGAGAATGCCTGCCTGCCTGCCTGCCTGCCTGCCTGCGAAAATGCCTGCCTGCCTGCCTGCCTGCCTGCGAGAATGGCTGCCTGCCTGCCTTCGAGAATGCCTGCCTGCCTGCCTGCGAGAATGCCTGCCTGCCTGCCTACCTGCCTGCGAGAATGCCTGCCTGCCTGCCTGCCTGCCTGCCTGCGAGAATGCCTGCTTGCCTGCCTGCCTGCCTGCGAGAATGCCTGCCTGCCTGCCTGCCTGCCTGCGAGAATGCCTGCCTGCCTGCCTGCCTGCGAGAATGCATGCCTGCCTGCCTGCCTGCGAGAATGCCTGCCTGCCTGCCTGCCTGCGAGAATGCCTGCCTGCCTGCCTGCCTGCCTGCGAGAATGCCTGCCTGCCTGCGAGAATGCCTACCTTCCTGCCTGCCTGCCTGCGAGAATGCCTGCCTGCCTGCCAGCCTGCGAGAATGCCTGCCTGCCTGCCTGCCTGCCTGCGAGAATGCCTGCCTGCCTGCCTGCCAGCCTGCGAGAATGCCTGCCTGCCTGCCTGCCTGCGAGAATGCCTGCCTGCCTGCCTGCAAGAATGCCTGCCTGCCTGCCTGCCTGCGAGAATGCCTGCCTGCCTGCCTGCCTGCGAGAATGCCTGCCTGCCTGCCTGCCTGCCTGCGAGAATGCCTGCCTGCAAGAATGCCTGCCTGCCTGCCTGCCTGCCTGCGAGAATGCCTGCCTGCCTGCCTGCGAGAATGCCTGCCTGCCTGCCTGCCTGCCTGCGAGAATGCCTGCCTGCCTGCCTGCCTGCGAGAATGCCAGCCTACCTGCCTGCCTGCGAGTATGCCTGCCTGTCTGCCTGCCTGCCTGCGAGAATGCCTGCCTGCCTGCCTGCCTGCCTGCCTGCCTGCCTGCCTGCCTGCGAGAATGCCTGCCTGCCTGCCTGCCTGCCTGCGAGAATGCCTGCCTGCCTGCCTGCCTGCCTGCGAGAATGCCTGCCTGCCTGCCTGCCTGCCTGCGAGAATGCCTGCCTGCCTGCCTGCGAGAATGCCTGCCTGCCTGCCTGCGAGAATGCCTGCCTGCCTGCCTGCCTGCCTGCGAGAATGCCTGCCTGCCTGCCTGCCTGCCTGCCTGCGAGAATGCCTGCCTGCCTGCCTGCCTGCCTGCGAGAATGCCTGCCTGCCTGCCTGCCTGCATGCGAGAATGCCTGCCTGCCTGCCTGCCTGCCTGCGAGAATGCCTGCCTGCCTGCCTGCCTGCCTGCCTGCGAGAATGCCTGCCTGCCTGCCTGCCTGCCTGCGAGAATGCCTGCCTGCCTGCCTGCCTGCCTGCCTGCGAGAATGCCTGCCTGCCTGCCTGCCAGCCTGCGAGAATGTCTGCCTGCCTGCCTGCCTGCCTGCCTGCGAGAATGCCTGCCTGCCTGCCTGCCTGCGAGAATGCCTGCCTGCCTGCCTGCCTGCGAGAATGCATGCATGCCTGCCTGCCTGCCTGCGAGAATGCCTGCCTGCCTGCCTGCCTGCGAGAATGCCTGCCTGCCTGCCTGCCTGCCTGCCTGCGAGAATGCCTGCCTGCCTGCCTGCCTGCCTGTGAGAATGCCTGCCTGCCTGCCTGCCTGCCTGCGAGAATGCCTGCCTGCCTGCCTGCCTGCCTGCGAGAATGCCTGCCTGCCTGCCCGCCTGCCTACGAGAATGCCTGCCTGCCTGCCTGCCTGCCTACCTGCCTACGAGAATGCCTGCCTGCCTGCCTGCCTGCATGCGAGAATGCTTGCCTGCCTGGCTGCCTGCCTGCGAGAATGCCTGCCTGTCTGCCTGCCTGCCTGCGAGAATGCCTGCCTGCCTGCCTGCCTGCCTGCCTGCCTGCCTGCCTGCCTGCGAGAATGCCTGCCTGCCTGCCTGCCTGCCTGCCTGCGAAAATGCCTGCCAGCCTGCCTGCCTGCCTGCGAGAATGGCTGCCTGCCTGCCTTCGAGAATGCCTGCCTGCCTGCCTGCGAGAATGCCTGCCTGCCTGCCTACCTGCCTGCGAGAATGCCTGCCTGCCTGCCTGCCTGCCTGCGAGAATGCCTGCCTGCCTGCCTGCCTGCCTGCGAGAATGCCTGCCTGCCTGCCTGCCTGCGAGAATGCCTGCCTGCCTGCCTGCCTGCGAGAATGCATGCCTGCCTGCCTGCCTGCGAGAATGCCTGCCTGCCTGCCTGCCTGCCTGCGAGAATGCCTGCCTGCCTGCCTGCCTGCCTGCGAGAATGCCTGCCTGCCTGCGAGAATGCCTACCTTCCTGCCTGCCTGCCTGCGAGAATGCCTGCCTGCCTGCCAGCCTGCGAGAATGCCTGCCTGCCTGCCTGCCTGCCTGCGAGAATGCCTGCCTGCCTGCCTGCCAGCCTGCGAGAATGCCTGCCTGCCTGCCTGCCTGCGAGAATGCCTGCCTGCCTGCCTGTAAGAATGCCTGCCTGCCTGCCTGCATGCGAGAATGCCTGCCTGCCTGCCTGCCTGCGAGAATGCCTGCCTGCCTGCCTGCCTGCCTGTGAGAATGCCTGCCTGCCTGCGAGAATGCCTGCCTGCCTGCCTGCGAGAATGCCTGCCTGCCTGCCTGCCTGCCTGCGAGAATGCCTGCCTGCCTGCCTGCCTGCGAGAATGCCTGCCTGCCTGCCTGCCTGGGAGTATGCCTGCCTGCCTGCCTCCCTGCCTGCGAGAATGCCTGCCTGCCTGCCTGCCTGCGAGAATGCCTGCCTGCCTGCCTGCGAGAATGCCTGCCTGCCTGCCTGCCTGCGAGAATGCCTGCCTGCCTGCCTGCCTGCGAGAATGCCTGCCTGCCTGCCTGCCTGCGAGAATGCCTGCCTGCCTGCCTGCCTGCGAGAATGCCTGCCTGCCTCCCTGCCTGCGAGAATGCCTGCCTGCCTGCCTGCCTGCCTGCGAGAATGCCTTCCTGTCTGCCTGCCTGCGAGAATGCCTGCCTGCCTTCCTGCCTGCCTGCCTGCCTGCGAGAATGCCTGCCTGCCTGCCTGCCTGCCTGCGAGAATGCCTGCCTGCCTGCCTGCCTGCCTGCCTGCGAGAATGCCTGCCTGCCTGCCTGCGAGAATGCCTGCCTGCCTGCCTGCCTGCCTGCGAGAATGCCTGCCTGCCTGCCTGCGTGCCTGCCTGCGATAATGCCTGCCTGCGTGCCTGCCTGCCTGCGAGAATGCCTGCCTGCCTGCCCGCCTGCCTGCGAGAATGCCTGCCTGCCTGCCTGCCTGCCTGCCTGCGAGAATGCCTGCCTGCCTGCCTGCGAGAATGCCTGCCTGCCTGCCTGCCTGCCTGCCTGCGAGAATGCCTGCCTGCCTGCCTGCCTGCCTGCCTGCCTGCGAGAATGCCTGCCTGCCTGCCTGCCTGCCTGCCTGCGAGAATGCCTGCCTGCCTGCCTGCCTGTCTGCGAGAATGCCTGCCTGCCTGCCTGCCTGCCTGCCTGCGAGAATGCCTGCCTGCCTGCCTGCCTGCCTGTGAGAATGCCTGCCTGCCTGCCTGCCTGCGAGAATGGCTGCCTGCCTGCCTGCCTGCGAGAATGCCTGCCTGCCTGCCTGCCTGCCTGCGAGAATGCCTGCCTGCCTGCCTGCCTGCCTGCGAGAATGCCTGCCTGCCTCCCTGCCTGCGAGAATGCCTGCCTGCCTGCCTGACTGCCTGCGAGAATTCCTGCCTGCCTGCCTGCCTGCGAGAATGCCTGCCTGCCTGCCTGCCTGCCTGCGAGAATGCCTGCCTGCCTGCCTGCCTGCCTGCGAGAATGCCTGCCTGCCTGCCTGCCTGCCTGCGAGAATGCCTGCCTGCCTGCCTGCGTGCCTGCCTGCGAGAATGCCTGCCTGCCTGCCTGCCTGCGAGAATGCCTGCCTGCCTGCCTGCGAGAATGCCTGCCTGCCTGCCTGCGAGAATGCCTGCCTGCCTGCCTGCCTGCCTGCATGCCTGCCTGCCTGCCTGCGAGAATGCCTGCCTGCCTGCCTGCCTGCCTGCGAGAATGCCTGCCTGCCTGCCTGCCTGCCTGCCTGCGAGAATGCCTGCCTTCCTGCCAGCCTGCGAGAATGCCTGCCTGCCTGCCTGCCTGCCTGCCTGTCAGAATGCCTGCCTGCCTGCCTGCCTAACTGCCTGCGAGAATGCCTGCATGCCTGCCTGCGATAATGCCTGCCTGCCTGCCTGCCTGCGAGAATGCATGCCTGCCTGCCTGCCTGCCTGCGAGAATGCCTGCCTGCCTGCCTGCCTGCGAAAATGCCTGCCTGCCTGCCTGCCTGCCTGCGAGAATGCCTGCCTGCCTGCCTGCCTGCGAGAATCCCTCCTGCCTGCCTGCGAGAATGCCTGCCTGCCTCCCTGCCTGCGAGAATGCCTGCCTGCCTGCCTGCCCGCCTGCCTGCGAGAATGCCTGCCTGCCTGCGAGAATGCCTGCCTGCCTGCCTGCCTGCGAGAATGCCTGCCTGCCTGCCTGCCTGCCTGCAAGAATGCCTGCCTGCCTGCGAGAATGCCTGCCTTGCTGCCTGCCTGCCTGCGAGAATGCCTGCCTGCCTGCCTGCCTGCCTGCCTGCGAGAATGCCTGCCTCCCTGCCTGCCAGCCTGCGATAATGCCTGCCTGCCTGCGAGAATGCCTGCCTGCCTGCCTGCCTGCCTTCGTGAATGCCTGCCTGCCTGCCTGCCTGCGAGAATGCATGCCTGCCTGCCTGCCTGCCTGCCTGCGAGAATGCCTGCCTGCCTGCCTGTGAGAATGCCTGCCTGCCTGCCTGCCAGCCTGCCTGCGAGAATGCCTGCCTGCCTGCCGGCCTGCCTGCGAGAATGCCTGCCTGACTGCCTGCCTGCCTGTGAGAATGCCTGCCTGCCTGCCTGCCTGCGAGAATGCCTGCCTGCCTGCCTGCCTGCCTGCGAGAATGCCTGCCTGCCTGCCTACCTGCGAGAATGCCTGCCTGCCTGCCTGCGAGAATGCCTGCCTGCCTGCCTGTCTGCCTGCGAGAATGCCTGCCTGCCTGCCTGCGAGAATGCCTGCCTGCCTGCCTGCGAGAATGCCTGCCTGCCTGCCTGCCTGCCTGCGAGAATGCCTGCCTGCCTGCCTGCCTGCCTGCCTGCGAGAATGCCTGCCTGACTGCCTGCCTGCGTGCGAGAATGCCTGCCAGAATGCCTGCCTGCCTGCCTGCCTGCCTGCGAGAATGCCTGCCTGCCTGCCTGCCTGCGTGCGAGAATGCCTGCCTGCCTGCCTGCCTGCCTGCCTGCCTGCCTGCGAGAATGCCTTCCTGCCTGCCTGCGAGAATGCCTGCCTGCCTGCGAGAATGCCTGCTTGCCTGCCTGCCTGCGAGAATGCCTGCCTGCCTGCCTGCGAGAATGCCTGCCTGCCAGCCTGCCTGCCTGCGAGAATGCCTGCCTGCCTGCCTGCCTGCAAGAATGCCAGCCTACCTGCCTGCCTGCGAGTATGCCTGCCTGTCTGCCTGCCTGCGAGAATGCCTGCCTGCCTGCCTGCCTGCCTGCCTGCCTGCCTGCCTGCGAGAATGCCTGCCTGCCTGCCTGCCTGCCTGCGAGAATGCCTGCCTGCCTGCCTGCCTGCCTGCGAGAATGCCTGCCTGCCTGCCTGCCAGCCTGCGAGAATGCCTGCCTGCCTGCCTGCGAGAATGCCTGCCTGCCTGCCTGCGAGAATGCCTGCCTGCCTGCCTGCCTGCCTGCGAGAATGCCTGCCTGCCTGCCTGCCTGCCTGCCTGCGAGAATGCCTGCCTGCCTGCCTGCCTGCCTGCGAGAATGCCTGCCTGCCTGCCTGCCTGCTTGCGAGAATGCCTGCCTGCCTGCCTGCCTGCCTGCGAGAATGCCTGCCTGCCTGCCTGCCTGCCTGCCTGCCTGCGAGAATGCCTGCCTGCCTGCCTGCCTGCCTGCGAGAATGCCTGCCTGCCTGCCTGCCTGCCTGCCTGCGAGAATGCCTGCCTGCCTGCCTGCCAGCCTGCGAGAATGTCTGCCTGCCTGCCTGCCTGCCTGCCTGCGAGAATGCCTGCCTGCCTGCCTGCCTGCCTGCGAGAATGCCTGCCTGCCTGCCTGCCTTCGAGAATGCATGCATGCCTGCCTGCCTGCCTGCGAGAATGGCTGCCTGCCTGCCTGCCTGCGAGAATGCCTGCCTGCCTGCCTGCCTGCCTGCCTGCGAGAATGCCTGCCTGCCTGCCTGCCTGCCTGTGAGAATGCCTGCCTGCCTGCCTGCCTGCGAGAATGCCTGCCTGCCTGCCTGCCTGCCTGCGAGAATGCCTGCCTGCCTGCCCGCCTGCCTACGAGAATGCCTGCCTGCCTGCCTGCCTGCCTACCTGCCTACGAGAATGCCTGCCTGCCTGCCTGCCTGCATGCGAGAATGCTTGCCTGCCTGGCTGCCTGCCTGCGAGAATGCCTGCCTGTCTGCCTGCCTGCCTGCGAGAATGCCTGCCTGCCTGCCTGCCTGCCTGCCTGCCTGCCTGCCTGCGAGAATGCCTGCCTGCCTGCCTGCCTGCCTGCCTGCGAAAATGCCTGCCTGCCTGCCTGCCTGCCTGCGAGAATGGCTGCCTGCCTGCCTTCGAGAATGCCTGCCTGCCTGCCTGCGAGAATGCCTGCCTGCCTGCCTACCTGCCTGCGAGAATGCCTGCCTGCCTGCCTGCCTGCCTGCGAGAATGCCTGCCTGCCTGCCTGCCTGCCTGCGAGAATGCCTGCCTGCCTGCCTGCCTGCCTGCGAGAATGCCTGCCTGCCTGCCTGCCTGCGAGAATGCATGCCTGCCTGCCTGCCTGCGAGAATGCCTGCCTGCCTGCCTGCCTGCCTGCGAGAATGCCTGCCTGCCTGCCTGCCTGCCTGCGAGAATGCCTGCCTGCCTGCGAGAATGCCTACCTTCCTGCCTGCCTGCCTGCGAGAATGCCTGCCTGCCTGCCTGCCTGCCTGCGAGAATGCCTGCCTGCCTGCCTGCCAGCCTGCGAGAATGCCTGCCTGCCTGCCTGCCTGCGAGAATGCCTGCCTGCCTGCCTGTAAGAATGCCTGCCTGCCTGCCTGCATGCGAGAATGCCTGCCTGCCTGCCTGCCTGCGAGAATGCCTGCCTGCCTGCCTGTGAGAATGCCTGCCTGCCTGCGAGAATGCCTGCCTGCCTGCCTGCGAGAATGCCTGCCTGCCTGCCTGCCTGCCTGCCTGCGAGAATGCCTGCCTGCCTGCCTGCCTGCGAGAATGCCAGCCTGCCTGCCTGCCTGGGAGTATGCCTGCCTGCCTGCCTCCCTGCCTGCGAGAATGCCTGCCTGCCTGCCTGCCTGCGAGAATGCCTGCCTGCCTGCCTGCGAGAATGCCTGCCTGCCTGCCTGCCTGCGAGAATGCCTGCCTGCCTGCCTGCCTGCGAGAATGCCTGCCTGCCTGCCTGCCTGCGAGAATGCCTGCCTGCCTGCCTGCCTGCGAGAATGCCTGCCTGCCTCCCTGCCTGCGAGAATGCCTGCCTGCCTGCCTGCCTGCCTGCGAGAATGCCTTCCTGTCTGCCTGCCTGCGAGAATGCCTGCCTGCCTTCCTGCCTGCCTGCCTGCCTGCGAGAATGCCTGCCTGCCTGCCTGCCTGCCTGCGAGAATGCCTGCCTGCCTGCCTGCCTGCCTGCGAGAATGCCTGCCTGCCTGCCTGCGAGAATGCCTGCCTGCCTGCCTGCCTGCCTGCGAGAATGCCTGCCTGCCTGCCTGCGTGCCTGCCTGCGAGAATGCCTGCCTGCGTGCCTGCCTGCCTGCGAGAATGCCTGCCTGCCTGCCCGCCTGCCTGCGAGAATGCCTGCCTGCCTGCCTGCCTGCCTGCCTGCGAGAATGCCTGCCTGCCTGCCTGCGAGAATGCCTGCCTGCCTGCCTGCCTGCCTGCCTGCGAGAATGCCTGCCTGCCTGCCTGCCTGCCTGCCTGCGAGAATGCCTGCCTGCCTGCCTGCCTGCCTGCCTGCGAGAATGCCTGCCTGCCTGCCTGCCTGTCTGCGAGAATGCCTGCCTGCCTGCCTGCCTGCCTGCCTGCGAGAATGCCTGCCTGCCTGCCTGCCTGCCTGTGAGAATGCCTGCCTGCCTGCCTGCCTGCGAGAATGGCTGCCTGCCTGCCTGCCTGCGAGAATGCCTGCCTGCCTGCCTGCCTGCCTGCGAGAATGCCTGCCTGCCTGCCTGCCTGCCTGCGAGAATGCCTGCCTGCCTCCCTGCCTGCGAGAATGCCTGCCTGCCTGCCTGACTGCCTGCGAGAATTCCTGCCTGCCTGCCTGCCTGCGAGAATGCCTGCCTGCCTGCCTGCCTGCCTGCGAGAATGCCTGCCTGCCTGCCTGCCTGCCTGCGAGAATGCCTGCCTGCCTGCCTGCCTGCCTGCGAGAATGCCTGCCTGCCTGCCTGCGTGCCTGCCTGCGAGAATGCCTGCCTGCCTGCCTGCCTGCGAGAATGCCTGCCTGCCTGCCTGCGAGAATGCCTGCCTGCCTGCCTGCGAGAATGCCTGCCTGCCTGCCTGCCTGCCTGCCTGCCTGCCTGCCTGCCTGCGAGAATGCCTGCCTGCCTGCCTGCCTGCCTGCGAGAATGCCTGCCTGCCTGCCTGCCTGCCTGCCTGCGAGAATGCCTGCCTGCCTGCCAGCCTGCGAGAATGCCTGCCTGCCTGCCTGCCTGCCTGCCTGTCAGAATGCCTGCCTGCCTGCCTGCCTACCTGCCTGCGAGAATGCCTGCATGCCTGCCTGCGATAATGCCTGCCTGCCTGCCTGCCTGCGAGAATGCATGCCTGCCTGCCTGCCTGCCTGCGAGAATGCCTGCCTGCCTGCCTGCCTGCGAGAATGCCTGCCTGCCTGCCTGCCTGCGAGAATGCCTGCCTGCCTGCCTGCCTGCGAGAATGCCTGCCTGCCTGCCTGCGAGAATGCCTGCCTGCCTCCCTGCCTGCGAGAATGCCTGCCTGCCTGCCTGCCCGCCTGCCTGCGAGAATGCCTGCCTGCCTGCGAGAATGCCTGCCTGCCTGCCTGCCTGCGAGAATGCCTGCCTGCCTGCCTGCCTGCCTGCAAGAATGCCTGCCTGCCTGCGAGAATGCCTGCCTTGCTGCCTGCCTGCCTGCGAGAATGCCTGCCTGCCTGCCTGCCTGCCTGCCTGCGAGAATGCCTGCCTGCCTGCCTGCCTGCCTGCGATAATGCCTGCCTGCCTGCGAGAATGCCTGCCTGCCTGCCTGCCTGCCTGCGAGAATGCCTGCCTGCCTGCCTGCCTGCGAGAATGCCTGCCTGCCTGCCTGCCTGCCTGCCTGCGAGAATGCCTGCCTGCCTGCCGGCCTGCCTGCGAGAATGCCTGCCTGACTGCCTGCCTGCCTGTGAGAATGCCTGCCTGCCTGCCTGCCTGCGAGAATGCCTGCCTGCCTGCCTGCCTGCCTGCGAGAATGCCTGCCTGCCTGCCTACCTGCGAGAATGCCTGCCTGCCTGCCTGCGAGAATGCCTGCCTGCCTGCCTGTCTGCCTGCGAGAATGCCTGCCTGCCTGCCTGCGAGAATGCCTGCCTGCCTGCCTGCGAGAATGCCTGCCTGCCTGCCTGTCTGCCTGCGAGAATGCCTGCCTGCCTGCCTGCCTGCCTGCCTGCGAGAATGCCTGCCTGACTGCCTGCCTGCGTGCGAGAATGCCTGCCAGAATGCCTGCCTGCCTGCCTGCCTGCCTGCGAGAATGCCTGCCTGCCTGCCTGCCTGCGTGCGAGAATGCCTGCCTGCCTGCCTGCCTGCCTGCCTGCCTGCGAGAATGCCTTCCTGCCTGCCTGCCTGCCTGCGAGAATGCCTGCCTGCCTGCGAGAATGCCTGCTTGCCTGCCTGCCTGCGAGAATGCCTGCCTGCCTGCCTGCGAGAATGCCTGCCTGCCAGCCTGCCTGCCTGCGAGAATGCCTGCCTGCCTGCCTGCGAGAATGCCTGCCTGCCTGCCTGCCTGCCTGCCTGCCTGCCTGCGAGAATGCCTGCCTGCCTGCCTGCCTGCCTGCGAGAATGCCTGCCTGCCTGCCTGCGAGAATGCCTGCCTGCCTGCCTGCCTGCCTGCGAGAATGCCTGCCTGCCTGCCTGCCTGCGAGAATGCCTGCCTGCCTGCCTGCCTGCCTGCGAGATTGCCTGCCAGAATGCCTGCCTGCCTGCCTCCCTGCCTGTGAGAATGCCTGCCTGCCTGCCTGCCTGCGTGCGAGAATGCTTGCCTGCCTGCCTGCCTGCCTGCCTGCCTGCGAGAATGCCTGCCTGCCTGCCTGCCTGCCTGCGAGAATGCCTGCCTGCCTGCCTGCCTGCCTGCCTGCCTGCCTGCGAGAATGCCTGCCTGCCTGCCTGCGAGAATGCCTGCCTGCCTGCCTGCCTGCTTGCGAGAATGCCTGCCTGCCTGCCTGCCTGGGAGAATGCCTGCCTGCCTGCCTGCCTGCCTGCGAGAATGCCTGCCTGCCTGCCTGCCTGCCTGTGAGAATGCCTGCCTGCCTGCCTGCCTGTGAGAATGCCTGCCTGCCTGCCTGCCTGCCTGCCTGCCTGCGAGAATGCCTGCCTGCCTGCCTGCCTGCCTGCGAGAATGCCTGCCTGCCTGCCTGCCTGCCTGCGAGAATGCCTGCCTGCCTGCCTGCCTGCCTGCCTGCGAGATTGCCTGCCAGAATGCCTGCCTGCCTGCCTGCCTGCCTCCCTGCCTGTGAGAATGCCTGCCTGCCTGCCTGCCTGCGTGCGAGAATGCCTGCCTGCCTGCCTGCTTGCCTGCCTGCCTGCGAGAATGCCTGCCTGCCTGCCTGCCTGCCTGCGAGAATGCCTGCCTGCCTGCCTGCCTGCCTGCCTGCCTGCGAGAATGCCTGCCTGCCTGCCTGCGAGAATGCATGCATGCCTGCCTGCCTGCTTGCGAGAATGCCTGCCTGCCTGCCTGCCTGCCTGGGAGAATGCCTGCCTGCCTGCCTGCCTGCCAGAATGCCTGCCTGCCTGCCTGCCTGTGAGAATGCCTGCCTGCCTGCCTGCCTGCGAGAATGCCTGCCTGCCTGCCTGCCTGCAAGAATGCCAGCCTACCTGCCTGCCTGCGAGTATGCCTGCCTGTCTGCCTGCCTGCGAGAATGCCTGCCTGCCTGCCTGCCTGCCTGCCTGCCTGCCTGCCTGCCTGCGAGAATGCCTGCCTGCCTGCCTGCCTGCCTGCGAGAATGCCTGCCTGCCTGCCTGCCTGCCTGCGAGAATGCCTGCCTGCCTGCCTGCCAGCCTGCGAGAATGCCTGCCTGCCTGCCTGCGAGAATGCCTGCCTGCCTGCCTGCGAGAATGCCTGCCTGCCTGCCTGCCTGCCTGCGAGAATGCCTGCCTGCCTGCCTGCCTGCCTGCCTGCGAGAATGCCTGCCTGCCTGCCTGCCTGCCTGCGAGAATGCCTGCCTGCCTGCCTGCCTGCTTGCGAGAATGCCTGCCTGCCTGCCTGCCTGCCTGCGAGAATGCCTGCCTGCCTGCCTGCCTGCCTGCCTGCCTGCGAGAATGCCTGCCTGCCTGCCTGCCTGCCTGCGAGAATGCCTGCCTGCCTGCCTGCCTGCCTGCCTGCGAGAATGCCTGCCTGCCTGCCTGCCAGCCTGCGAGAATGTCTGCCTGCCTGCCTGCCTGCCTGCCTGCGAGAATGCCTGCCTGCCTGCCTGCCTGCCTGCGAGAATGCCTGCCTGCCTGCCTGCCTTCGAGAATGCATGCATGCCTGCCTGCCTGCCTGCGAGAATGGCTGCCTGCCTGCCTGCCTGCGAGAATGCCTGCCTGCCTGCCTGCCTGCCTGCCTGCGAGAATGCCTGCCTGCCTGCCTGCCTGCCTGTGAGAATGCCTGCCTGCCTGCCTGCCTGCGAGAATGCCTGCCTGCCTGCCTGCCTGCCTGCGAGAATGCCTGCCTGCCTGCCCGCCTGCCTACGAGAATGCCTGCCTGCCTGCCTGCCTGCCTACCTGCCTACGAGAATGCCTGCCTGCCTGCCTGCCTGCATGCGAGAATGCTTGCCTGCCTGGCTGCCTGCCTGCGAGAATGCCTGCCTGTCTGCCTGCCTGCCTGCGAGAATGCCTGCCTGCCTGCCTGCCTGCCTGCCTGCCTGCCTGCCTGCGAGAATGCCTGCCTGCCTGCCTGCCTGCCTGCCTGCGAAAATGCCTGCCTGCCTGCCTGCCTGCCTGCGAGAATGGCTGCCTGCCTGCCTTCGAGAATGCCTGCCTGCCTGCCTGCGAGAATGCCTGCCTGCCTGCCTACCTGCCTGCGAGAATGCCTGCCTGCCTGCCTGCCTGCCTGCGAGAATGCCTGCCTGCCTGCCTGCCTGCCTGCGAGAATGCCTGCCTGCCTGCCTGCCTGCCTGCGAGAATGCCTGCCTGCCTGCCTGCCTGCGAGAATGCATGCCTGCCTGCCTGCCTGCGAGAATGCCTGCCTGCCTGCCTGCCTGCCTGCGAGAATGCCTGCCTGCCTGCCTGCCTGCCTGCGAGAATGCCTGCCTGCCTGCGAGAATGCCTACCTTCCTGCCTGCCTGCCTGCGAGAATGCCTGCCTGCCTGCCTGCCTGCCTGCGAGAATGCCTGCCTGCCTGCCTGCCAGCCTGCGAGAATGCCTGCCTGCCTGCCTGCCTGCGAGAATGCCTGCCTGCCTGCCTGTAAGAATGCCTGCCTGCCTGCCTGCATGCGAGAATGCCTGCCTGCCTGCCTGCCTGCGAGAATGCCTGCCTGCCTGCCTGTGAGAATGCCTGCCTGCCTGCGAGAATGCCTGCCTGCCTGCCTGCGAGAATGCCTGCCTGCCTGCCTGCCTGCCTGCCTGCGAGAATGCCTGCCTGCCTGCCTGCCTGCGAGAATGCCAGCCTGCCTGCCTGCCTGGGAGTATGCCTGCCTGCCTGCCTCCCTGCCTGCGAGAATGCCTGCCTGCCTGCCTGCCTGCGAGAATGCCTGCCTGCCTGCCTGCGAGAATGCCTGCCTGCCTGCCTGCCTGCGAGAATGCCTGCCTGCCTGCCTGCCTGCGAGAATGCCTGCCTGCCTGCCTGCCTGCGAGAATGCCTGCCTGCCTGCCTGCCTGCGAGAATGCCTGCCTGCCTCCCTGCCTGCGAGAATGCCTGCCTGCCTGCCTGCCTGCCTGCGAGAATGCCTTCCTGTCTGCCTGCCTGCGAGAATGCCTGCCTGCCTTCCTGCCTGCCTGCCTGCCTGCGAGAATGCCTGCCTGCCTGCCTGCCTGCCTGCGAGAATGCCTGCCTGCCTGCCTGCCTGCCTGCGAGAATGCCTGCCTGCCTGCCTGCGAGAATGCCTGCCTGCCTGCCTGCCTGCCTGCGAGAATGCCTGCCTGCCTGCCTGCGTGCCTGCCTGCGAGAATGCCTGCCTGCGTGCCTGCCTGCCTGCGAGAATGCCTGCCTGCCTGCCCGCCTGCCTGCGAGAATGCCTGCCTGCCTGCCTGCCTGCCTGCCTGCGAGAATGCCTGCCTGCCTGCCTGCGAGAATGCCTGCCTGCCTGCCTGCCTGCCTGCCTGCGAGAATGCCTGCCTGCCTGCCTGCCTGCCTGCCTGCCTGCCTGCCTGCGAGAATGCCTGCCTGCCTGCCTGCCTGCCTGCCTGCGAGAATGCCTGCCTGCCTGCCTGCCTGTCTGCGAGAATGCCTGCCTGCCTGCCTGCCTGCCTGCGAGAATGCCTGCCTGCCTGCCTGCCTGCCTGTGAGAATGCCTGCCTGCCTGCCTGCCTGCGAGAATGGCTGCCTGCCTGCCTGCCTGCGAGAATGCCTGCCTGCCTGCCTGCCTGCCTGCGAGAATGCCTGCCTGCCTGCCTGCCTGCCTGCGAGAATGCCTGCCTGCCTCCCTGCCTGCGAGAATGCCTGCCTGCCTGCCTGACTGCCTGCGAGAATTCCTGCCTGCCTGCCTGCCTGCGAGAATGCCTGCCTGCCTGCCTGCCTGCCTGCGAGAATGCCTGCCTGCCTGCCTGCCTGCCTGCGAGAATGCCTGCCTGCCTGCCTGCCTGCCTGCGAGAATGCCTGCCTGCCTGCCTGCGTGCCTGCCTGCGAGAATGCCTGCCTGCCTGCCTGCCTGCGAGAATGCCTGCCTGCCTGCCTGCGAGAATGCCTGCCTGCCTGCCTGCGAGAATGCCTGCCTGCCTGCCTGCCTGCCTGCCTGCCTGCCTGCCTGCCTGCGAGAATGCCTGCCTGCCTGCCTGCCTGCCTGCGAGAATGCCTGCCTGCCTGCCTGCCTGCCTGCCTGCGAGAATGCCTGCCTGCCTGCCAGCCTGCGAGAATGCCTGCCTGCCTGCCTGCCTGCCTGCCTGTCAGAATGCCTGCCTGCCTGCCTGCCTACCTGCCTGCGAGAATGCCTGCATGCCTGCCTGCGATAATGCCTGCCTGCCTGCCTGCCTGCGAGAATGCATGCCTGCCTGCCTGCCTGCCTGCGAGAATGCCTGCCTGCCTGCCTGCCTGCGAGAATGCCTGCCTGCCTGCCTGCCTGCGAGAATGCCTGCCTGCCTGCCTGCCTGCGAGAATGCCTGCCTGCCTGCCTGCGAGAATGCCTGCCTGCCTCCCTGCCTGCGAGAATGCCTGCCTGCCTGCCTGCCCGCCTGCCTGCGAGAATGCCTGCCTGCCTGCGAGAATGCCTGCCTGCCTGCCTGCCTGCGAGAATGCCTGCCTGCCTGCCTGCCTGCCTGCAAGAATGCCTGCCTGCCTGCGAGAATGCCTGCCTTGCTGCCTGCCTGCCTGCGAGAATGCCTGCCTGCCTGCCTGCCTGCCTGCCTGCGAGAATGCCTGCCTGCCTGCCTGCCTGCCTGCGATAATGCCTGCCTGCCTGCGAGAATGCCTGCCTGCCTGCCTGCCTGCCTGCGAGAATGCCTGCCTGCCTGCCTGCCTGCGAGAATGCCTGCCTGCCTGCCTGCCTGCCTGCCTGCGAGAATGCCTGCCTGCCTGCCGGCCTGCCTGCGAGAATGCCTGCCTGACTGCCTGCCTGCCTGTGAGAATGCCTGCCTGCCTGCCTGCCTGCGAGAATGCCTGCCTGCCTGCCTGCCTGCCTGCGAGAATGCCTGCCTGCCTGCCTACCTGCGAGAATGCCTGCCTGCCTGCCTGCGAGAATGCCTGCCTGCCTGCCTGTCTGCCTGCGAGAATGCCTGCCTGCCTGCCTGCGAGAATGCCTGCCTGCCTGCCTGCGAGAATGCCTGCCTGCCTGCCTGTCTGCCTGCGAGAATGCCTGCCTGCCTGCCTGCCTGCCTGCCTGCGAGAATGCCTGCCTGACTGCCTGCCTGCGTGCGAGAATGCCTGCCAGAATGCCTGCCTGCCTGCCTGCCTGCCTGCGAGAATGCCTGCCTGCCTGCCTGCCTGCGTGCGAGAATGCCTGCCTGCCTGCCTGCCTGCCTGCCTGCCTGCGAGAATGCCTTCCTGCCTGCCTGCCTGCCTGCGAGAATGCCTGCCTGCCTGCGAGAATGCCTGCTTGCCTGCCTGCCTGCGAGAATGCCTGCCTGCCTGCCTGCGAGAATGCCTGCCTGCCAGCCTGCCTGCCTGCGAGAATGCCTGCCTGCCTGCCTGCGAGAATGCCTGCCTGCCTGCCTGCCTGCCTGCCTGCCTGCCTGCGAGAATGCCTGCCTGCCTGCCTGCCTGCCTGCGAGAATGCCTGCCTGCCTGCCTGCGAGAATGCCTGCCTGCCTGCCTGCCTGCCTGCGAGAATGCCTGCCTGCCTGCCTGCCTGCGAGAATGCCTGCCTGCCTGCCTGCCTGCCTGCGAGATTGCCTGCCAGAATGCCTGCCTGCCTGCCTCCCTGCCTGTGAGAATGCCTGCCTGCCTGCCTGCCTGCGTGCGAGAATGCTTGCCTGCCTGCCTGCCTGCCTGCCTGCCTGCGAGAATGCCTGCCTGCCTGCCTGCCTGCCTGCGAGAATGCCTGCCTGCCTGCCTGCCTGCCTGCCTGCCTGCCTGCGAGAATGCCTGCCTGCCTGCCTGCGAGAATGCCTGCCTGCCTGCCTGCCTGCTTGCGAGAATGCCTGCCTGCCTGCCTGCCTGGGAGAATGCCTGCCTGCCTGCCTGCCTGCCTGCGAGAATGCCTGCCTGCCTGCCTGCCTGCCTGTGAGAATGCCTGCCTGCCTGCCTGCCTGTGAGAATGCCTGCCTGCCTGCCTGCCTGCCTGCCTGCCTGCGAGAATGCCTGCCTGCCTGCCTGCCTGCCTGCGAGAATGCCTGCCTGCCTGCCTGCCTGCCTGCGAGAATGCCTGCCTGCCTGCCTGCCTGCCTGCCTGCGAGATTGCCTGCCAGAATGCCTGCCTGCCTGCCTGCCTGCCTCCCTGCCTGTGAGAATGCCTGCCTGCCTGCCTGCCTGCGTGCGAGAATGCCTGCCTGCCTGCCTGCTTGCCTGCCTGCCTGCGAGAATGCCTGCCTGCCTGCCTGCCTGCCTGCGAGAATGCCTGCCTGCCTGCCTGCCTGCCTGCCTGCCTGCGAGAATGCCTGCCTGCCTGCCTGCGAGAATGCATGCATGCCTGCCTGCCTGCTTGCGAGAATGCCTGCCTGCCTGCCTGCCTGCCTGGGAGAATGCCTGCCTGCCTGCCTGCCTGCCAGAATGCCTGCCTGCCTGCCTGCCTGTGAGAATGCCTGCCTGCCTGCCTGCCTGCGAGAATGCCTGCCTGCCTGCCTGCCTGCCTGCCTGCGAGAATGCCTGCCTGCCTGCCTGCCAGCCTGCGAGAATGCTTGCCTGCCTGCCTGCCAGCCTGCGAGAATGCCTGCCTGCCTGCCTGCCTGCCTGCCTGCGAGAATGCCTGCCTGCCTGCCATCATGCGAGAATGCTTGCCTGCCTGCCTGTTAGAATGCCTGCCTGCCTGCCTGCCTGGCTGCGAGAATGCCTGCCTGCCTGCCTGCCTGCCTGCCTGCCTGCCTGCCTGCGAGAATGCCTGCCTGCCTGCCTGCCTGCCTGCGAGAATGCCTGCCTGCCTGTTAGAATGCCTGCCTGCCTGCCTGCCTGCCTGCCTGCGAGAATGCCTGCCTGCCTGCCTGCCTGCCTGCGAGAATGCCTGCCTGCCTGCCTGCGAGAATGCCTGCCTGCCTGACTGCCTGCGAGAATGCCTGCCTGCCTGCCTGCCTGCGAGAATGCCTGCCTGCCTGCCTGCCTGCCTGCCTGCGAGAATGCCTGCCTGCCTGCCTGCCTGCCTGCGAGAATGCCTGCCTGCCTGCCTGCCTGCCTGCGAGAATGCCTGCCTGCCTGCCTGCCAGCCTGCGAGAATTCCTGCCTGCCTGCCTGCCTGCCTGCCTGCGAGGATGCCTGCCTGACTGCCTGCCTGCCTGCGAGAACGCCTGCCTGCCTGCCTGCCTGCCTGCGAGAATGCCTGCCTGCCTGCCTGCCTGCCTGCCTGCCTGCCTGCCTGCCTGCCTGCCTGCCTGCCTGCGAGAATGCCTGCCTGCCTGCCTGCCTTCCTGCGAGAATGCCTGCCTGCCTGCCTGCCTGCGAGAATGCCTGCCTGCCTGCCTGCCTGCCTGCGAGAATACTTGCCTGCCTGCGAGAATGCCTGCCTGCCTGCCTGCCTGTCTGCGAGAATGCCTGCCTGCCTGCCTGCCTGCCTGCCTGCCTGCCTGCGAGAATGCCTGCCTGCCTGCCTGCCTGCGAGAATGCCTGCCTGCCTGCCTGCCTGCCTGCGAGAATACCTGCCTGCCTGCCGGCCTGCCTGCGAGAATGCCTGCCTGCCTGCCTGCCTGCCTGCCTGCGAGAATGCCTGCCTGCCTGCCTGCCTGCCTGCGAGAATGCCTGCCTGCCTGCCTGCCTGCCTGCCTGCGAGAATGCCTGCCTGCCTGCCTGCCTGCCTGCCTGCCTGCCTGCCTACCTGCGAGAATGCCTGCCTGCCTGCGAGAATGCCAGCCTGCCTGCGAAAATGCCTGCCTGCCTGCCTGCCAGCCTGCGAGAATGCCTGCCTGCCTGCCTGCCTGCCTGCCTGCCTGTGAGAATGCCTGCCTGCCTGCCTGCCTGCCTGCGAGAATGCCTGCCTGCCTGCCTGCCTGCGAGAATGCCTGCCTGCCTGCCTGCCTGCCTGCGAGAATGCATGCCTGCCTGCCTGCCTGCTTGCGAGAATGCCTGCCTGCCTGCCTGCCTGCCTGCGAGAATGCCTGCCTGCCTGCCTGCCTGCCTGCCTGCGAGAATGCCTGCCTGCCTGCCTGCCTGCCTGCGAGAATGCCTGCCTGCCTGCCTGCCAGCCTATGAGAATGCCTGCCTGCCTGCCTGCCTGCCTGCGAGAATGCCTGCCTGCCTGCCTGCCTGCCTGCGAGAATGCCTGCCTTCCTGCCTGCCTGCCTGCCTGCGAGAATGCCGGCCTGCCTGCCTGCCTGCCTGCGAGAATGCATGCATGCCTGCCTGCCTGCGAGAATGCCTGCCTGCCTGCCTGCGAGAATGCCTGCCTGCCTGCCTGCCTGCCTGTGAGAATGCCTGCCTGCCTGCCTGCGTGCGAGAATGCGTGCCTGCCTGCCTGCCTGCCTGCCAGCCTGCGAGAATGCCTGCCTGCCTGCCTGCCTGCCTGCGAGAATGCCTGCCTGCCTGCCTGCCTGCCTGCGAGAATGCCTGCCTGCCTGCCTGCCTGCCTGCGAGAATGCCTGCCTGCCTGCCTGCCTGCCTGCGAGAATGCCTGCCTGCCTGCCAGCCTGCGAGAATGCCTGCCTGCCTGCCTGCCTGCCTGCCTGTCAGAATGCCTGCCTGCCTGCCTGCCTACCTGCCTGCGAGAATGCCTGCATGCCTGCCTGCGATAATGCCTGCCTGCCTGCCTGCCTGCGAGAATGCATGCCTGCCTGCCTGCCTGCCTGCGAGAATGCCTGCCTGCCTGCCTGCCTGCGAGAATGCCTGCCTGCCTGCCTGCCTGCGAGAATGCCTGCCTGCCTGCCTGCCTGCGAGAATGCCTGCCTGCCTGCCTGCGAGAATGCCTGCCTGCCTCCCTGCCTGCGAGAATGCCTGCCTGCCTGCCTGCCCGCCTGCCTGCGAGAATGCCTGCCTGCCTGCGAGAATGCCTGCCTGCCTGCCTGCGAGAATGCCTGCCTGCCTGCCTGCCTGCCTGCAAGAATGCCTGCCTGCCTGCGAGAATGCCTGCCTTGCTGCCTGCCTGCCTGCGAGAATGCCTGCCTGCCTGCCTGCCTGCCTGCCTGCGAGAATGCCAGCCTGCCTGCCTGCCTGCCTGCGATAATGCCTGCCTGCCTGCGAGAATGCCTGCCTGCCTGCCTGCCTGCCTGCGAGAATGCCTGCCTGCCTGCCTGCCTGCGAGAATGCCTGCCTGCCTGCCTGCCTGCCTGCCTGCGAGAATGCCTGCCTGCCTGCCTGTGAGAATGCCTGCCTGCCTGCCTGCCAGCCTGCCTGCGAGAATGCCTGCCTGCCTGCCGGCCTGCCTGCGAGAATGCCTGCCTGACTGCCTGCCTGCCTGTGAGAATGCCTGCCTGCCTGCCTGCCTGCCTGCGAGAATGCCTGCCTGCCTGCCTGCCTGCCTGCGAGAATGCCTGCCTGCCTGCCTACCTGCGAGAATGCCTGCCTGCCTGCCTGCGAGAATGCCTGCCTGCCTGCCTGTCTGCCTGCGAGAATGCCTGCCTGCCTGCCTGCGAGAATGCCTGCCTGCCTGCCTGCGAGAATGCCTGCCTGCCTGCCTGTCTGCCTGCGAGAATGCCTGCCTGCCTGCCTGCCTGCCTGCCTGCGAGAATGCCTGCCTGACTGCCTGCCTGCGTGCGAGAATGCCTGCCAGAATGCCTGCCTGCCTGCCTGCCTGCCTGCCTGCCTGCCTGCCTGCGAGAATGCCTTCCTGCCTGCCTGCCTGCCTGCGAGAATGCCTGCCTGCCTGCGAGAATGCCTGCTTGCCTGCCTGCCTGCGAGAATGCCTGCCTGCCTGCCTGCGAGAATGCCTGCCTGCCAGCCTGCCTGCCTGCGAGAATGCCTGCCTGCCTGCCTGCGAGAATGCCTGCCTGCCTGCCTGCCTGCCTGCCTGCCTGCCTGCCTGCCTGCGAGAATGCCTGCCTGCCTGCCTGCCTGCCTGCGAGAATGCCTGCCTGCCTGCCTGCGAGAATGCCTGCCTGCCTGCCTGCCTGCCTGCGAGAATGCCTGCCTGCCTGCCTGCCTGCGAGAATGCCTGCCTGCCTGCCTGCCTGCCTGCGAGATTGCCTGCCAGAATGCCTGCCTGCCTGCCTCCCTGCCTGTGAGAATGCCTGCCTGCCTGCCTGCCTGCGTGCGAGAATGCTTGCCTGCCTGCCTGCCTGCCTGCCTGCCTGCGAGAATGCCTGCCTGCCTGCCTGCCTGCCTGCGAGAATGCCTGCCTGCCTGCCTGCCTGCCTGCCTGCCTGCGAGAATGCCTGCCTGCCTGCCTGCGAGAATGCCTGCCTGCCTGCCTGCCTGCTTGCGAGAATGCCTGCCTGCCTGCCTGCCTGGGAGAATGCCTGCCTGCCTGCCTGCCTGCCTGCGAGAATGCCTGCCTGCCTGCCTGCCTGCCTGTGAGAATGCCTGCCTGCCTGCCTGCCTGTGAGAATGCCTGCCTGCCTGCCTGCCTGCCTGCCTGCCTGCCTGCGAGAATGCCTGCCTGCCTGCCTGCCTGCCTGCGAGAATGCCTGCCTGCCTGCCTGCCTGCCTGCGAGAATGCCTGCCTGCCTGCCTGCCTGCCTGCCTGCGAGATTGCCTGCCAGAATGCCTGCCTGCCTGCCTCCCTGCCTGTGAGAATGCCTGCCTGCCTGCCTGCCTGCGCGCGAGAATGCCTGCCTGCCTGCCTGCTTGCCTGCCTGCCTGCGAGAATGCCTGCCTGCCTGCCTGCCTGCCTGCGAGAATGCCTGCCTGCCTGCCTGCCTGCCTGCCTGCGAGAATGCCTGCCTGCCTGCCTGCGAGAATGCATGCATGCCTGCCTGCCTGCTTGCGAGAATGCCTGCCTGCCTGCCTGCCTGCCTGGGAGAATGCCTGCCTGCCTGCCTGCCTGCTAGAATGCCTGCCTGCCTGCCTGCCTGTGAGAATGCCTGCCTGCCTGCCTGCCTGCGAGAATGCCTGCCTGCCTGCCTGCCTGCCTGCCTGCGAGAATGCCTGCCTGCCTGCCTGCCAGCCTGCGAGAATGCTTGCCTGCCTGCCTGCCAGCCTGCGAGAATGCCTGCCTGCCTGCCTGCCTGCCTGCCTGCCTGCGAGAATGCCTGCCTGCCTGCCTGCATGCGAGAATGCTTGCCTGCCTGCCTGTTAGAATGCCTGCCTGCCTGCCTGCCTGGCTGCGAGAATGCCTGCCTGCCTGCCTGCCTGCCTGCCTGCCTGCCTGCCTGCGAGAATGCCTGCCTGCCTGCCTGCCTGCCTGCGAGAATGCCTGCCTGCCTGTTAGAATGCCTGCCTGCCTGCCTGCCTGCCTGCGAGAATGCCTGCCTGCCTGCCTGCCTGCCTGCGAGAATGCCTGCCTGCCTGCCTGCGAGAATGCCTGCCTGCCTGCCTGCCTGCGAGAATGCCTGCCTGCCTGCCTGCCTGCGAGAATGCCTGCCTGCCTGCCTGCCTGCCTGCCTGCGAGAATGCCTGCCTGCCTGCCTGCCTGCCTGCGAGAATGCCTGCCTGCCTGCCTGCCTGCCTGCGAGAATGCCTGCCTGCCTGCCTGCCAGCCTGCGAGAATTCCTGCCTGCCTGCCTGCCTGCCTGCCTGCGAGGATGCCTGCCTGACTGCCTGCCTGCCTGCGAGAACGCCTGCCTGCCTGCCTGCCTGCCTGCGAGAATGCCTGCCTGCCTGCCTGCCTGCCTGCCTGCGAGAATGCATGCCTGCCTGCCTGCCTGCCTGCGAGAATGCCTGCCTGCCTGCCTGCCTTCCTGCGAGAATGCCTGCCTGCCTGCCTGCCTGCGAGAATGCCTGCCTGCCTGCCTGCCTGCCTGCGAGAATACTTGCCTGCCTGCGAGAATGCCTGCCTGCCTGCCTGCCTGTCTGCGAGAATGCCTGCCTGCCTGCCTGCCTGCCTGCCTGCCTGCGAGAATGCCTGCCTGCCTGCCTGCCAGCCTGCGAGAATGCCTGCCTGCCTGCCTGCCTGCGAGAATGCCTGCCTGCCTGCCTGCCTGCCTGCGAGAATACCTGCCTGCCTGCCGGCCTGCCTGCGAGAATGCCTGCCTGCCTGCCTGCCTGCCTGCCTGCGAGAATGCCTGCCTGCCTGCCTGCCTGCCTGCGAGAATGCCTGCCTGCCTGCCTGCCTGCCTGCCTGCGAGAATGCCTGCCTGCCTGCCTGCCTGCCTGCCTGCCTGCCTGCCTACCTGCGAGAATGCCTGCCTGCCTGCGAGAATGCCAGCCTGCCTGCGAAAATGCCTGCCTGCCTGCCTGCCAGCATGCGAGAATGCCTGCCTGCCTGCCTGCCTGCCTGCCTGCCTGTGAGAATGCCTGCCTGCCTGCCTGCCTGCCTGCGAGAATGCCTGCCTGCCTGCCTGCCTGCGAGAATGCCTGCCTGCCTGCCTGCCTGCCTGCGAGAATGCATGCCTGCCTGCCTGCCTGCCTGCGAGAATGCCTGCTTGCCTGCATGCCTGCCTGCGAGAATGCCTGCCTGCCTGCCTGCCTGCCTGCCTGCGAGAATGCCTGCCTGCCTGCCTGCCTGCCTGCGAGAATGCCTGCCTGCCTGCCTGCCAGCCTACGAGAATGCCTGCCTGCCTGCCTGCCTGCCTGCGAGAATGCCTGCCTGCCTGCCTGCCTGCCTGCGAGAATGCCTGCCTTCCTGCCTGCCTGCCTGCCTGCGAGAATGCCGGCCTGCCTGCCTGCCTGCCTGCGAGAATGCATGCATGCCTGCCTGCCTGCGAGAATGCCTGCCTGCCTGCCTGCCTGCGAGAATGCCTGCCTGCCTGCCTGCCTGCCTGTGAGAATGCCTGCCTGCCTGCCTGCGTGCGAGAATGCGTGCCTGCCTGCCTGCCTGCCTGCCAGCCTGCGAGAATGCCTGCCTGCCTGCCTGCCTGCCTGCGAGAATGCCTGCCTGCCTGCCTGCCTGCCTGCGAGAATGCCTGCCTGCCTGCCTGCCTGCCTGCGAGAATGCCTGCCTGCCTGCCTGCCTGCGAGAATGCCTGCCTGCCTGCCTGCCTGCCTGCCTGCGAGAATGCCTGCCTGCCTGCCTGCCTGCCTGCGAGAATGCCTGCCTGCCTGCCTGCCTGCGAAAATGAATGCCTGCCTGCCTGCCTGCCTGCGAGAATGCCTGCCTGCCTGCCTGCCTGCGAGAATGCCTGCCTGCCTGCCTGCCTGCCTGCGAGAATGCCTGCCTGCCTGCCTGCCTGCCTGCGATAATGCCTGCCTGCCTGTGAGAATGCCTGCCTGCCTGCCTGCCTGCCTGCGAGAATGCCTGCCTGCCTGCCTGCCTGCCTGCGAGAATGCCTGCCTGCCTGCCTGCCTGCCTGCGAGAATGCCTGCCTGCCTGCCTGCGAGAATGCCTGCCTGCCTGCCTGCCTGCCTGCCTGCGAGAATGCCTGCCTGCCTGCCGGCCTGCCTGCGAGAATGCCTGCCTGCCTGCCTGCCTGCCTGTGAGAATGCCTGCCTGCCTGCATGCCTGCGAGAATGCCTGCCTGCCTGCCTGCCTGCCTGCCTGCCTGCGAGAATGCCTGCCTGCCTGCCTGCCTGCCTGCCTGCGAGAATGCCTGCCTGCCTGCCTGCCTGCCTGCCTGCGAGAATGCCTGCCTGCCTGCCTGCCTGCCTGCGAGAATGCCTGCCTGCCTGCCTGCCTGCCTGCGAGAATGCCTGCCTGCCTGCCTGCCTGCCTGCCTGCGAGAATGCCTGCCTGCCTGCCTGCCTGCGAGAATGCCTGCCAGAATGCCTGCCTGCCCGCCTGCCTGCCTGCGAGAATGCCTGCCTGCCTGCCTGCCTGCGTGCGAGAATGCCTGCCTGCCTGCCTGCCTGCCTGCCTGCCTGCCTGCCTGCCTGCCTGCCTGCGAGAATGCCTGCCTGCCTGTGAGAATGCCTGCCTGCCTGCCTGCCTGCCTGCGAGAATGCCTGCCTGCCTGCCTGCGAGAATGCATGCATGCCTGCCTGCCTGCTTGCGAGAATGCCTGCCTGCCTGCCTGCCTGCGAGAATGCCTGCCTGCCTGCCTGCCTGCGAGAATGCCTGCCTGCCTGCGAGAATGCCTGCCTGCCTGCCTGCCTGCCTGTGAGAATGCCTGCCTGCCTGCCTGCCTGCGAGAATGCCTGCCTGCCTGCCTGCCTGCGAGAATGCCTGCCTGCCTGCCTGCCTGCGAGAATGCCTGCCTGCCTGCCTGCCTGCCTGCGAGAATGCCTGCCTGCCTGCCTGCCTGCATGCGAGAATGCTTGCCTGCCTGCCTGCCTGCCTGCGAGAAGGCCTGCCTGCCTGCCTGCCTGCCTGCGAGAATGCCTGCCTGCCTGCCTGCCTGCCTGCGAGAATGCCTGCCTGCCTCCCTGCCTGCCTGCCTGCCTGCGAGAGTTCCTGCCTGCCTGCGAGAATGCCTGCCTGCCTGTTAGAATGCCTGCCTGCCTGCCTGCCTGCCTGCGAGAATGCCTGCCTGCCTGCCTGCCTGCCTGCGAGAATGCCTGCAGCCTGCCTGCGAGAATGCCTGCCTGCCTGCCTGCGAGAATGCCTGCCTGCCTGCCTGCCTGCGAGAATGCCTGCCTGCGAGAATGCCTGCCTGCCTGCCTGCCTGCGAGAATGCCTGCCTGCCTGCCTGCCTGCGAGAATGCCTGCCTGCCTGCCTGCCTGCCTGCGAGAATGCCTGCCTGCCTGCCTGCCTGCCTGCGAGAATGCCTGCCTGCCTGCCTGCCAGCCTGCGAGAATTCCTGCCTGCCTGCCTGCCTGCCTGCCTGCGAGAATGCCTGCCTGCCTGCTTGCCTGCGAGAATGCCTGCCTGCCTGCCTGCCTGCGAGAATGCCTGCCTGCCTGCCTGCCTGCCTGCGAGAATGCATGCCTGCCTGCCTGCGAGAATGCCTGCCTGCCTGCCTGCCTGCCTGCGAGAATGCCTGCCTGCCTGCCTGCGAGAATGCCTGCCTGCCTGCCTGCCTGCCTGTGAGAATGCCTGCCTGCCTGCCTGCCTGCGAGAATGCCTGCCTGCCTGCCTGCCTGCTAGAATGCATGCCTGCCTGCCTGCCTGCGAGAATGCCTGCCTGCCTGCCTGCCTGCCTGCGAGAATGCCTGCCTGCCTGCCTGCCTGCCTGCCTGCGAGAATGCCTGCCTGCCTGCCTGCCTGCGAGAATGCCTGCCTGCCTGCCTGCGAGAATGCCTGCCTGCCTGCCTGCCTGCGAGAATGCCTGCCTGCCTGCCTGCCTGCGAGAATGCCTGCCTGCCTGCCTGCCTGCCTGCGAGAATGCCTGCCTGCCTGCCTGCCTGCCTGCGAGAATGCCTGCCTGCCTGCCTGCCTGCCTGCCTGCCTGCCTGCGAGAATGCCTGCCTGCCTGCCTGCGAGAATGCCTGCCTGCCTGCCTGCCTGCGAGAATGCCTGCCTGCCTGCCGCCTGCCTGCCTGCGAGAATGCCTGCCTGCCTGCGAGAATGCCTGCCTGCCTGCCTGCCTGCCTGCCTGTAAGAATGCCTGCCTGCCTGCCTGCCTGTGAGAATGCCTGCCTGCCTGCCTGCCTGCCTGCGAGAATGCCTGCCTGCCTGCCTGCCTGCCTGCCTACGAGAATGCCTGCCTGCCTCCCTGCCTGAGAGAATGCCTGCCTGCCTTCCTGCGAGAATGCCTGCCTGCCTGCCTCCCTGCCTGCGAGAATGCCTGCCTGCCTGCCTGCCTGCCTGCGAGAAAGCCTGCCTGTCTGCCTGCCTGCGAGAATGCCTGCCTGCCTGCCTGCCTGCGAGAATGCCTGCCTGCCTGCCTGCCTGCGAGAATGCCTGCCTGCCTCCCTGCCTGTGAGAATGCCTGCCTGCCTGCCTGCCTGCGAGAATGCCTGCCTGCCTGCCTGCCTGCCTTCGAGAATGCCTGCCTGCCTGCCTGCCTGCCTGCCTGCGAGAATGCCTGCCTGCCTGCCGGCCTGCCTGCGAGAATGCCTGCCTCCCTGCCTGCCTGCCTGTGAGAATGCCTGCCTGCCTGCCTGCCTGCAAGAATGCCTGCCTGCCTGCCTGCCTGCCTGCGAGAATGCCTGCCTGCCTGCCTGCCTGCCTGCGAGAATGCCTGCCTGCCTGCCTGCCTGCCTGCCTGCCTGCGAGAATGCCTGCCTGCCTGCCTGCCTGCCTGCGAGAATGCCTGCCTGCCTGCCTGCCTGCCTCCGAGAATGCCTGCCTGCCTGCCTGCCTGCCTGCCTGCCTGCGAGAATGCCTGCCTGCCTGCCTGCCTGCGAGAATGCCTGCCAGAATGCCTGCCTGCCTGCCTGCCTGCCTGCCTGTGAGAATGCCTGCCTGCCTGCCTGCCTGCAAGAATGCCTGCCTGCCTGCCTGTGAGAATGCCTGCCTGCCTGCCTGCCTGCAAGAATGCCTGCCTGCCTGCCTGCCTGCCTGCGAGAATGCCTGCCTGCCTGCCTGCCTGCCTGCGAGAATGCCTGCCTGCCTGCCTGCCTGCCTGCCTGCCTGCGAGAATGCCTGCCTGCCTGCCTGCCTGCCTGCGAGAATGCCTGCCTGCCTGCCTGCCTGCCTGCCTGCCTGCCTGCCTGCGAGAATGCCTGCCTGCCTGCCTGCCTTCGAGAATGCCTGCCAGAATGCCTGCCTGCCTGCCTGCCTGCCTGCCTGCGAGAATGCTGCCTGCCTGCCTGCCTGCGTGCGAGAATGCCTGCCTGCCTGCCTGCCTGCCTGCCTGCCTGCCTGCCTGCGAGAATGCCTGCCTGCCTGCCTGCGAGAATGCCTGCCTTCCTGCCTGCCTGCCTGCCTGCGAGAATGCCTGCCTGCCTGCCTGCCTGCCTGCCTGCGAGAATGCATGCATGCCTGCCTGCCTGCCTGCGAGAATGCCTGCCTGCCTGCCTGCGAGAATGCCTGCCTGCCTGCCTGCCTGCGAGAATGCCTGCCTGCCTGCCTGCGTGCGAGAATGCCTGCCTGCCTGCCTGCCTGCCTGCCAGCCTGCGAGAATGCCTGCCTGCCTGCCTGCCTGCCTGCCTGCGAGAATGCCTGCCTGCCTGCCTGCCTGCCTGCGAGAATGCCTGCCTGCCTGCCTGCCTGCCTGCGAGAATGCCTGCCTGCCTGCCTGCCTGCCTGCCTGCGAGAATGCCTGCCTGCCTGCCTGCGAGAATGCCTGCCTGCCTGCCTGCCTGCGAAAATGCATGCCTGCCTGCCTGCCTGCTGCGAGAATGCCTGCCTGCCTGCCTGCCTGCGAAATGCCTGCCTGCCTGCCTGCCTGCCTGCGAGAATGCCTGCCTGCCTGTGAGAATGCCTGCCTGCCTGCCTGCCTGCCTGCGAGAATGCCTGCCTGCCTGCCTGCCTGCCTGCGAGAATGCCTGCCTGCCTGCCTGACTGCCTGCGAGAAGCCTGCCTGCCTGCCTGCGAGAATGCCTGCCTGCCTGCCTGCCTGCCTGTGAGAATGCCTGCCTGCCTGCCTGTCTGCGAGAATGCCTGCCTGCCTGCCTGCCTGCCTGCGAGAATGCCTGCCTGCCTGCCTGCCTGCCTGCGAGAATGCCTGCCTGCCTGCCTGCCTGCCTGCGAGAATGCCTGCCTGCCTGCCTGCCTGCATGCGAGAATGCTTGCCTGCCTGCCTGCCTGCCTGCGAGAAGGCCTGCCTGCCTGCCTACCTGCCTGCGAGAATGCCTGCCTGCCTGCCTGCCTGCCTGTGAGAATGCCTGCCTGCCTGCCTGCCTGCCTGCCTGCCTGCGAGAATGCCTGCCTCCCTGTTAGAATGCCTGCCTGCCTGCCTGCCTGCCTGCGAGAACGCCTGCCTGCCTGCCTGCCTAGCTGCGAGAATGCCTGCCTGCCTGCCTGCGAGAATGCCTGCCTGCCTGCCTGCGAGAATGCCTGCCTGCCTGCCTGCCTGCGAGAATGCCTGCCTGCCTGCCTGCCTGCCTGTGAGAATGCCTGCCTGCCTGCCTGTCTGCGAGAATGCCTGCCTGCCTGCCTGCCTGCCTGCGAGAATGCCTGCCTGCCTGCCTGCCTGCCTGCGAGAATGCCTGCCTGCCTGCCTGCCTGCCTGCGAGAATGCCTGCCTGCCTGCCTGCCTGCATGCGAGAATGCTTGCCTGCCTGCCTGCCTGCCTGCGAGAAGGCCTGCCTGCCTGCCTACCTGCCTGCGAGAATGCCTGCCTGCCTGCCTGCCTGCCTGCGAGAATGCCTGCCTGCCTGCCTGCCTGCCTGCCTGCCTGCCTGCGAGAATGCCTGCCTGCCTGTTAGAATGCCTGCCTGCCTGCCTGCCTGCCTGCGAGAACGCCTGCCTGCCTGCCTGCCTAGCTGCGAGAATGCCTGCCTGCCTGCCTGCGAGAATGCCTGCCTGCCTGCCTGCGAGAATGCCTGCCTGCCTGCCTGCCTGCGAGAATGCCTGCCTGCCTGCCTGCCTGCGAGAATGCCTGCCTGCCTGCCTCCCTGCCTGCGAGAATGCCTGCCTGCGAGAATGCCTGCCTGCCTGCCTGCCTGCCTGCCTGCGAGAATGCCTGCCTGCCTGCCTGCTTGCGAGAATGCCTGCCTGCCTGCCTGCCTGCGAGAACGCCTGCCTGCCTGCCTGCCTGCCTGCGAGAATGCCTGCCTGCCTGCCTGCCTGCGAGAATGCATGCCTGCCTGCCTGCGAGATTGCCTGCCTGCCTAACTGCCTGCCTGCGAGAATGCCTGCCTGCCTGCCTGCCTGCCTGCGAGAATGCCTTCCTGCCTGCCTGCCTGCCTGTGAGAATGCCTGCCTGCCTGCCTGCCTGCCTGCGAGAATGCCTGCCTGCCTGCCTGCCTGCATGCGAGAATGCTTGCCTGCCTGCCTGCCTGCCTGCGAGAAGGCCTGCCTGCCTGCCTACCTGCCTGCGAGAATGCCTGCCTGCCTGCCTGCCTGCCTGCGAGAATGCCTGCCTGCCTGTTAGAATGCCTGCCTGCCTGCCTGCCTGCCTGCGAGAACGCCTGCCTGCCTGCCTGCCTAGCTGCGAGAATGCCTGCCTGCCTGCCTGCGAGAATGCCTGCCTGCCTGCCTGCCTGCGAGAATGCCTGCCTGCCTGCCTGCCTGCGAGAATGCCTGCCTGCCTGCCTGCCTGCGAGAATGCCTGCCTGCCTGCCTGCCTGCCTGCGAGAATGCCTGCCTGCCTGCCTGCCTGCCTGCCTGCGAGAATGCCTGCCTGCCTGCCTGCCAGCCTGCGAGAATTCCTGCCTGCCTGCCTGCCTGCGAGAATGCCTGCCTGCCTGCCTGCCTGCGAGAACGCCTGCCTGCCTGCCTGCCTGCCTGCGAGAATGCCTGCCTGCCTGCCTGCCTGCCTGCGAGAATGCATGCCTGCCTGCCTGCGAGAATGCCTGCCTGCCTAACTGCCTGCCTGCGAGAATGCCTGCCTGCCTGCCTGCCTGCCTGCGAGAATGCCTGCCTGCCTGCCTGCCTGCCTGTGAGAATGCCTGCCTGCCTGCCTGCCTGCGAGAATGCCTGCCTGCCTGCCTGCGAGAATGCCTGCCTGCCTGCCTGCCTGCCTGCGAGAATGCCTGCCTGCCTGCCTGCCTGCCTGCGAGAATGCCTGCCTGCCTGCCTGCGAGAATGCCTGCCTGCCTGCCGGCCTGCCTGCCTGCGAGAATGCCTGCCTGCCTGCCGGCCTGCCTGCGAGAATGCCTGCCTGCCTGCCTGTGAGAATGCCTGCCTGCCTGCATGCCTGCGTTAATGCCTGCCTGCCTGCCTGCCTGCCTGCGAGAATGCCTGCCTGCCTGCCTGCCTGCCTGCGAGAATGCCTGCCTGCCTGCCTGCCTGCCTGCGAGAATGCCTGCCTGCCTGCCTGCCTGCCTGCGAGAATGCCTGCCTGCCTGCCTGCCTGCCTGTGAGAATGCCTGCCTGCCTGCCTGCCAGCCTGCCTGCGAGAATGCCTGCCTGCCTGCCTGCCTGCGAGAATGCCTGCCAGAATGCCTGCCTGCCCGCCTGCCTGCCTGCGAGAATGCCTGCCTGCCTGCCTGCCTGCGTGCGAGAATGCCTGCCTGCCTGCCTGCCTGCCTGCCTGCCTGCCTGCCTGCCTGCGAGAATGCCTGCCTGCCTGTGAGAATGCCGGCCTGCCTGCCTGCCTGCCTGCGAGAATGCCTGCCTGCCTGCCTGCCTGCCTGCGAGAATGCATGCATGCCTGCCTGCCTGCTTGCGAGAATGCCTGCCTGCCTGCCTGCCTGCGAGAATGCCTGCCTGCCTGCCTGCCTGCGAGAATGCCTGCCTGCCTGCGAGAATGCCTGCCTGCCTGCCTGCCTGCCTGTGAGAATGCCTGCCTGCCTGCCTGCCTGCGAGAATGCCTGCCTGCCTGCCTGCCTGCGAGAATGCCTGCCTTCCTGCCTGCCTGCCTGCGAGAATGCCTGCCTGCCTGCCTGCCTGCCTGCGAGAATGCCTGCCTGCCTGCCTGCCTGCATGCGAGAATGCTTGCCTGCCTGCCTGCCTGCCTGCGAGAAGGCCTGCCTGCCTGCCTGCCTGCGAGAATGCCTGCCTGCCTGCCTGCCTGCCTGCGAGAATGCCTGCCTGCCTCCCTGCCTGCATGCCTGCCTGCGAGAATTCCTGCCTGCCTGCGAGAATGCCTGCCTGCCTGTTAGAATGCCTGCCTGCCTGCCTGCCTGCCTGCGAGAATGCCTGCCTGCCTGCCTGCCTGCGAGAATGCCTGCAGCCTGCCTGCGAGAATGCCTGCCTGCCTGCCTGCGAGAATGCCTGCCTGCCTGCCTGCCTGCCTACCTGCCTGCGAGAATGCCTGCCTGCCTGCCTGCCTGCGAGAATGCCTGCCTGCCTGCCTGCCTGCGAGAATGCCTGCCTGCCTGCCTGCCTGCCTGCGAGAATGCCTGCCTGCCTGCCTGCCTGCCTGCGAGAATGCCTGCCTGCCTGCCTGCCAGCCTGCGAGAATTCCTGCCTGCCTGCCTGCCTGCCTGCCTGCGAGAATGCCTGCCTGCCTGCCTGCCTGCGAGAACGCCTGCCTGCCTGCCTGCCTGCCTGCGAGAATGCCTGCCTGCCTGCCTGCCTGCCTGCGAGAATGCATGCCTGCCTGCCTGCGAGAATGCCTGCCTGCCTGCCTGCGAGAATGCCTGCCTGCCTGCCTGCGAGAATGCCTGCCTGCCTGCCTGCCTGCCTGTGAGAATGCCTGCCTGCCTGCCTGCCTGCGAGAATGCCTGCCTGCCTGCCTGCCTGCTAGAATGCATGCCTGCCTGCCTGCCTGCCGGCGAGAATGCCTGCCTGCCTGCCTGCCTGCCTGCGAGAATGCCTGCCTGCCTGCCTGCCTGCCTGCCTGCGAGAATGCCTGCCTGCCTGCCTGCCTGCGAGAATGCCTGCCTGCCTGCCTGCGAGAATGCCTGCCTGCCTGCCTGCCTGCGAGAATGACTGCCTGCCTGCCTGCCTGCGAGAATGCCTGTCTGCCTGCCTGCCTGCCTGCGAGAATGCCTGCCTGCCTGCCTGCCTGCCTGCGAGAATGCCTGCCTGCCTGCCTGCCTGCCTGCCTGCCTGCGAGAATGCCTGCCTGCCTGCCTGCGAGAATGCCTGCCTGCCTGCCTGCCTGCGAGAATGCCTGCCTGCCTGCCGCCTGCCTGCCTGCGAGAATGCCTGCCTGCCTGCCTGCCTGCCTGCGAGAATGCCTGCCTGCCTGCCTGCCTGCCTGTGAGAATGCCTGCCTGCCTGCCTGCCTGTGAGAATGCCTGCCTGCCTGCCTGCCTGCCTGCGAGAATGCCTGCCTGCCTGCCTGCCTGCCTACGAGAATGCCTGCCTGCCTGCCTGCCTGAGAGAATGCCTGCCTGCCTGCCTGCGAGAATGCCTGCCTGCCTGCCTCCCTGCCTGCGAGAATGCCTGCCTGCCTGCCTGCCTGGCTGCGAGAAAGCCTGCCTGTCTGCCTGCCTGCGAGAATGCCTGCCTGCCTGCCTGCCTGCGAGAATGCCTGCCTGCCTGCCTGCCTGCGAGAATGCCTGCCTGCCTGCCTGCCTGCGAGAATGCCTGCCTGCCTGCCTGCCTGCGAGAATGCCTGCCTGCCTCCCTGCCTGTGAGAATGCCTGCCTGCCTGCCTGCCTGCCTGCCTGCGAGAATGCCTGCCTGCCTGCCTGCCTGCCTGCCTTCGAGAATGCCTGCCTGCCTGCCTGCCTGCCTGCCTGCGAGAATGCCTGCCTGCCTGCCGGCCTGCGTGCGAGAATGCCTGCCTGCCTGCCTGCCTGCCTGTGAGAATGCCTGCCTGCCTGCCTGCCTGCGAGAATGCCTGCCTGCCTGCCTGCAGGCCTGCGAGAATGCCTGCCTGCCTGCCTGCCTGCGAGAATGCCTGCCTGCCTGCCTGCCTGCCTGCCTGCCTGCGAGAATGCCTGCCTGCCTGCCTGCCTGCCTGCGAGAATGCCTGCCTGCCTGCCTGCCTGCCTGCGAGAATGCCTGCCTGCCTGCCTGCCTGCCTGCCTGCCTGCCTGCGAGAATGCCTGCCTGCCTGCCTGCCTGCGAGAATGCCTGCCAGAATGCCTGCCTGCCTGCCTGCCTGCCTGCCTGCGAGAATGCCTGCCTGCCTGCCTGCCTGCGTGCGAGAATGCCTGCCTGCCTGCCTGCCTGCCTGCCTGCCTGCCTACCTGCCTGCGAGAATGCCTGCCTGCCTGCCTGCGAGAATGCCTGCCTTCCTGCCTGCCTGCCTGCCTGCGAGAATGCCTGCCTGCCTGCCTGCCTGCCTGCGAGAATGCATGCATGCCTGCCTGCCTGCCTGCGAGAATGCCTGCCTGCCTGCCTGCGAGAATGCCTGCCTGCCTGCCTGCCTGCGAGAATGCCTGCCTGCCTGCCTGCGTGCGAGAATGCCTGCCTGCCTGCCTGCCTGCCTGCCAGCCTGCGAGAATGCCTGCCTGCCTGCCTGCCTGCCTGCCTGCGAGAATGCCTGCCTGCCTGCCTGCCTGCCTGCGAGAATGCCTGCCTGCCTGCCTGCCTGCGAGAATGCCTGCCTGCCTGCCTGCCTGCCTGCCTGCGAGAATGCCTGCCTGCCTGCCTGCCTGCCTGCCTGCCTGCGAGAATGCCTGCCTGCCTGCCTGCCTGCGAAAATGCATGCCTGCCTGCCTGCCTGCCTGCGAGAATGCCTGCCTGCCTGCCTGCCTGCGAAATGCCTGCCTGCGTGCCTGCCTGCCTGCGAGAATGCCTGCCTGCCTGCCTGCGAGAATGCCTGCCTGCCTGTGAGAATGCCTGCCTGCCTGCCTGCCTGCTTGCGAGAATGCCTGCCTGCCTGCCTGCGAGAATGCCTGCCTGCCTGCCTGCCTGCCTGCGAGAATGCCTGCCTGCCTGCCTGCGAGAATGCCTGCCTGCCTGCCTGCCTGCCTGCCTGCCTGCGAGAATGCCTGCCTGCCTGCCGGCCTGCCTGCGAGAATGCCTGCCTGCCTGCCTGCCTGCCTGTGAGAATGCCTGCCTGCCTGCCTGCCTGCGAGAATGCCTGCCTGCCTGCCTGCCTGCCTGCGAGAATGCCTGCCTGCCTGCCTGCCTGCCTGCGAGAATGACTGCCTGCCTGCCTGCCTGCGAGAATGCCTGCCTGCCTGCCTGCCTGCCTGCCTGCGAGAATGCCTGCCTGCCTGCCTGCCTGCCTGCCTGCCTGCGAGAATGCCTGCCTGCCTGCCTGCCTGCCTGCCTGCGAGAATGCCTGCCTGCCTGCCTGCCTGCGAGAATGCCTGCCAGAATGCCTGCCTGCCTGCCTGCCTGCCTGCGAGAATGCCTGCCTGCCTGCCTGCGTGCGAGAATGCCTGCCTGCCTGCCTGCCTGCCTGCCTGCCTGCCTGCCTGCCTGCGAGAATGCCTGCCTGCCTGCGAGAATGCCTACCTGCCTGCCTGCCTGCCTGCCTGCCTGCCTGCCTGCCTGCGAGAATGCCTGCCTGCCTGCCTGCCTGCCTGCGAGAATGCATGCATGCCTGCCTGCCTGCTTGCGAGAATGCCTGCCTGCCTGACTGCCTGCGAGAATGCCTGCCTGCCTGCCTGCCTGCCTGCGAGAATGCCTGCCTGCCTGCCTGCCTGCCTGTGAGAATGCCTGCCTGCCTGCCTGTCTGCGAGAATGCCTGCCTGCCTGCCTGCCTGCCTGCCTGCGAGAATGCCTGCCTGCCTGCCTGCCTGCGAGAATGCCTGCCTGCCTGCCTGCGAGAATGCCTGCCTGCCTGCCTGCCTGCGAGAATGACTGCCTGCCTGCCTGCCTGCGAGAATGCCTGCCTGCCTGCCTGCCTGCCTGCGAGAATGCCTGCCTGCCTGCCTGCCTGCCTGCGAGAATGCCTGCCTGCCTGCCTGCCTGCCTGCGAGAATGCCTGCCTGCCTGCCTGCGAGAATGCCTGCCTGCCTGCCTGCCTGCGAGAATGCCTGCCTGCCTGCCGCCTGCCTGCCTGCGAGAATGCCTGCCTGCCTGCCTGCCTGCCTGCGAGAATGCCTGCCTGCCTGCCTGCCTGCCTGTGAGAATGCCTGCCTGCCTGCCTGCCTGTGAGAATGCCTGCCTGCCTGCCTGCCTGCCTGCGAGAATGCCTGCCTGCCTGCCTGCCTGCCTACGAGAATGCCTGCCTGCCTGCCTGCCTGAGAGAATGCCTGCCTGCCTGCCTGCGAGAATGCCTGCCTGCCTGCCTCCCTGCCTGCGAGAATGCCTGCCTGCCTGCCTGCCTGGCTGCGAGAAAGCCTGCCTGTCTGCCTGCCTGCGAGAATGCCTGCCTGCCTGCCTGCCTGCGAGAATGCCTGCCTGCCTGCCTGCCTGCGAGAATGCCTGCCTGCCTGCCTGCCTGCGAGAATGCCTGCCTGCCTCCCTGCCTGTGAGAATGCCTGCCTGCCTGCCTGCCTGCCTGCCTGCGAGAATGCCTGCCTGCCTGCCTGCCTGCCTGCCTTCGAGAATGCCTGCCTGCCTGCCTGCCTGCCTGCCTGCGAGAATGCCTGCCTGCCTGCCGGCCTGCGTGCGAGAATGCCTGCCTGCCTGCCTGCCTGCCTGTGAGAATGCCTGCCTGCCTGCCTGCCTGCGAGAATGCCTGCCTGCCTGCCTGCAGGCCTGCGAGAATGCCTGCCTGCCTGCCTGCCTGCGAGAATGCCTGCCTGCCTGCCTGCCTGCCTGCCTGCCTGCGAGAATGCCTGCCTGCCTGCCTGCCTGCCTGCGAGAATGCCTGCCTGCCTGCCTGCCTGCCTGCGAGAATGCCTGCCTGCCTGCCTGCCTGCCTGCCTGCCTGCCTGCGAGAATGCCTGCCTGCCTGCCTGCCTGCGAGAATGCCTGCCAGAATGCCTGCCTGCCTGCCTGCCTGCCTGCCTGCGAGAATGCCTGCCTGCCTGCCTGCCTGCGTGCGAGAATGCCTGCCTGCCTGCCTGCCTGCCTGCCTGCCTGCCTACCTGCCTGCGAGAATGCCTGCCTGCCTGCCTGCGAGAATGCCTGCCTTCCTGCCTGCCTGCCTGCCTGCGAGAATGCCTGCCTGCCTGCCTGCCTGCCTGCGAGAATGCATGCATGCCTGCCTGCCTGCCTGCGAGAATGCCTGCCTGCCTGCCTGCGAGAATGCCTGCCTGCCTGCCTGCCTGCGAGAATGCCTGCCTGCCTGCCTGCGTGCGAGAATGCCTGCCTGCCTGCCTGCCTGCCTGCCAGCCTGCGAGAATGCCTGCCTGCCTGCCTGCCTGCCTGCCTGCGAGAATGCCTGCCTGCCTGCCTGCCTGCCTGCGAGAATGCCTGCCTGCCTGCCTGCCTGCGAGAATGCCTGCCTGCCTGCCTGCCTGCCTGCCTGCGAGAATGCCTGCCTGCCTGCCTGCCTGCCTGCCTGCCTGCGAGAATGCCTGCCTGCCTGCCTGCCTGCGAAAATGCATGCCTGCCTGCCTGCCTGCCTGCGAGAATGCCTGCCTGCCTGCCTGCCTGCGAAATGCCTGCCTGCGTGCCTGCCTGCCTGCGAGAATGCCTGCCTGCCTGCCTGCGAGAATGCCTGCCTGCCTGTGAGAATGCCTGCCTGCCTGCCTGCCTGCTTGCGAGAATGCCTGCCTGCCTGCCTGCCTGCCTGCGAGAATGCCTGCCTGCCTGCCTGCCTGCCTGCGAGAATGCCTGCCTGCCTGCCTGCGAGAATGCCTGCCTGCCTGCCTGCCTGCCTGCCTGCCTGCGAGAATGCCTGCCTGCCTGCCGGCCTGCCTGCGAGAATGCCTGCCTGCCTGCCTGCCTGCCTGTGAGAATGCCTGCCTGCCTGCCTGCCTGCGAGAATGCCTGCCTGCCTGCCTGCCTGCCTGCGAGAATGCCTGCCTGCCTGCCTGCCTGCCTGCGAGAATGACTGCCTGCCTGCCTGCCTGCCTGCCTGCGAGAATGCCTGCCTGCCTGCCTGCCTGCCTGCCTGCGAGAATGCCTGCCTGCCTGCCTGCCTGCCTGCCTGCCTGCGAGAATGCCTGCCTGCCTGCCTGCCTGCCTGCCTGCGAGAATGCCTGCCTGCCTGCCTGCCTGCGAGAATGCCTGCCAGAATGCCTGCCTGCCTGCCTGCCTGCCTGCGAGAATGCCTGCCTGCCTGCCTGCGTGCGAGAATGCCTGCCTGCCTGCCTGCCTGCCTGCCTGCCTGCCTGCCTGCCTGCGAGAATGCCTGCCTGCCTGCGAGAATGCCTACCTGCCTGCCTGCCTGCCTGCCTGCCTGCCTGCCTGCCTGCGAGAATGCCTGCCTGCCTGCCTGCCTGCCTGCGAGAATGCATGCATGCCTGCCTGCCTGCTTGCGAGAATGCCTGCCTGCCTGACTGCCTGCGAGAATGCCTGCCTGCCTGCCTGCCTGCCTGCGAGAATGCCTGCCTGCCTGCCTGCCTGCCTGTGAGAATGCCTGCCTGCCTGCCTGTCTGCGAGAATGCCTGCCTGCCTGCCTGCCTGCCTGCGAGAATGCCTGCCTGCCTGCCTGCCTGCCTGCGAGAATGCCTGCCTGCCTGCCTGCCTGCCTGCGAGAATGCCTGCCTGCCTGCCTGCCTGCATGCGAGAATGCTTGCCTGCCTGCGAGAAGGCCTGCCTGCCTGCCTACCTGCCTGCGAGAATGCCTGCCTGCCTGCCTGCCTGCCTGCGAGAATGCCTGCCTGCCTGCCTGCCTGCCTGCCTGCCTGCCTGCCTGCCTGCCTGCCTGCCTGCGAGAATGCCTGCCTGCCTGTTAGAATGCCTGCCTGCCTGCCTGCCTGCCTGCCTGCGAGAACGCCTGCCTGCCTGCCTGCCTAGCTGCGAGAATGCCTGCCTGCCTGCCTGCGAGAATGCCTGCCTGCCTGCCTGCGAGAATGCCTGCCTGCCTGCCTGCCTGCGAGAATGCCTGCCTGCCTGCCTGCCTGCGAGAATGCCTGCCTGCCTGCCTGCCTGCGAGAATGCCTGCCTGCCTGCCTGCCTGCCTGCGAGAATGCCTGCCTGCCTGCCTGCCTGCCTGCCTGCGAGAATGCCTGCCTGCCTGCCTGCCAGCCTGCGAGAATTCCTGCCTGCCTGCCTGCCTGTGAGAATGCCTGCCTGCCTGCCTGCCTGCGAGAACGCCTGCCTGCCTGCCTGCCTGCCTGCCTGCGAGAATGCCTGCCTGCCTGCCTGCCTGCCTGCGAGAATGCATGCCTGCCTGCCTGCGAGAATGCCTGCCTGCCTAACTGCCTGCCTGCGAGAATGCCTGCCTGCCTGCCTGCCTGCCTGCGAGAATGCCTGCCTGCCTGCCTGCCTGCCTGTGAGAATGCCTGCCTGCCTGCCTGCCTGCGAGAATGCCTGCCTGCCTGCCTGCGAGAATGCCTGCCTGCCTGCCTGCCTGCCTGCGAGAATGCCTGCCTGCCTGCCTGCCTGTCTGCGAGAATGCCTGCCTGCCTGCCTGCCTGCCTGCCTGCCTGCGAGAATGCCTGCCTGCCTGCCTGCCTGCGAGAATGCCTGCCTGCCTGCCTGCGAGAATGCCTGCCTGCCTGCCTGCCTGCCAGAAGGCCTGCCTGCCTGCCTGCCTGCGAGAATGCCTGCCTGCCTGCCTGCCTGCCTGCGAGAATGCCTGCCTGCCTGCCTGCCTGCCTGCGAGAATGCCTGCCTGCCTGCCTGCCTGCCTGCCTGCCTGCGAGAATGCCTGCCTGCCTGCCTGCGAGAATGCCTGCCTGCCTGCCTGCCTGCCTGCGAGAATGCCTGCCTGCCTGCCTGCCTGCCTGCGAGAATGCCTGCCTGCCTGCCTGCCTGCCTGCGAGAATGCCTGCCTGCCTGCCTGCCTGCCTGCCTGTGAGAATGCCTGCCTGCCTGCCTGCCTGTGAGAATGCCTGCCTGCCTGCCTGCCTGCCTGCGAGAATGCCTGCCTGCCTGCCTGCCTGCCTACGAGAATGCCTGCCTGCCTGCCTGCCTGCCTGCGAGAATGCCTGCCTGCCTGCCTGCGAGAATGCCTGCCTGCCTGCCTCCCTGACTGCGAGAATGCCTGCCTGCCTGCCTGCCTGCCTGCGAGAAAGCCTGCCTGTCTGCCTGACTGCGAGAATGCCTGCCTGCCTGCCTGCCTGCGAGAATGCCTGCCTGCCTGCCTGCGAGAATGCCTGCCTGCCTGCCTGCCTGCGAGAATGCCTGCCTGCCTCCCTGCCTGTGAGAATGCCTGCCTGCCTGCCTGCCTGCCTGCGAGAATGCCTGCCTGCCTGCCTGCCTGCCTGCGAGAATGCCTGCCTGCCTGCCTGCCTGCCTGCCTGCGAGAATGCCTGCCTGCCTGCCTGCCTGCCGGCCTGCGAGAATGCCTGCCTGCCTGCCTGCCTGTGAGAATGCCTGCCTGCCTGCCTGCCTGCGAGAATGCCTGCCTCCCTGCCTGCCTGCCTGCGAGAATGCCTGCCTGCCTGCCTGCCTGCCTGCGAGAATGCCTGCCTGCCTGCGAGAATGCCTGCCTGCCTGCCTGCCTGCCTGCCTGCCTGCCTGCCTGCCTGCGAGAATGCCTGCCTGCCTGCCTGCCTGCGAGAATGCCTGCGAGAATGCCTGCCTGCCTGCCTGCCTGCCTGCGAGAATGCCTGCCTGCCTGCCTGCCTGCCTGCCTGCGAGCCTGCCTGCCTGCCTCCCTGCGAGAATGCCTGCCTGCCTGCCTGCCTGCCTGCCTGCGAGGATGCATGCATGCCTGCCTGCCTGCTTGCGAGAATGCCTGCCTGCCTGCCTGCCTGCGAGAATGCCTGCCTGCCTGCCTGCCTGCCTGCGAGAATGCCTGCCTGCCTGCCTGCCTGCCTGTGAGAATGCCTGCCTGCCTGCCTGCCTGCGAGAATGCCTGCCTGCCTGCCTGCCTGCCTGCGAGAATGCCTGCCTGCCTGCCTGCCTGCCTGCGAGAATGACTGCCTGCCTGCCTGCCTGCATGCGAGAATGCTTGCCTGCCTGCCTGCCTGCCTGCGAGAAGGCCTGCCTCCCTGCCTGCCTGCCTGCGAGAATGCCTGCCTGCCTGCCTGCGAGAATGCCTGCCTGCCTGCCTGCGAGAATGCCTGCCTGCCTGCCTGCCTACCTGCGAGAATGCCTGCCTGCCTGCCTGCCTGCGAGAATGCCTGCCTGCCTGCCTGCCTGCGAGAATGCCTGCCTGCCTGCCTGCCTGCCTGCCTGCGAGAATGCCTGCCTGCCTGCCTGCCTTCCTGCCTGCGAGAATGCCTGCCTGCCTGCCTGCTAGCCTGCGAGAATTCCTGCCTGCCTGCCTGCCTGCCTGCGAAAATGCCTGCCTGCCTGCCTGCCTACCTGCGAGAACGCCTGCCTGCCTGCCTGCCTGCCTGCGAGAATGCCTGCCTGCCTGCCTGCCTGCCTGCCTGCGAGAATGCAGGCCTGCCTGCCTGCGAGAATGCCTGCCTGCCTGCCTGCCTGCCTGCGAGAATGCCTGCCTGCCTGCCTGCCTGCGAGAATGCCTGCCTGCCTGCCTGCCTGCCTGTGAGAATGCCTGCCTGCCTGCCTGCCTGCGAGAATGCCTGCCTGCCTGCCTGCGAGAATGCCTGCCTGCCTGCCTGCCTGCCTGCGAGAATGCCTGCCTGCCTGCCTGCCTGCCTGCCTGCGAGAATGCCTGCCTGCCAGCCTGCCTGCCTGCCTGCGAGAATGCCTGCCTGCCTGCCTGCCTGCGAGAATGCCTGCCTGCCTGCCTGCGAGAATGCCTGCCTGCCTGCCTGCCTGCGAGAATGCCTGCCTGCCTGCCTGCCTGCGAGAATGCCTGCCTGCCTGCCTGCCTGCGAGAATGCCTGCCTGCCTGCCTGCCTGCCTGCGAGAATGCCTGCCTGCCTGCCTGCCTGCCTGCGAGAATGCCTGCCTGCCTGCCTGCCTGCCTGCCTGCCTGCGAGAATGCCTGCCTGCCTGCCGCCTGCCTGCCTGCGAGAATGCCTGCCTGCCTGCCTGCCTGCCTGCGAGAATGCCTGCCTGCCTGCCTGCCTGCCTGCGAGAATGCCTGCCTGCCTGCCTGCCTGCCTGTGAGAATGCCTGCCTGCCTGCCTGCCTGCGAGAATGCCTGCCTGCCTGCCTGCCTGCCTGGGAGAATGCCTGCCTGCCTGCCTGCCTGCCTACGAGAATGCCTGCCTGCCTGCCTGCCTGCCTGCGAGAATGCCTGCCTGCCTGCCTGCGAGAATGCCTGCCTGCCTGCCTCCCTGCCTGCGAGAATGCCTGCCTGCCTGCCTGCCTGCCTGCCTGCGAGAAAGCCTGCCTGTCTGCCTGCCTGCGAGAATGCCTGCCTGCCTGCCTGCCTGCGAGAATGCCTGACTGCCTGCCTGCCTGCGAGAATGCCTGCCTGCCTGCCTGCCTGCCTGCGAGAATGCCTGCCTGCCTGCCTGACTGCCTGCGAGAATGCCTGCCTGCCTGCGAGAATGCCTGCCTGCCTGCCTGCGAGAATGCCTGCCTGCCTGCCTGCCTGCCTGCGAGAATGCCTGCCTGCCTGCCTGCCTGCCTGCGAGAATGCCTGCCTGCCTGCCTGCCTGCCTGCCTGCGAGAATGCCTGCCTGCCTGCCTGCCTGCGAGAATGCCTGCCAGAATGCTTGCCTGCCTGCCTGCCTGCCTGCGAGAATGCCTGCCTGCCTGCCTGCCTGCCTGCGTGCGAGAATGCCTGCCTGCCTGCCTGCCTGCCTGCCTGCCTGCCTGCCTGCCTGCGAGAATGCCTGCCTGCCTGCCTGCCTGCGAGAATGCCTGCCTGCCTGCGAGAATGCCTGCCTGCCTGCCTGCCTGCCTGTGAGAATGCCTGCCTGCCTGCCTGCCTGCGAGAATGCCTGCCTGCCTGCCTGCCTGCCTGCGAGAATGCCTGCCTGCCTGCCTGCCTGCCTGTGAGAATGCCTGCCTGCCTGCCTGCCTGCGAGAATGCCTGCCTGCCTGCCTGCCTGCCTGCGAGAATGCCTGCCTGCCTGCCTGCCTGCGAGAATGCCTGCGAGAATGCCTGCCTGCCTGCCTGCCTGCCTGCGAGAATGCCTGCCTGCCTGCCTGCCTGCCTGCCTGCGAGCCTGCCTGCCTGCCTGCCTGCCTGCGAGGATGCATGCATGCCTGCCTGCCTGCTTGCGAGAATGCCTGCCTGCCTGCCTGCCTGCGAGAATGCCTGCCTGCCTGCCTGCCTGCCTGCGAGAATGCCTGCCTGCCTGCCTGCCTGCCTGTGAGAATGCCTGCCTGCCTGCCTGCCTGCGAGAATGCCTGCCTGCCTGCCTGCCTGCCTGCGAGAATGCCTGCCTGCCTGCCTGCCTGCCTGCGAGAATGACTGCCTGCCTGCCTGCCTGCATGCGAGAATGCTTGCCTGCCTGCCTGCCTGCCTGCGAGAAGGCCTGCCTCCCTGCCTGCCTGCCTGCGAGAATGCCTGCCTGCCTGCCTGCGAGAATGCCTGCCTGCCTGCCTGCGAGAATGCCTGCCTGCCTGCCTGCCTGCCTGCCTGCCTACCTGCGAGAATGCCTGCCTGCCTGCCTGCCTGCGAGAATGCCTGCCTGCCTGCCTGCCTGCGAGAATGCCTGCCTGCCTGCCTGCCTGCCTGCCTGCGAGAATGCCTGCCTGCCTGCCTGCCTTCCTGCCTGCGAGAATGCCTGCCTGCCTGCCTGCTAGCCTGCGAGAATTCCTGCCTGCCTGCCTGCCTGCCTGCGAAAATGCCTGCCTGCCTGCCTGCCTACCTGCGAGAACGCCTGCCTGCCTGCCTGCCTGCCTGCGAGAATGCCTGCCTGCCTGCCTGCCTGCCTGCCTGCGAGAATGCAGGCCTGCCTGCCTGCGAGAATGCCTGCCTGCCTGCCTGCCTGCCTGCGAGAATGCCTGCCTGCCTGCCTGCCTGCCTGTGAGAATGCCTGCCTGCCTGCCTGCCTGCGAGAATGCCTGCCTGCCTGCCTGCGAGAATGCCTGCCTGCCTGCCTGCCTGCCTGCGAGAATGCCTGCCTGCCTGCCTGCCTGCCTGCCTGCGAGAATGCCTGCCTGCCAGCCTGCCTGCCTGCCTGCGAGAATGCCTGCCTGCCTGCCTGCCTGCGAGAATGCCTGCCTGCCTGCCTGCGAGAATGCCTGCCTGCCTGCCTGCCTGCGAGAATGCCTGCCTGCCTGCCTGCCTGCGAGAATGCCTGCCTGCCTGCCTGCCTGCGAGAATGCCTGCCTGCCTGCCTGCCTGCCTGCGAGAATGCCTGCCTGCCTGCCTGCCTGCCTGCGAGAATGCCTGCCTGCCTGCCTGCCTGCCTGCCTGCCTGCGAGAATGCCTGCCTGCCTGCCGCCTGCCTGCCTGCGAGAATGCCTGCCTGCCTGCCTGCCTGCCTGCGAGAATGCCTGCCTGCCTGCCTGCCTGCCTGCGAGAATGCCTGCCTGCCTGCCTGCCTGCCTGTGAGAATGCCTGCCTGCCTGCCTGCGAGAATGCCTGCCTGCCTGCCTGCCTGCCTGGGAGAATGCCTGCCTGCCTGCCTGCCTGCCTACGAGAATGCCTGCCTGCCTGCCTGCCTGCCTGCGAGAATGCCTGCCTGCCTGCCTGCGAGAATGCCTGCCTGCCTGCCTCCCTGCCTGCGAGAATGCCTGCCTGCCTGCCTGCCTGCCTGCGAGAAAGCCTGCCTGTCTGCCTGCCTGCGAGAATGCCTGCCTGCCTGCCTGCCTGCGAGAATGCCTGACTGCCTGCCTGCCTGCGAGAATGCCTGCCTGCCTGCCTGCCTGCCTGCGAGAATGCCTGCCTGCCTGCCTGACTGCCTGCGAGAATGCCTGCCTGCCTGCGAGAATGCCTGCCTGCCTGCCTGCGAGAATGCCTGCCTGCCTGCCTGCCTGCCTGCGAGAATGCCTGCCTGCCTGCCTGCCTGCCTGCGAGAATGCCTGCCTGCCTGCCTGCCTGCCTGCCTGCGAGAATGCCTGCCTGCCTGCCTGCCTGCGAGAATGCCTGCCAGAATGCTTGCCTGCCTGCCTGCCTGCCTGCGAGAATGCCTGCCTGCCTGCCTGCCTGCCTGCCTGCCTGCCTGCCTGCCTGCCTGCCTGCGAGAATGCCTGCCTGCCTGCCTGCCTGCGAGAATGTCTGCCTGCCTGCGAGAATGCCTGCCTGCCTGCCTGCCTGCCTGTGAGAATGCCTGCCTGCCTGCCTGCCTGCGAGAATGCCTGCCTGCCTGCCTGCCTGCCTGCGAGAATGCCTGCCTGCCTGCCTGCCTGCCTGCGAGAATGCCTGCCTGCCTGCCTGCCTGCCTGCGAGAATGCCTGCATGCCTGCCTGCCTGCATGCGAGAATGCCTGCCTGCCTGCCTGCCTGCCTGCGAGAAGGCCTGCCTGCCTGCCTGCCTGCCTGCGAGAATGCCTGCCTGCCTGCCTGCCTGCGAGAATGCCTGCCTGCCTGCCTGCTTGCCTGCCTGCGAGAATGCCTGCCTGCCTGCCTGCCTGCCTGCGAGAATGCCTGCCTGCCTGTTAGAATGCCTGCCTGCCTGCCTGCCTGCCTGCGAGAATGCCTGCCTGCCTGCCTGCCTGCCTGCCTGCGAGAATGCCTGCAGCCTGCCTGCGAGAATGCCTGCCTGCCTGCCTGCGAGAATGCCTGCCTGCCTGCCTGCCTGCCTGCCTGCCTGCGAGAATGCCTGCCTGCCTGCCTGCCTGCGAGAATGCCTGCCTGCCTGCCTGCCTGCGAGAATGCCTGCCTGCCTGCCTGCCTGCGAGAATGCCTGCCTGCCTGCCTGCCTGCCTGCGAGAATGCCTGCCTGCCTGCCTGCCTGCCTGCGAGAATGCCTGCCTGCCTGCCTGCCAGCCTGCGAGAATTCCTGCCTGCCTGCCTGCCTGCCTGCCTGCGAGAATGCCTGCCTGCCTGCCTGCGAGAACGCCTGCCTGCCTGCCTGCCTGCCTGCGAGAATGCCTGCCTGCCTGCCTGCCTGCGAGAATGCATGCCTACCTGCCTGCGAGAATGCCTGCCTGCCTGCCTGCCTGCCTGCGAGAATGCCTGCCTGCCTGCCTGCGAGAATGCCTGCCTGCCTGCCTGCCTGCCTGTGAGAATGCCTGCCTGCCTGCCTGCCTGCGAGAATGCCTGCCTGCCTGCCTGCCTGCGAGAATGCATGCCTGCCTGCCTGCCTGCCTGCGAGAATGCCTGCCTGCCTGCCTGCCTGCGAGAATGCCTGCCTGCCTGCCTGCCTGCCTGCCTGCGAGAATGCCTGCCTGCCTGCCTGCCTGCCTGCGAGAATGCCTGCCTGCCTGCCTGCCTGCGAGAATGCCTGCCTGCCTGCCTGCCTGCGAGAATGCCTGCCTGCCTGCCTGCCTGCCTGTGAGAATGCCTGCCTGCCTGCCTGCCTGCCTGCGAGAATGCCTGCCTGCCTGCCTGCCTGCCTGCCTGCCTGCGAGAATGCCTGCCTGCCTGCCTGCGAGAATGCCTGCCTGCCTGCCTGCCTGCGAGAATGCCTGCCTGCCTGCCGCCTGCCTGCCTGCGAGAATGCCTGCCTGCCTGCCTGCCTGCCTGCCTGCGAGAATGCCTGCCTGCCTGCCTGCCTGCCTGCGAGAATGCCTGCCTGCCTGCGAGAATGCCTGCCTGCCTGCCTGCCTGCCTGCGAGAATGCCTGCCTGCCTGCCTGCCTGCCTGCGAGAATGCCTGCAGCCTGCCTGCGAGAATGCCTGCCTGCCTGCCTGCGAGAATGCCTGCCTGCCTGCCTGCCTGCCTGCCTGCCTGCGAGAATGCCTGCCTGCCTGCCTGCCTGCGAGAATGCCTGCCTGCCTGCCTGCCTGCGAGAATGCCTGCCTGCCTGCCTGCCTGCCTGCGAGAATGCCTGCCTGCCTGCCTGCCTGCCTGCGAGAATGCCTGCCTGCCTGCCTGCCAGCCTGCGAGAATTCCTGCCTGCCTGCCTGCCTGCCTGCGAGAATGCCTGCCTGACTGCCTGCCTGCGAGAACGCCTGCCTGCCTGCCTGCCTGCGAGAATGCCTGCCTGCCTGCCTGCGAGAATGCATGCCTGCCTGCCTGCGAGAATGCCTGCCTGCCTGCCTGCCTGCCTGCGAGAATACCTGCCTGCCTGCGAGAATGCCTGCCTGCCTGCCTGCCTGCCTGTGAGAATGCCTGCCTGCCTGCCTGCCTGCGAGAATGCCTGCCTGCCTGCCTGCCTGCGAGAATGCATGCCTGCCTGCCTGCCTGCCTGCGAGAATGCCTGCCTGCCTGCCTGCCTGCGAGAATGCCTGCCTGCCTGCCTGCCTGCCTGCCTGCGAGAATGCCTGCCTGCCTGCCTGCCTGCCTGCGAGAATGCCTGCCTGCCTGCCTGCCTGCGAGAATGCCTGCCTGCCTGCCTGCCTGCGAGAATGCCTGCCTGCCTGCCTGCCTGCCTGCGAGAATGCCTGCCTGCCTGCCTGCCTGCCTGCCTGCCTGCCTGCATGCCTGTGAGAATGCCTGCCTGCCTGCCTGCCTGCCTGCGAGAATGCCTGCCTTCCTGCCTGCCTGCCTGCATGCGAGAATGCCTGCCTGCCTGCCTGCCTGCCTGTGAGAATGCATGCATGCCTGCCTGCCTGCCTGCGAGTATGCCTGCCTGCCTGCCTGTGAGAATGCCTGCCTGCCTGCCTGCCTGCGAGAATGCCTGCCTGCCTGCCTGCCTGCCTGCGAGAATGCTTGCCTGCCTGCCTGCCTGCCTGTGAGAATGCCTGCCTGCCTGCCTGCCTGCCTGCGAGAATGCCTGCCTGCCTGCCTGCCTGCATGCGAGAATGCTTGCCTGCCTGCCTGCCTGCCTGCGAGAATGCCTGCCTGCCTGCCTGCCTGCCTGCGAGAATGCCTGCCTGCCTGCCTGCCTGCCTGCGAGAATGCCTGCCTGCCTGCCTGCCTGCCTGCCTGCCTGCGAGAATGCCTGCCTGCCTGCCTGCCTGCCTGCGAGAATGCCTGCCTGCCTGTTAGAATGCCTGCCTGCCTGCCTGCCTGCCTGCGAGAATGCCTGCCTGCCTGCCTGCCTGCCTGCTAGAATGCCTGCCTGCCTGCCCGCCTGCCTGCCTGCGAGAATGCCTGCCTGCCTGCCTGCCTGCCTGCGAGAATGCCTGCCTGCCTGCCTGCCTGCCTGCGAGAATGTCTGCCTGCCTGCCTGCGAGAATGCCTGCCTGCCTGCCTGCGAGAATGCCTGCCTGCCTGCCTGCCTGCCTGCGAGAATGCCTGCCTGCCTGCCTGCGAGAATGCCTGCCTGCCTGCCTGCCTGCCTGCGAGAATGCCTGCCTGCCTGCCTGCCTGCCTGCCTGCCTGCCTGCGAGAATGCCTGCCTGCCTGCCTGCCAGCCTGCGAGAATGCCTGCCTGCCTGCCTGCCTGCGAGAATGCCTGCCTGCCTGCCTGCCTGCCTGCGAGAATACCTGCCTGCCTGCCTGCCTGCCTGCGAGAATGCCTGCCTGCCTGCGAGAATGCCTGCCTGCCTGCCTGCCTGCCTGCCTGCGAGAATGCCTGCCTGCCTGCCTGCCTGCCTGCGAGAATGCCTGCCTGCCTGCCTGCCTGCCTGCCTGCGAGAATGCCTGCCTGCCTGCCTACCTGCCTGCCTGCCTGCGAGAATGCCAGCCTGCCTGCGAAAATGCCTGCCTGCCTGCCTGCCAGCCTGCGAGAATGCCTGCCAGCCTGCCTGCCTGCCTGCCTGCCTGTGAGAATGCCTGCCTGCCTGCCTGCCTGCCTGCGAGAATGCCTGCCTGCCTGCCTGCCTGCGAGAATGCCTGCCTGCCTGCCTGCCTGCCTGCGAGAATGCATGCCTGCCTGCCTGCCTGCCTGCGAGAATGCCTGCCTGCCTGCCTGCCTGCGAGAATGCCTGCCTGCCTGCCTGCCTGCCTGCCTGCCTGCGAGAATGCCTGCCTGCCTGCCTGCCTGCCTGCGAGAATGCCTGCCTGCCTGCCTGCCAGCCTACGAGAATGCCTGCCTGCCTGCCTGCCTGCCTGCGAGAATGCCTGCCTGCCTGCCTGCCTAACTGCGAGAATGCCTGCCTTCCTGCCTGCCTGCCTGCCTGCGAGAATGCCGGCCTGCCTGCCTGCCTGCCTGCGAGAATGCCTGCCTGCCTGCCTGCCTGCCTGCGAGAATGCCTGCCTGCCTGCCTGCCTGCGAGAATGCCTGCCTGCCTGCCTGCCTGCCTGTGAGAATGCCTGCCTGCCTGCCTGCGTGCGAGAATGCGTGCCTGCCTGCCTGCCTGCCTGCCAGCCTGCGAGAATGCCTGCCTGCCTGCCTGCCTGCCTGCGAGAATGCCTGCCTGCCTGCCTGCCTGCCTGCGAGAATGCCTGCCTGCCTGCCTGCCTGCCTTTGAGAATGCCTGCCTGCCTGCCTGCCTGCGAGAATGCCTGCCTGCCTGCCTGCCTGCCTGCCTGCCTGCGAGAATGCCTGCCTGCCTGCCTGCCTGCCTGCGAGAATGCCTGCCTGCCTGCCTGCCTGCGAAAATGAATGCCTGCCTGCCTGCCTGCCTGCGAGAATGCCTGCCTGCCTGCCTGCCTGCGAGAATGCCTGCCTGCCTGCCTGCCTGCCTGCGAGAATGCCTGCCTGCCTGCCTGCCTGCCTGCGATAATGCCTGCCTGCCTGTGAGAATGCCTGCCTGCCTGCCTGCCTGCCTGCGAGAATGCCTGCCTGCCTGCCTGCCTGCCTGCGAGAATGCCTGCCTGCCTGCCTGCCTGCCTGCCTGCGAGAATGCCTGCCTGCCTGCCTGCGAGAATGCCTGCCTGCCTGCCTGCCTGCCTGCCTGCGAGAATGCCTGCCTGCCTGCCGGCCTGCCTGCGAGAATGCCTGCCTGCCTGCCTGCCTGCCTGTGAGAATGCCTGCCTGCCTGCCTGCCTGCGAGAATGCCTGCCTGCCTGCCTGCCTGCCTGCGAGAATGCCTGCCTGCCTGCCTGCCTGCCTGCCTGCGAGAATGCCTGCCTGCCTGCCTGCGAGAATGCCTGCCTGCCTGCCTGCGAGAATGCCTGCCTGCCTGCCTGCCTGCCTGCGAGAATGCCTGCCTGCCTGCCTGCCTGCCTGCCTGCCTGCGAGAATGCCTGCCTGCCTGCCTGCCTGCGAGAATGCCTGCCAGAATGCCTGCCTGCCCGCCTGCCTGCCTTCGAGAATGCCTGCCTGCCTGCCTGCCTGCGTGCGAGAATGCCTGCCTGCCTGCCTGCTTGCCTGCCTGCCTGCCTGCGAGAATGCCTGCCTGCCTGTGAGAATGCCTGCCTGCCTGCCTGCCTGCCTGCGAGAATGCCTGCCTGCCTGCCTGCCTGCGAGAATGCATGCATGCCTGCCTGCCTGCTTGCGAGAATGCCTGCCTGCCTGCCTGCCTGCGAGAATGCCTGCCTGCCTGCCTGCCTGCGAGAATGCCTGCCTGCCTGCGAGAATGCCTGCCTGCCTGCCTGCCTGCCTGCGAGAATGCCTGCCTGCCTGCCTGCCTGCCTGCGAGAATGCCTGCCTGCCTGCCTGCCTGCCTGCGAGAATGCCTGCCTGCCTGCCTGCGAGAATGCCTGCCTGCCTGCCTGCCTGCCTGCGAGAATGCCTGCCTGCCTGCCTGCCTGCATGCGAGAATGCTTGCCTGCCTGCCTGCCTGCCTGCGAGAAGGCCTGCCTGCCTGCCTGCCTGCCTGCGAGAATGCCTGCCTGCCTGCCTGCCTGCGAGAATGCCTGCCTGCCTCCCTGCCTGTGAGAATGCCTGCCTGCCTGCCTGCCTGCCTGCGAGAATGCCTGCCTGCCTGCCTGCCTGCCTGCCTGCGAGAATGCCTGCCTGCCTGCCTGCCTGCCTGCCTGCGAGAATGCCTGCCTGCCTGCCTGCCTGCCGGCCTGCGAGAATGCCTGCCTGCCTGCCTGCCTGTGAGAATGCCTGCCTGCCTGCCTGCCTGCGAGAATGCCTGCCTCCCTGCCTGCCTGCCTGCGAGAATGCCTGCCTGCCTGCCTGCCTGCCTGCGAGAATGCCTGCCTGCCTGCGAGAATGCCTGCCTGCCTGCCTGCCTGCCTGCCTGCGAGAATGCCTGCCTGCCTGCCTGCCTGCCTGCGAGAATGCCTGCCTGCCTGCCTGCCTGCCTGCCTGCCTGCCTGCCTGCCTGCCTGCGAGAATGCCTGCCTGCCTGCCTGCCTGCGAGAATGCCTGCGAGAATGCCTGCCTGCCTGCCTGCCTGCCTGCGAGAATGCCTGCCTGCCTGCCTGCCTGCCTGCCTGCGAGCCTGCCTGCCTGCCTCCCTGCGAGAATGCCTGCCTGCCTGCCTGCCTGCCTGCGAGAATGCATGCATGCCTGCCTGCCTGCTTGCGAGAATGCCTGCCTGCCTGCCTGCCTGCGAGAATGCCTGCCTGCCTGCCTGCCTGCCTGCGAGAATGCCTGCCTGCCTGCCTGCCTGCCTGTGAGAATGCCTGCCTGCCTGCCTGCCTGCGAGAATGCCTGCCTGCCTGCCTGCCTGCCTGCGAGAATGCCTGCCTGCCTGCCTGCCTGCCTGCGAGAATGACTGCCTGCCTGCCTGCCTGCATGCGAGAATGCTTGCCTGCCTGCCTGCCTGCCTGCGAGAAGGCCTGCCTCCCTGCCTGCCTGCCTGCGAGAATGCCTGCCTGCCTGCCTGCGAGAATGCCTGCCTGCCTGCCTGCGAGAATGCCTGCCTGCCTGCCTGCCTGCCTGCCTGCCTACCTGCGAGAATGCCTGCCTGCCTGCCTGCCTGCGAGAATGCCTGCCTGCCTGCCTGCCTGCGAGAATGCCTGCCTGCCTGCCTGCCTGCCTGCCTGCGAGAATGCCTGCCTGCCTGCCTGCCTGCCTGCCTGCGAGAATGCCTGCCTGCCTGCCTGCTAGCCTGCGAGAATTCCTGCCTGCCTGCCTGCCTGCCTGCCTGCGAAAATGCCTGCCTGCCTGCCTGCCTACCTGCGAGAACGCCTGCCTGCCTGCCTGCCTGCCTGCGAGAATGCCTGCCTGCCTGCCTGCCTGCCTGCGAGAATGCAGGCCTGCCTGCCTGCGAGAATGCCTGCCTGCCTGCCTGCCTGCCTGCGAGAATGCCTGCCTGCCTGCCTGCCTGCGAGAATGCCTGCCTGCCTGCCTGCCTGCCTGTGAGAATGCCTGCCTGCCTGCCTGCCTGCGAGAATGCCTGCCTGCCTGCCTGCGAGAATGCCTGCCTGCCTGCCTGCCTGCCTGCGAGAATGCCTGCCTGCCTGCCTGCCTGCCTGCGAGAATGCCTGCCTGCCAGCCTGCCTGCCTGCCTTTGAGAATGCCTGCCTGCCTGCCTGCCTGCGAGAATGCCTGCCTGCCTGCCTGCGAGAATGCCTGCCTGCCTGCCTGCCTGCGAGAATGCCTGCCTGCCTGCCTGCCTGCGAGAATGCCTGCCTGCCTGCCTGCCTGCGAGAATGCCTGCCTGCCTGCCTGCCTGCCTGCGAGAATGCCTGCCTGCCTGCCTGCCTGCCTGCGAGAATGCCTGCCTGCCTGCCTGCCTGCCTGCCTGCCTGCCTGCCTGCGAGAATGCCTGCCTGCCTGCCTGCCTGCCTGCGAGAATGCCTGCCTGCCTGCCGCCTGCCTGCCTGCGAGAATGCCTGCCTGCCTGCCTGCCTGCCTGCGAGAATGCCTGCCTGCCTGCCTGCCTGCCTGCGAGAATGCCTGCCTGCCTGCCTGCCTGCCTGTGAGAATGCCTGCCTGCCTGCCTGCCTGCGAGAATGCCTGCCTGCCTGCCTGCCTGCCTGGGAGAATGCCTGCCTGCCTGCCTGCCTGCCTACGAGAATGCCTGCCTGCCTGCCTGCCTGCGAGAATGCCTGCCTGCCTGCCTGCGAGAATGCCTGCCTGCCTGCCTCCCTGCCTGCGAGAATGCCTGCCTGCCTGCCTGCCTGCCTGCGAGAAAGCCTGCCTGTCTGCCTGCCTGCGAGAATGCCTGCCTGCCTGCCTGCCTGCGAGAATGCCTGCCTGCCTGCCTGCCTGCGAGAATGCCTGCCTGCCTGCCTGCCTGCCTGCGAGAATGCCTGCCTGCCTGCCTGACTGCCTGCGAGAATGCCTGCCTGCCTGCGAGAATGCCTGCCTGCCTGCCTGCGAGAATGCCTGCCTGCCTGCCTGCCTGCCTGCGAGAATGCCTGCCTGCCTGCCTGCCTGCCTGCGAGAATGCCTGCCTGCCTGCCTGCCTGCCTGCCTGCGAGAATGCCTGCCTGCCTGCCTGCCTGCGAGAATGCCTGCCAGAATGCTTGCCTGCCTGCCTGCCTGCCTGCGAGAATGCCTGCCTGCCTGCCTGCCTGCCTGCGTGCGAGAATGCCTGCCTGCCTGCCTGCCTGCGTGCCTGCCTGCCTGCGAGAATGCCTGCCTGCCTGCCTGCCTGCGAGAATGCCTGCCTGCCTGCGAGAATGCCTGCCTGCCTGCCTGCCTGCCTGTGAGAATGCCTGCCTGCCTGCCTGCCTGCGAGAATGCGTGCCTGCCTGCCTGCCTGCCTGCGAGAATGCCTGCCTGCCTGCCTGCCTGCCTGCCTGCGAGAATGCCTGCCTGCCTGCCTGCCTGCCTGCGAGAATGCCTGCATGCCTGCCTGCCTGCATGCGAGAATGCCTGCCTGCCTGCCTGCCTGCCTGCGAGAAGGCCTGCCTGCCTGCCTGCCTGCCTGCGAGAATGCCTGCCTGCCTGCCTGCCTGCGAGAATGCCTGCCTGCCTGCCTGCCTGCCTGCCTGCGAGAATGTCTGCCTGCCTGCCTGCCTGCCTGCGAGAATGCCTGCCTGCCTGTTAGAATGCCTGCCTGCCTGCCTGCCTGCCTGCGAGAATGCCTGCCTGCCTGCCTGCCTGCCTGCCTGCGAGAATGCCTGCAGCCTGCCTGCGAGAATGCCTGCCTGCCTGCCTGCGAGAATGCCTGCCTGCCTGCCTGCCTGCCTGCCTGCGAGAATGCCTGCCTGCCTGCCTGCCTGCGAGAATGCCTGCCTGCCTGCCTGCCTGCCTGCGAGAATGCCTGCCTGCCTGCCTGCCTGCCTGCGAGAATGCCTGCCTGCCTGCCTGCCAGCCTGCGAGAATTCCTGCCTGCCTGCCTGCCTGCCTGCCTGCGAGAATGCCTGCCTGCCTGCCTGCGAGAACGCCTGCCTGCCTGCCTGCCTGCCTGCGAGAATGCCTGCCTGCCTGCCTGCCTGCGAGAATGCATGCCTGCCTGCCTGCGAGAATGCCTGCCTGCCTGCCTGCCTGCCTGCGAGAATGCCTGCCTGCCTGCCTGCCTGCGAGAATGCCTGCCTGCCTGCCTGCCTGCCTGTGAGAATGCCTGCCTGCCTGCCTGCCTGCGAGAATGCCTGCCTGCCTGCCTGCCTGCGAGAATGCATGCCTGCCTGCCTGCCTGCCTGCGAGAATGCCTGCCTGCCTGCCTGCCTGCGAGAATGCCTGCCTGCCTGCCTGCCTGTCTTCCTGCCTGCCTGCGAGAATGCCTGCCTGCCTGCCTGCCTGCCTGCGAGAATGCCTGCCTGCCTGCCTGCCTGCGAGAATGCCTGCCTGCCTGCCTGCCTGCGAGAATGCCTGCCTGCCTGCCTGCCTGCCTGTGAGAATGCCTGCCTGCCTGCCTGCCTGCCTGCGAGAATGCCTGCCTGCCTGCCTGCCTGCCTGCCTGCCTGCCTGCGAGAATGCCTGCCTGCCTGCCTGCGAGAATGCCTGCCTGCCTGCCTGCCTGCGAGAATGCCTGCCTGATTGCCGCCTGCCTGCCTGCGAGAATGCCTGCCTGCCTGCCTGCCTGCCTGCCTGCGAGAATGCCTGCCTGCCTGCCTGCCTGCCTGCGAGAATGCCTGCCTGCCTGCGAGAATGCCTGCCTGCCTGCCTGCCTGCCTGCGAGAATGCCTGCCTGCCTGCCTGCCTGCCTGCGAGAATGCCTGCAGCCTGCCTGCGAGAATGCCTGCCTGCCTGCCTGCGAGAATGCCTGCCTGCCTGCCTGCCTGCCTGCCTGCCTGCCTGCCTGCGAGAATGCCTGCCTGCCTGCCTGCCTGCGAGAATGCCTGCCTGCCTGCCTGCCTGCGAGAATGCCTGCCTGCCTGCCTGCCTGCCTGCGAGAATGCCTGCCTGCCTGCCTGCCTGCCTGCGAGAATGCCTGCCTGCCTGCCTGCCAGCCTGCGAGAATTCCTGCCTGCCTGCCTGCCTGCCTGCCTGCGAGAATGCCTGCCTGACTGCCTGCCTGCGAGAACGCCTGCCTGCCTGCCTGCCTGCCTGCGAGAATGCCTGCCTGCCTGCCTGCGAGAATGCATGCCTGCCTGCCTGCGAGAATGCCTGCCTGCCTGCCTGCCTGCCTGCGAGAATGCCTGCCTGCCTGCGAGAATGCCTGCCTGCCTGCCTGCCTGCCTGTGAGAATGCCTGCCTGCCTGCCTGCCTGCGAGAATGCCTGCCTGCCTGCCTGCCTGCGAGAATGCATGCCTGCCTGCCTGCCTGCCTGCGAGAATGCCTGCCTGCCTGCCTGCCTGCGAGAATGCCTGCCTGCCTGCCTGCCTGCCTGCCTGCCTGCGAGAATGCCTGCCTGCCTGCCTGCCTGCCTGCGAGAATGCCTGCCTGCCTGCCTGCCTGCGAGAATGCCTGCCTGCCTGCCTGCCTGCGAGAATGCCTGCCTGCCTGCCTGCCTGCCTGCGAGAATGCCTGCCTGCCTGCCTGCCTGCCTGCCTGCATGCCTGTGAGATTGCCTGCCTGCCTGCCTGCCTGCCTGCGAGAATGCCTGCCTTCCTGCCTGCCTGCCTGCATGCGAGAATGCCTGCCTGCCTGCCTGCCTGTGAGAATGCATGCATGCCTGCCTGCCTGCCTGCGAGTATGCCTGCCTGCCTGCCTGTGAGAATGCCTGCCTGCCTGCCTGCCTGCGAGAATGCCTGCCTGCCTGCCTGCCTGCCTGCGAGAATGCCTGCCTGCCTGCCTGCCTGTGAGAATGCCTGCCTGCCTGCCTGCCTGCCTGCGAGAATGCCTGCCTGCCTGCCTGCCTGCATGCGAGAATGCTTGCCTGCCTGCCTGCCTGCCTGCGAGAAGGCCTGCCTGCCTGCCTGACTGCCTGCGAGAATGCCTGCCTGCCTGCCTGCCTGCCTGCGAGAATGCCTGCCTGCCTGCCTGCCTGCCTGCCTGCGAGAATGCCTGCCTGCCTGCCTTCCTGCCTGCGAGAATGCCTGCCTGCCTGTTAGAATGCCTGCCTGCCTGCCTGCCTGCCTGCGAGAATGCCTGCCTGCCTGCCTGCCTGCCTGCGAGAATGCCTGCCTGCCTGCCTGCCTGCCTGCCTGCGAGAATGCCTGCCTGCCTGCCTGCCTGCCTGCGAGAATGCCTGCCTGCCTGCCTGCCTGCCTGCGAGAATGTCTGCCTGCCTGCCTGCGAGAATGCCTGCCTGCCTGCCTGCGAGAATGCCTGCCTGCCTGCCTGCCTGCCTGCGAGAATGCCTGCCTGCCTGCCTGCCTGCCTGCCTGCCTGCCTGCCTGCGAGAATGCCTGCCTGCCTGCCTGCCTGCCTGCCTGCGAGAATGCCTGCCTGCCTGCCTGCCAGCCTGCGAGAATGCCTGCCTGCCTGCCTGCCTGCGAGAATGCCTGCCTGCCTGCCTGCCTGCCTGCGAGAATACCTGCCTGCCTGCCTGCCTGCCTGCGAGAATGCCTGCCTGCCTGCCTGCCTGCCTGCCTGCGAGAATGCCTGCCTGCCTGCCTGCCTGCCTGCGAGAATGCCTGCCTGCCTGCCTGCCTGCCTGCCTGCGAGAATGCCTGCCTGCCTGCCTGCCTGCCTGCCTGCCTGCCTACCTGCCTGCCTGCCTGCGAGAATGCCAGCCTGCCTGCGAAAATGCCTGCCTGCCTGCCTGCCAGCCTGCGAGAATGCCTGCCAGCCTGCCTGCCTGCCTGCCTGCCTGTGAGAATGCCTGCCTGCCTGCCTGCCTGCCTGCGAGAATGCCTGCCTGCCTGCCTGCCTGCGAGAATGCCTGCCTGCCTGCCTGCCTGCCTGCGAGAATGCATGCCTGCCTGCCTGCCTGCCTGCGAGAATGCCTGCCTGCCTGCCTGCCTGCGAGAATGCCTGCCTGCCTGCCTGCCTGCCTGCCTGCGAGAATGCCTGCCTGCCTGCCTGCCTGCCTGCGAGAATGCCTGCCTGCCTGCCTGCCAGCCTACGAGAATGCCTGCCTGCCTGCCTGCCTGCCTGCGAGAATGCCTGCCTGCCTGCCTGCCTGCCTGCGAGAATGCCTGCCTTCCTGCCTGCCTGCCTGCCTGCGAGAATGCCGGCCTGCCTGCCTGCCTGCCTGCGAGAATGCCTGCCTGCCTGCCTGCCTGCCTGCGAGAATGCCTGCCTGCCTGCCTGCCTGCGAGAATGCCTGCCTGCCTGCCTGCCTGCCTGTGAGAATGCCTGCCTGCCTGCCTGCGTGCGAGAATGCGTGCCTGCCTGCCTGCCTGCCTGCCAGCCTGCGAGAATGCCTTCCTGCCTGCCTGCCTGCCTGCCTGCGAGAATGCCTGCCTGCCTGCCTGCCTGCCTGCGAGAATGCCTGCCTGCCTGCCTGCCTGCCTTTGAGAATGCCTGCCTGCCTGCCTGCCTGCGAGAATGCCTGCCTGCCTGCCTGCCTGCCTGCCTGCGAGAATGCCTGCCTGCCTGCCTGCCTGCCTGCGAGAATGCCTGCCTGCCTGCCTGCCTGCGAAAATGAATGCCTGCCTGCCTGCCTGCCTGCGAGAATGCCTGCCTGCCTGCCTGCCTGCCTGCGAGAATGCCTGCCTGCCTGCCTGCCTGCAAGAATGCCTGCCTGCCTGCCTGCCTGCGAGAATGCCTGCCTGCCTGCCTGCCTGCCTGCGATAATGCCTGCCTGCCTGTGAGAATGCCTGCCTGCCTGCCTGCCTGCCTGCGAGAATGCCTGCCTGCCTGCCTGCCTGCCTGCGAGAATGCCTGCCTGCCTGCCTGCCTGCCTGCGAGAATGCCTGCCTGCCTGCCTGCGAGAATGCCTGCCTGCCTGCCTGCCTGCCTGCCTGCGAGAATGCCTGCCTGCCTGCCGGCCTGCCTGCGAGAATGCCTGCCTGCCTGCCTGCCTGCCTGTGAGAATGCCTGCCTGCCTGCCTGCCTGCGAGAATGCCTGCCTGCCTGCCTGCCTGCGAGAATGCCTGCCTGCCTGCCTGCCTGCCTGCCTGCGAGAATGCCTGCCTGCCTGCCTGCGAGAATGCCTGCCTGCCTGCCTGCGAGAATGCCTGCCTGCCTGCCTGCCTGCCTGCGAGAATGCCTGCCTGCCTGCCTGCCTGCCTGCCTGCCTGCCTGCGAGAATGCCTGCCTGCCTGCCTGCCTGCGAGAATGCCTGCCAGAATGCCTGCCTGCCCGCCTGCCTGCCTTCGAGAATGCCTGCCTGCCTGCCTGCCTGCGTGCGAGAATGCCTGCCTGCCTGCCTGCTTGCCTGCCTGCCTGCGAGAATGCCTGCCTGCCTGTGAGAATGCCTGCCTGCCTGCCTGACTGCCTGCGAGAATGCCTGCCTGCCTGCCTGCCTGTGAGAATGCATGCATGCCTGCCTGCCTGCTTGCGAGAATGCCTGCCTGCCTGCCTGCCTGCGAGAATGCCTGCCTGCCTGCCTGCCTGCGAGAATGCCTGCCTGCCTGCGAGAATGCCTGCCTGCCTGCCTGCCTGCCTGTGAGAATGCCTGCCTGCCTGCCTGCCTGCGAGAATGCCTGCCTGCCTGCCTGCCTGCCTGCGAGAATGCCTGCCTGCCTGCCTGCCTGCCTGCGAGAATGCCTGCCTGCCTGCCTGCCTGCCTGCGAGAATGCCTGCCTGCCTGCCTGCCTGCATGCGAGAATGCTTGCCTGCCTGCCTGCCTGCCTGCGAGAAGGCCTGCCTGCCTGCCTGCCTGCCTGCGAGAATGCCTGCCTGCCTGCCTGCCTGCCTGCGAGAATGCCTGCCTGCCTCCCTGCCTGCCTGCCTGCCTGCGAGAATTCCTGCCTGCCTGCGAGAATGCCTGCCTGCCTGTTAGAATGCCTGCCTGCCTGCCTGCCTGCCTGCGAGAATGCCTGCCTGCCTGCCTGCCTGCCTGCGAGAATGCCTGCCTGCCTGCCTGCCTGCCTGCGAGAATGCCTGCAGCCTGCCTGCGAGAATGCCTGCCTGCCTGCCTGCGAGAATGCCTGCCTGCCTGCCTGCCTGCCTGCGAGAATGCCTGCCTGCATGCCTGCCTGCGAGAATGCCTGCCTGCCTGCCTGCCTGCGAGAATGCCTGCCTGCCTGCCTGCCTGCCTGCGAGAATGCCTGCCTGCCTGCCTGCCTGCCTGCGAGAATGCCTGCCTGCCTGCCTGCCAGCCTGCGAGAATTCCTGCCTGCCTGCCTGCCTGCCTGCCTGCGAGAATGCCTGCCTGCCTGCCTGCCTGCGAGAACGCCTGCCTGCCTGCCTGCCTGCCTGCCTGCGAGAATGCCTGCCTGCCTGCCTGCCTGCCTGCGAGAATGCATGCCTGCCTGCCTGCGAGAATGCCTGCCTGCCTGCCTGCCTGCCTGCGAGAATGCCTGCCTGCCTGCCTGCGAGAATGCCTGCCTGCATGCCTGCCTGCCTGTGAGAATGCCTGCCTGCCTGCCTGCCTGCCTGCGAGAATGCCTGCCTGCCTGCCTGCCTGCTAGAATGCATGCCTGCCTGCCTGCCTGCCTGCGAGAATGCCTGCCTGCCTGCCTGCCTGCGAGAATGCCTGCCTGCCTGCCTGCCTGCCTGCCTGCGAGAATGCCTGCCTGCCTGCCTGCCTGCCTGCCTGCGAGAATGCCTGCCTGCCTGCCTGCCTGCGAGAATGCCTGCCTGCCTGCCTGCGAGAATGCCTGCCTGCCTGCCTGCCTGCGAGAATGCCTGCCTGCCTGCCTGCCTGCGAGAATGCCTGCCTGCCTGCCTGCCTGCCTGCGAGAATGCCTGCCTGCCTGCCTGCCTGCCTGCCTGCGAGAATGCCTGCCTGCCTGCCTGCCTGCCTGCCTGCCTGCGAGAATGCCTGCCTGCCTGCCTGCGAGAATGCCTGCCTGCCTGCCTGCCTGCGAGAATGCCTGCCTGCCTGCCGCCTGCCTGCCTGCGAGAATGCCTGCCTGCCTGCCTGCCTGCCTGCGAGAATGCCTGCCTGCCTGCCTGCCTGCCTGCCTGTGAGAATGCCTGCCTGCCTGCCTGCCTGTGAGAATGCCTGCCTGCCTGCCTGCCTGCCTGCGAGAATGCCTGCCTGCCTGCCTGCCTGCCTGCCTGCGAGAATGCCTGCCTGCCTGCCTGCGAGAATGCCTGCCTGCCTGCCTGCCTGCGAGAATGCCTGCCTGCCTGCCGCCTGCCTGCCTGCGAGAATGCCTGCCTGCCTGCCTGCCTGCCTGCGAGAATGCCTGCCTGCCTGCCTGCCTGCCTGCCTGAGAGAATGCCTGCCTGCCTGCCTGCGAGAATGCCTGCCTGCCTGCCTCCCTGCCTGCGAGAATGCCTGCCTGCCTGCCTGCCTGCCTGCGAGAAAGCCTGCCTGTCTGCCTGCCTGCGAGAATGCCTGCCTGCCTGCCTGCCTGCGAGAATGCCTGCCTGCCTGCCTGCCTGCGAGAATGCCTGCCTGCCTGCCTGCCTGCGAGAATGCCTGCCTGCCTCCCTGCCTGTGAGAATGCCTGCCTGCCTGCCTGCCTGCCTGCGAGAATGCCTGCCTGCCTGCCTGCCTGCCTTCGAGAATGCCTGCCTGCCTGCCTGCCTGCCTGCCTGCCTGCGAGAATGCCTGCCTGCCTGCCGGCCTGCCTGCGAGAATGCCTGCCTGCCTGCCTGCCTGCCTGTGAGAATGCCTGCCTGCCTGCCTGCCTGCGAGAATGCCTGCCTGCCTGCCTGCCTGCCTGCGAGAATGCCTGCCTGCCTGCCTGCCTGCCTGCGAGAATGCCTGCCTGCCTGCCTGCCTGCCTGCCCGCCTGCCTGCGAGAATGCCTGCCTGCCTGCCTGCCTGCCTGCGAGAATGCCTGCCTGCCTGCCTGCCTGCCTGCGAGAATGCCTGCCTGCCTGCCTGCCTGCCTGCCTGCGAGAATGCCTGCCTGCGTGCCTGCCTGCGAGAATGCCTGCCAGAATGCCTGCCTGCCTGCCTGCCTGCGAGAATGCCTGCCTGCCTGCCTGCCTGCGTGCGAGAATGCCTGCCTGCCTGCCTGCCTGCCTGCCTGCCTGCCTGCGAGAATGCCTGCCTGCCTGCCTGCCTGCCTGCGAGAATGCCTGCCTTCCTGCCTGCCTGCCTGCCTGCGAGAATGCCTGCCTGCCTGCCTGCCTGCCTGCGAGAATGCCTGCCTGCCTGCCTGCCTGCGAGAATGCCTGCCTGCCTGCCTGCCTGCCTGCGAGAATGCCTGCCTGCCTGCCTGCCTGCCTGCGAGAATGCCTGCCTGCCTGCCTGCCTGCCTGCCTGCCTGCGAGAATGCCTGCCTGCCTGCCTGCCTGCGAGAATGCCTGCCAGAATGCCTGCCTGCCTGCCTGCCTGCCTGCGAGAATGCCTGCCTGCCTGCCTGCCTGCCTGCCTGCGAGAATGCCTGCCTGCCTGCCTGCCTGCCTGCGAGAATGCCTGCCTGCCTGCCTGCCTGCCTGCGAGAATGCCTGCCTGCCTGCCTGCCTGCCTGCCTGCCTGCGAGAATGCCTGCCTGCCTGCCTGCCTGCGAGAATGCCTGCCAGAATGCCTGCCTGCCTGCCTGCCTGCCTGCGAGAATGCCTGCCTGCCTGCCTGCCTGCCTGCGAGAAGGCCTGCCTGCCTGCCTGCCTGCCTGCGAGAATGCCTGCCTGCCTGCCTGCCTGCGTGCGTGAATGCCTGCCTGCCTGCCTGCCTGCCTGCATGCCTGCGAGAATGCCTGCCTGCCTGCCTGCGAGAATGCCTGCCTGCCTGCCTGCCTGCCTGCCTGCGAGAATGCCTGCCTGCCTGCCTGCCTGCCTGCCTTCGAGAATGCCTGCCTGCCTGCCTGCCTGCCTGCGAGAATGCCTGCCTGCCTGCCTGCCTGCCTGCCTGCGAGAATGCCTGCCTGCCTGCCTGCCTGCCTGCCTGCGAGAATGCCTGTCTGCCTGCCTGCCTGCCTGCGAGAATGCCTGCCTGCCTGCCTGCCTGCCTGCATGCGAGAATGCCTGCCTGTCTGCCTGCCAGCCTGTGAGAATGCATGCATGCCTGCCTGCCTGCCTGCGAGAATGCCTGCCTGCCTGCCTGTGAGAATGCCTGCCTGCCTGCCTGCCTGCGAGAATGCCTGCCTGCCTGCCTGCCTGCCTGCGAGAATGCCTGCCTGCCTGCCTGCCTGCCTGTGAGAATGCCTGCCTGCCTGCCTGCCTGCCTGCGAGAATGCCTGCCTGCCTGCCTGCCTGCATGCGAGAATGCTTGCCTGCCTGCCTGCCTGCCTGCGAGAAGGCCTGCCTGCCTGCCTGCCTGCCTGCGAGAATGCCTGCCTACCTGCCTGCCTGCCTGCGAGAATGCCTGCCTGCCTGCCTGCCTGCCTGCCTGCCTGCGAGAATGCCTGCCTGCCTGCCTGCCTGCCTGCGAGAATGCCTGCCTGCCTGTTAGAATGCCTGCCTGCCTGCCTGCCTGCCTGCGAGAATGCCTGCCTGCCTGCCTGCCTGCCTGCGAGAATGCCTGCCTGCCTGCCTGCCTGCCTGCCTGCCTGCGAGAATGCCTGCCTGCCTGCCTGCCTGCCTGCGAGAATGCCTGCCTGCCTGCCTGCCTGCCTGCGAGAATGTCTGCCTGCCTGCCTGCGAGAATGCCTGCCTGCCTGCCTGCCTGCGAGAATGCCTGCCTGCCTGCCTGCCTGCCTGTGAGAATGCCTGCCTGCCTGCCTGCGAGAATGCCTGCCTGCCTGCCTGCCTGCCTGCGAGAATGCCTGCCTGCCTGCCTGCCTGCCTGCCTGCCTGCGAGAATGCCTGCCTGCCTGCCTGCCAGCCTGCGAGAATGCCTGCCTGCCTGCCTGCCTGCAGAATGCCTGCCTGCCTGCCTGCCTGCCTGCGAGAATACCTGCCTGCCTGCCTGCCTGCCTGCGAGAATGCCTGCCTGCCTGCCTGCCTGCCTGCCTGCGAGAATGCCTGCCTGCCTGCCTGCCTGCCTGCGAGAATACCTGCCTGCCTGCCTGCCTGCCTGCCTGCGAGAATGCCTGCCTGCCTGCCTGCCTGCCTGCCTGCCTGCCTACCTGCCTGCCTGCCTGCGAGAATGCCAGCCTGCCTGCGAAAATGCCTGCCTGCCTGCCTGCCAGCCTGCGAGAATGCCTGCCTGCCTGCCTGCCTGCCTGCCTGCCTGCGAGAATGCCTGCCTGCCTGCCTGCCTGCCTGCGAGAATGCCTGCCTGCCTGCCTGCCTGCGAGAATGCCTGCCTGCCTGCCTGCCTGCCTGTGAGAATGCCTGCCTGCCTGCCTGCGTGCGAGAATGCGTGCCTGCCTGCCTGCCTGCCTGCCAGCCTGCGAGAATGCCTGCCTGCCTGCCTGCCTGCCTGCGAGAATGCCTGCCTGCCTGCCTGCCTGCCTGCGAGAATGCCTGCCTGCCTGCCTGCCTGCCTTTGAGAATGCCTGCCTGCCTGCCTGCCTGCGAGAATGCCTGCCTGCCTGCCTGCCTGCCTGCCTGCGAGAATGCCTGCCTGCCTGCCTGCCTGCCTGCGAAAATGCCTGCCTGCCTGCCTGCCTGCGAAAATGAATGCCTGCCTGCCTGCCTGCCTGCGAGAATGCCTGCCTGCCTGCCTGCCTGCGAGAATGCCTGCCTGCCTGCCTGCCTGCCTGCGAGAATGCCTGCCTGCCTGCCTGCCAGCCTGCGATAATGCCTGCCTGCCTGTGAGAATGCCTGCCTGCCTGCCTGCCTGCCTGCCTGCGAGAATGCCTGCCTGCCTGCCTGCCTGCCTGCGAGAATGCCTGCCTGCCTGCCTGCGAGAATGCCTGCCTGCCTGCCTGCCTGCCTGCCTGCGAGAATGCCTGCCTGCCTGCCGGCCTGCCTGCGAGAATGCCTGCCTGCCTGCCTGCCTGCCTGTGAGAATGCCTGCCTGCCTGCCTGCCTGCGAGAATGCCTGCCTGCCTGCCTGCCTGCGAGAATGCCTGCCTGCCTGCCTGCCTGCCTGCGAGAATGCCTGCCTGCCTGCCTGCGAGAATGCCTGCCTGCCTGCCTGCGAGAATGCCTGCCTGCCTGCCTGCCTGCCTGCGAGAATGCCTGCCTGCCTGCCTGCCTGCCTGCCTGCCTGCCTGCGAGAATGCCTGCCTGCCTGCCTGCCTGCGAGAATGCCTGCCAGAATGCCTGCCTGCCTGCCTGCCTGCGTGCGAGAATGCCTGCCTGCCTGCCTGCTTGCCTGCCTGCCTGCGAGAATGCCTGCCTGCCTGTGAGAATGCCTGCCTGCCTGCCTGCCTGCCTGCGAGAATGCCTGCCTGCCTGCCTGCCTGCGAGAATGCATGCATGCCTGCCTGCCTGCTTGCGAGAATGCCTGCCTGCCTGCCTGCCTGCGAGAATGCCTGCCTGCCTGCCTGCCTGCGAGAATGCCTGCCTGCCTGCGAGAATGCCTGCCTGCCTGCCTGCCTGCCTGTGAGAATGCCTGCCTGCCTGCCTGCCTGCGAGAATGCCTGCCTGCCTGCCTGCCTGCCTGCGAGAATGCCTGCCTGCCTGCCTGCCTGCCTGCGAGAATGCCTGCCTGCCTGCCTGCCTGCCTGCCTGCATGCGAGAATGCCTGCCTGTCTGCCTGCCAGCCTGTGAGAATGCATGCATGCCTGCCTGCCTGCCTGCGAGAATGCCTGCCTGCCTGCCTGTGAGAATGCCTGCCTGCCTGCCTGCCTGCGAGAATGCCTGCCTGCCTGCCTGCCTGCCTGCGAGAATGCCTGCCTGCCTGCCTGCCTGCCTGTGAGAATGCCTGCCTGCCTGCCTGCCTGCCTGCGAGAATGCCTGCCTGCCTGCCTGCCTGCATGCGAGAATGCTTGCCTGCCTGCCTGCCTGCCTGCGAGAAGGCCTGCCTGCCTGCCTGCCTGCCTGCGAGAATGCCTGCCTACCTGCCTGCCTGCCTGCGAGAATGCCTGCCTGCCTGCCTGCCTGCCTGCCTGCCTGCCTGCGAGAATGCCTGCCTGCCTGCCTGCCTGCCTGCGAGAATGCCTGCCTGCCTGTTAGAATGCCTGCCTGCCTGCCTGCCTGCCTGCGAGAATGCCTGCCTGCCTGCCTGCCTGCCTGCGAGAATGCCTGCCTGCCTGCCTGCCTGCCTGCCTGCCTGCGAGAATGCCTGCCTGCCTGCCTGCCTGCCTGCGAGAATGCCTGCCTGCCTGCCTGCCTGCCTGCGAGAATGTCTGCCTGCCTGCCTGCGAGAATGCCTGCCTGCCTGCCTGCGAGAATGCCTGCCTGCCTGCCTGCCTGCCTGCGAGAATGCCTGCCTGCCTGCCTGCGAGAATGCCTGCCTGCCTGCCTGCCTGCCTGCGAGAATGCCTGCCTGCCTGCCTGCCTGCCTGCCTGCCTGCGAGAATGCCTGCCTGCCTGCCTGCCAGCCTGCGAGAATGCCTGCCTGCCTGCCTGCCTGCGAGAATGCCTGCCTGCCTGCCTGCCTGCCTGCGAGAATACCTGCCTGCCTGCCTGCCTGCCTGCGAGAATGCCTGCCTGCCTGCCTGCCTGCCTGCCTGCGAGAATGCCTGCCTGCCTGCCTGCCTGCCTGCGAGAAGGCCTGCCTGCCTGCCTGCCTGCCTGCCTGCGAGAATGCCTGCCTGCCTGCCTGCCTGCCTGCCTGCCTGCCTACCTGCCTGCCTGCCTGCGAGAATGCCAGCCTGCCTGCGAAAATGCCTGCCTGCCTGCCTGCCAGCCTGCGAGAATGCCTGCCTGCCTGCCTGCCTGCCTGCCTGCCTGTGAGAATGCCTGCCTGCCTGCCTGCCTGCCTGCGAGAATGCCTGCCTGCCTGCCTGCCTGCGAGAATGCCTGCCTGCCTGCCTGCCTGCCTGCGAGAATGCATGCCTGCCTGCCTGCCTGCCTGCGAGAATGCCTGCCTGCCTGCCTGCCTGCGAGAATGCCTGCCTGCCTGCCTGCCTGCCTGCCTGCGAGAATGCCTGCCTGCCTGCCTGCCTGCCTGCGAGAATGCCTGCCTGCCTGCCTGCCAGCCTATGAGAATGCCTGCCTGCCTGCCTGCCTGCCTGCGAGAATGCATGCCTGCCTGCCTGCCTGCCTGCGAGAATGCCTGCCTTCCTGCCTGCCTGCCTGCCTGCGAGAATGCCGGCATGCCTGCCTGCCTGCCTGCGAGAATGCCTGCCTGCCTGCCTGCCTGCCTGCGAGAATGCCTGCCTGCCTGCCTGCCTGCGAGAATGCCTGCCTGCCTGCCTGCCTGCCTGTGAGAATGCCTGCCTGCCTGCCTGCGTGCGAGAATGCGTGCCTGCCTGCCTGCCTGCCTGCCAGCCTGCGAGAATGCCTGCCTGCCTGCCTGCCTGCCTGCGAGAATGCCTGCCTGCCTGCCTGCCTGCCTGCGAGAATGCCTGCCTGCCTGCCTGCCTGCCTTTGAGAATGCCTGCCTGCCTGCCTGCCTGCGAGAATGCCTGCCTGCCTGCCTGCGAGAATGCCTGCCTGCCTGCCTGCCTGCCTGCGAAAATGCCTGCCTGCCTGCCTGCCTGCGAAAATGAATGCCTGCCTGCCTGCCTGCCTGCGAGAATGCCTGCCTGCCTGCCTGCCTGCGAGAATGCCTGCCTGCCTGCCTGCCTGCCTGCGAGAATGCCTGCCTGCCTGCCTGCCTGCCTGTGATAATGCCTGCCTGCCTGTGAGAATGCCTGCCTGCCTGCCTGCCTGCCTGCCTGCGAGAATGCCTGCCTGCCTGCCTGCCTGCCTGCGAGAATGCCTGCCTGCCTGCCTGCGAGAATGCCTGCCTGCCTGCCTGCCTGCCTGCCTGCGAGAATGCCTGCCTGCCTGCCGGCCTGCCTGCGAGAATGCCTGCCTGCCTGCCTGCCTGCCTGTGAGAATGCCTGCCTGCCTGCCTGCCTGCGAGAATGCCTGCCTGCCTGCCTGCCTGCCTGCGAGAATGCCTGCCTGCCTGCCTGCCTGCCTGCCTGCGAGAATGCCTGCCTGCCTGCCTGCGAGAATGCCTGCCTGCCTGCCTGCGAGAATGCCTGCCTGCCTGCCTGCCTGCCTGCGAGAATGCCTGCCTGCCTGCCTGCCTGCCTGCCTGCCTGCGAGAATGCCTGCCTGCCTGCCTGCCTGCGAGAATGCCTGCCAGAATGCCTGCCTGCCCGCCTGCCTGCCTGCGAGAATGCCTGCCTGCCTGCCTGCCTGCGTGCGAGAATGCCTGCCTGCCTGCCTGCTTGCCTGCCTGCCTGCGAGAATGCCTGCCTGCCTGCCTGCGAGAATGCCTGCCTGCCTGCCTGCCTGCCTGCGAGAATGCCTGCCTGCCTGCCTGCCTGCGAGAATGCATGCATGCCTGCCTGCCTGCTTGCGAGAATGCCTGCCTGCCTGCCTGCCTGCGAGAATGCCTGCCTGCCTGCCTGCCTGCGAGAATGCCTGCCTGCCTGCGAGAATGCCTGCCTGCCTGCCTGCCTGCCTGTGAGAATGCCTGCCTGCCTGCCTGCCTGCGAGAATGCCTGCCTGCCTGCCTGCCTGCCTGCGAGAATGCCTGCCTGCCTGCCTGCCTGCCTGCGAGAATGCCTGCCTGCCTGCCTGCCTGCATGCGAGAATGCTTGCCTGCCTGCCTGCCTGCCTGCGAGAAGGCCTGCCTGCCTGCCTGCCTGCCTGCGAGAATGCCTGCCTGCCTGCCTGCCTGCCTGCGATAATGCCTGCCTGCCTCCCTGCCTGCCAGCCTGCCTGCGAGAATTCCTGCCTGCCTGCGAGAATGCCTGCCTGCCTGTTAGAATGCCTGCCTGCCTGCCTGCCTGCCTGCGAGAATGCCTGCCTGCCTGCCTGCCTGCCTGCGAGAATGCCTGCCTGCCTGCCTGCCTGCCTGCGAGAATGCCTGCAGCCTGCCTGCGAGAATGCCTGCCTGCCTGCCTGCGAGAATGCCTGCCTGCCTGCCTGCCTGCCTGCCTGCGAGAATGCCTGCCTGCATGCCTGCCTGCGAGAATGCCTGCCTGCCTGCCTGCCTGCGAGAATGCCTGCCTGCCTGCCTGCCTGCCTGCGAGAATGCCTGCCTGCCTGCCTGCCTGCCTGCGAGAATGCCTGCCTGCCTGCCTGCCAGCCTGCGAGAATTCCTGCCTGCCTGCCTGCCTGCCTGCCTGCGAGAATGCCTGCCTGCCTGCCTGCCTGCGAGAACGCCTGCCTGCCTGCCTGCCTGCCTGCGAGAATGCCTGCCTGCCTGCCTGCCTGCCTGCGAGAATGCATGCCTGCCTGCCTGCGAGAATGCCTGCCTGCCTGCCTGCCTGCCTGCGAGAATGCCTGCCTGCCTGCCTGCGAGAATGCCTGCCTGCCTGCCTGCCTGCCTGTGAGAATGCCTGCCTGCCTGCCTGCCTGCCTGCCTGCCTGCGAGAATGCCTGCCTGCCTGCCTGCCTGCTAGAATGCATGCCTGCCTGCCTGCCTGCCTGCGAGAATGCCTGCCTGCCTGCCTGCCTGCGAGAATGCTTGCCTGCCTGCCTGCCTGCCTGCCTGCCTGCGAGAATGCCTGCCTGCCTGCCTGCCTGCGAGAATGCCTGCCTGCCTGCCTGCGAGAATGCCTGCCTGCCTGCCTGCCTGCGAGAATGCCTGCCTGCCTGCCTGCCTGCGAGAATGCCTGCCTGCCTGCCTGCCTGCCTGCCTGCGAGAATGCCTGCCTGCCTGCCTGCCTGCCTGCGAGAATGCCTGCCTGCCTGCCTGCCTGCCTGCCTGCCTGCCTGCCTGCGAGAATGCCTGCCTGCCTGCCTGCGAGAATGCCTGCCTGCCTGCCTGCCTGCGAGAATGCCTGCCTGCCTGCCGCCTGCCTGCCTGCGAGAATGCCTGCCTGCCTGCCTGCCTGCCTGCGAGAATGCCTGCCTGCCTGCCTGCCTGCCTGCCTGTGAGAATGCCTGCCTGCCTGCCTGCCTGTGAGAATGCCTGCCTGCCTGCCTGCCTGCCTGCGAGAATGCCTGCCTGCCTGCCTGCCTGCCTACGAGAATGCCTGCCTGCCTGCCTGCCTGAGAGAATGCCTGCCTGCCTGCCTGCGAGAATGCCTGCCTGCCTGCCTCCCTGCCTGCGAGAATGCCTGCCTGCCTGCCTGCCTGCCTGCCTGCGAGAAAGCCTGCCTGTCTGCCTGCCTGCGAGAATGCCTGCCTGCCTGCCTGCCTGCGAGAATGCCTGCCTGCCTGCCTGCCTGCGAGAATGCCTGCCTGCCTGCCTGCCTGCGAGAATGCCTGCCTGCCTCCCTGCCTGTGAAAATGCCTGCCTGCCTGCCTGCCTGCCTGCCTGCGAGAATGCCTGCCTGCCTGCCTGCCTGCCTTCGAGAATGCCTGCCTGCCTGCCTGCCTGCCTGCGAGAATGCCTGCCTGCCTGCCGGCCTGCCTGCGAGAATGCCTGCCTGCCTGCCTGCCTGCCTGTGAGAATGCCTGCCTGCCTGCCTGCCTGCGAGAATGCCTGCCTGCCTGCCTGCCTGCCTGCGAGAATGCCTGCCTGCCTGCCTGCCTGCCTGCGAGAATGCCTGCCTGCCTGCCTGCCTGCCTGCCCGCCTGCCTGCGAGAATGCCTGCCTGCCTGCCTGCCTGCCTGCGAGAATGCCTGCCTGCCTGCCTGCCTGCCTGCGAGAATGCCTGCCTGCCTGCCTGCCTGCCTGCCTGCCTGCGAGAATGCCTGCCTGCCTGCCTGCCTGCGAAAATGCCTGCCAGAATGCCTGCCTGCCTGCCTGCCTGCCTGCCTGCCTGCCTGCGAGAATGCCTGCCTGCCTGCCTGCCTGCGTGCGAGAATGCCTGCCTGCCTGCCTGCCTGCCTGCCTGCCTGCCTGCCTGCGAGAATGCCTGCCTGCCTGCCTGCCTGCCTGCGAGAATGCCTGCCTTCCTGCCTGCCTGCCTGCCTGCGAGAATGCCTGCCTGCCTGCCTGCCTGCCTGCGAGAATGCATGCATGCCTGCCTGCCTGCCTGCGAGAATGCCTGCCTGCCTGCCTGCGAGAATGCCTGCCTGCCTGCCTGCCTGCGAGATGGCTGCCTGCCTGCCTGCGTGCGAGAATGCCTGCCTGCCTGCCTGCCAGCCTGCGAGAATGCCTGCCTGCCTGCCTGCCTGCCTGCCTGCGAGAATGCCTGCCTGCCTGCCTGCCTGCCTGCCTGCGAGAATGCCTGCCTGCCAGCCTGCCTGCCTGCGAGAATGCCTGCCTGCCTGCCTGCCTGCGAAAATGCATGCCTGCCTGCCTGCCTGCCTGCGAGAATGCCTGCCTGCCTGCCTGCCTGCGAAATGCCTGCCTGCCTGCCTGCCTGCCTGCGAGAATGCCTGCCTGCCTGCCTGCCTGCCTGCGAGAATGCCTGCCTGCCTGTGAGAATGCCTGCCTGCCTGCCTGCCTGCCTGCGAGAATGCCTGCCTGCCTGCCTGCCTGCCTGCGAGAATGCCTGCCTGCCTGCCTGCCTGCCTGCGAGAATGCCTGCCTGCCTGCCTGCGAGAATGCCTGCCTGCCTGCCTGCCTGCCTGCGAGAATGCCTGCCTGCCTGCCTGCGAGAATGCCTGCCTGCCTGCCGGCCTGCCTGCGAGAATGCCTGCCTGCCTGCCTGCCTGCCTGCCTGTGAGAATGCCTGCCTGCCTGCCTGCCTGCGAGAATGCCTGCCTGCCTGCCTGCCTGCCTGCGAGAATGCCTGCCTGCCTGCCTGCCTGCATGCGAGAATGACTGCCTGCCTGCCTGCCTGCCTGCCTGCGAGAATGCCTGCCTGCCTGCCTGCCTGCCTGCGAGAATGCCTGCCTGCCTGCCTGCCTGCCTGCCTGCCTGCGAGAATGCCTGCCTGCCTCCCTGCCTGCCTGCCTGCGAGAATGCCTGCCAGAATGCCTGCCTGCCTGCCTGCCTGCCTGCGAGAATGCCTGCCTGCCTGCCAGCGTGCGAGAATGCCTGCCTGCCTGCCTGCCTGCCTGCCTGCCTGCCTGCGAGAATGCCTGCCTGCCTGCGAGAATGCCTGCCTGCCTGCCTGCCTGCCTGCCTGCCTGCCTGCCTGCCTGCCTGCGAGAATGCCTGCCTGCCTGCCTGCCTGCCTGCGAGAATGCCTGCCTGCCTGCCGGCCTGCCTGCGAGAATGCCTGCCTGCCTGCCTGCCTGCCTGCCTGCCTGTGAGAATGCCTGCCTGCCTGCCTGCCTGCGAGAATGCCTGCCTGCCTGCCTGCCTGCCTGCGAGAATGCCTGCCTGCCTGCCTGCCTGCCTGCGAGAATGACTGCCTGCCTGCCTGCCTGCCTGCCTGCGAGAATGCCTGCCTGCCTGCCTGCCTGCCTGCCTGCCTGCGAGAATGCCTGCCTGCCTGCCTGCCTGCCTGCCTGCCTGCCTGCGAGAATGCCTGCCTGCCTGCCTGCCTGCGAGAATGCCTGCCAGAATGCCTGCCTGCCTGCCTGCCTGCCTGCGAGAATGCCTGCCTGCCTGCCTGCATGCGAGAATGCCTGCCTGCCTGCCTGCCTGCCTGCCTGCCTGCCTGCCTGCCTGCGAGAATGCCTGCCTGCCTGCGAGAATGCCTGCCTGCCTGCCTGCCTGCCTGCCTGCCTGCCTGCCTACCTGCCTGCCTGCGAGAATGCCTGCCTGCCTGCCTGCCTGCCTGCGAGAATGCATGCATGCCTGCCTGCCTGCCTGCTTGCGAGAATGCCTGCCTGCCTGACTGCCTGCGAGAATGCCTGCCTGCCTGCCTGCCTGCCTGCGAGAATGCCTGCCTGCCTGCCTGCCTGCCTGTGAGAATGCCTGCCTGCCTGCCTGTCTGCGAGAATGCATGCCTGCCTGCCTGCCTGCCTGCGAGAATGCCTGCCTGCCTGCCTGCCTGCCTGCGAGAATGCCTGCCTGCCTGCCTGCCTGCCTGCGAGAATGCCTGCCTGCCTGCCTGCATGCGAGAATGCTTGCCTGCCTGCCTGCCTGCCTGCCTGCGAGAAGGCCTGCCTGCCTGCCTACCTGCCTGCGAGAATGCCTGCCTGCCTGCCTGCCTGCCTGCGAGAATGCCTGCCTGCCTGCCTGCCTGCCTGCCTGCCTGCCTGCCTGCCTGCGAGAATGCCTGCCTGCCTGTTAGAATGCCTGCCTGCCTGCCTGCCTGCCTGCGAGAATGCCTGCCTGCCTGCCTGCCTAGCTGCGAGAATGCCTGCCTGCCTGCCTGCGAGAATGCCTGCCTGCCTGCCTGCCTGCCTGCCTGCCTGCCTGCCTGCCTGCCTGCCTGCCTGCCTGCGAGAATGCCTGCCTGCCTGCCTGCCAGCCTACGAGAATGCCTGCCTGCCTGCCTGCCTGCCTGCGAGAATGCATGCCTGCCTGCCTGCCTGCCTGCGAGAATGCCTGCCTTCCTGCCTGCCTGCCTGCCTGCGAGAATGCCGGCCTGCCTGCCTGCCTGCCTGCGAGAATGCCTGCCTGCCTGCCTGCCTGCCTGCGAGAATGCCTGCCTGCCTGCCTGCCTGCGAGAATGCCTGCCTGCCTGCCTGCCTGCCTGTGAGAATGCCTGCCTGCCTGCCTGCGTGCGAGAATGCGTGCCTGCCTGCCTGCCTGCCTGCCAGCCTGCGAGAATGCCTGCCTGCCTGCCTGCCTGCCTGCGAGAATGCCTGCCTGCCTGCCTGCCTGCCTGCGAGAATGCCTGCCTGCCTGCCTGCCTGCCTTTGAGAATGCCTGCCTGCCTGCCTGCCTGCGAGAATGCCTGCCTGCCTGCCTGCCTGCCTGCCTGCGAGAATGCCTGCCTGCCTGCCTGCCTGCCTGCGAGAATGCCTGCCTGCCTGCCTGCATGCGAAAATGAATGCCTGCCTGCCTGCCTGCCTGCGAGAATGCCTGCCTGCCTGCCTGCCTGCGAGAATGCCTGCCTGCCTGCCTGCCTGCCTGCGATAATGCCTGCCTGCCTGTGAGAATGCCTGCCTGCCTGCCTGCCTGCCTGCGAGAATGCCTGCCTGCCTGCCTGCCTGCCAGCGAGAAAGCCTGCCTGCCTGCCTGCCTGCCTGCGAGAATGCCTGCCTCCCTGCCTGCGAGAATGCCTGCCTGCCTGCCTGCCTGCCTGCCTGCGAGAATGCCTGCCTGCCTGCCGGCCTGCCTGCGAGAATGCCTGCCTGCCTGCCTGCCTGCCTGTGAGAATGCCTGCCTGCCTGCCTGCCTGCGAGAATGCCTGCCTGCCTGCCTGCCTGCCTGCGAGAATGCCTGCCTGCCTGCCTGCCTGCCTGCCTGCGAGAATGCCTGCCTGCCTGCCTGCGAGAATGCCTGCCTGCCTGCCTGCGAGAATGCCTGCCTGCCTGCCTGCCTGCCTGCGAGAATGCCTGCCTGCCTGCCTGCCTGCCTGCCTGCGAGAATGCCTGCCTGCCTGCCTGCCTGCGAGAATGCCTGCCAGAATGCCTGCCTGCCCGCCTGCCTGCCTGCGAGAATGCCTGCCTGCCTGCCTGCCTGCGTGCGAGAATGCCTGCCTGCCTGCCTGCTTGCCTGCCTGCCTGCGAGAATGCCTGCCTGCCTGTGAGAATGCCTGCCTGCCTGCCTGCCTGCCTGCGAGAATGCCTGCCTGCCTGCCTGCCTGCGAGAATGCATGCATGCCTGCCTGCCTGCTTGCGAGAATGCCTGCCTGCCTGCCTGCCTGCGAGAATGCCTGCCTGCCTGCCTGCCTGCGAGAATGCCTGCCTGCCTGCGAGAATGCCTGCCTGCCTGCCTGCCTGCCTGTGAGAATGCCTGCCTGCCTGCCTGCCTGCGAGAATGCCTGCCTGCCTGCCTGCCTGCCTGCGAGAATGCCTGCCTGCCTGCCTGCCTGCCTGCGAGAATGCCTGCCTGCCTGCCTGCCTGCCTGCGAGAATGCCTGCCTGCCTGCCTGCCTGCATGCGAGAATGCTTGCCTGCCTGCCTGCCTGCCTGCGAGAAGGCCTGCCTGCCTGCCTGCCTGCCTGCGAGAATGCCTGCCTGCCTGCCTGCCTGCCTGCGATAATGCCTGCCTGCCTCCCTGCCTGCCTGCCTGCCTGCGAGAATTCCTGCCTGCCTGCGAGAATGCCTGCCTGCCTGTTAGAATGCCTGCCTGCCTGCCTGCCTGCCTGCGAGAATGCCTGCCTGCCTGCCTGCCTGCCTGCGAGAATGCCTGCCTGCCTGCCTGCCTGCCTGCGAGAATGCCTGCAGCCTGCCTGCGAGAATGCCTGCCTGCCTGCCTGCGAGAATGCCTGCCTGCCTGCCTGCCTGCCTGCCTGCCTGCCTGCCTGCGAGAATGCCTGCCTGCATGCCTGCCTGCGAGAATGCCTGCCTGCCTGCCTGCCTGCGAGAATGCCTGCCTGCCTGCCTGCCTGCCTGCGAGAATGCCTGCCTGCCTGCCTGCCTGCCTGCGAGAATGCCTGCCTGCCTGCCTGCCAGCCTGCGAGAATTCCTGCCTGCCTGCCTGCCTGCCTGCCTGCGAGAATGCCTGCCTGCCTGCCTGCCTGCGAGAACGCCTGCCTGCCTGCCTGCCTGCCTGCGAGAATGCCTGCCTGCCTGCCTGCCTGCCTGCGAGAATGCATGCCTGCCTGCCTGCGAGAATGCCTGCCTGCCTGCCTGCCTGCCTGCGAGAATGCCTGCCTGCCTGCCTGCGAGAATGCCTGCCTGCCTGCCTGCCTGCCTGTGAGAATGCCTGCCTGCCTGCCTGCCTGCCTGCGAGAATGCCTGCCTGCCTGCCTGCCTGCTAGAATGCATGCCTGCCTGCCTGCCTGCCTGCGAGAATGCCTGCCTGCCTGCCTGCCTGCGAGAATGCCTGCCTGCCTGCCTGCCTGCCTGCCTGCGAGAATGCCTGCCTGCCTGCCTGCCTGCGAGAATGCCTGCCTGCCTGCCTGCGAGAATGCCTGCCTGCCTGCCTGCCTGCGAGAATGCCTGCCTGCCTGCCTGCCTGCGAGAATGCCTGCCTGCCTGCCTGCCTGCGAGAATGCCTGCCTGCCTGCCTGCCTGCCTGCGAGAATGCCTGCCTGCCTGCCTGCCTGCCTGCCTGTGAGAATGCCTGCCTGCCTGCCTGCGAGAATGCCTGCCTGCCTGCCTGCCTGCGAGAATGCCTGCCTGCCTGCCGCCTGCCTGCCTGCGAGAATGCCTGCCTGCCTGCCTGCCTGCCTGCGAGAATGCCTGCCTGCCTGCCTGCCTGCCTGCGAGAATGCATGCATGCCTGCCTGCCTGCCTGCTTGCGAGAATGCCTGCCTGCCTGACTGCCTGCGAGAATGCCTGCCTGCCTGCCTGCCTGCGAGAATGCCTGCCTGCCTGCCTGCCTGCCTGCCTGTGAGAATGCCTGCCTGCCTGCCTGTCTGCGAGAATGCATGCCTGCCTGCCTGCCTGCCTGCGAGAATGCCTGCCTGCCTGCCTGCCTGCCTGCGAGAATGCCTGCCTGCCTGCCTGCCTGCCTGCGAGAATGCCTGCCTGCCTGCCTGCATGCGAGAATGCTTGCCTGCCTGCCTGCCTGCCTGCCTGCGAGAAGGCCTGCCTGCCTGCCTACCTGCCTGCGAGAATGCCTGCCTGCCTGCCTGCCTGCCTGCGAGAATGCCTGCCTGCCTGCCTGCCTGCCTGCCTGCCTGCCTGCCTGCCTGCCTGCGAGAATGCCTGCCTGCCTGTTAGAATGCCTGCCTGCCTGCCTGCCTGCCTGCGAGAATGCCTGCCTGCCTGCCTGCCTAGCTGCGAGAATGCCTGCCTGCCTGCCTGCGAGAATGCCTGCCTGCCTTCCTGCGAGAATGCCTGCCTGCCTGCCTGCCTGCCTGCCTGCGAGAATGCCTGCCTGCCTGCCTGCCTGCGAGAATGCCTGCCTGCCTGCCTGCCTGCGAGAATGCCTGCCTGCCTGCCTGCCTGCCTGCAAGAATGCCTGCCTGCTTGCCTGCCTGCCTGCCTGCCTGCGAGAATGCCTGCCTGCCTGCCTGCCAGCCTGCGAGAATTCCTGCCTGCCTGCCTGCCTGCGAGAATGCCTGCCTGCCTGCCTGCCTGCGAGAACGCCTGCCTGCCTGCCTGCCTGCCTGCGAGAATGCCTGCCTGCCTGCCTGCCTGCCTGCGAGAATGCATGCCTGCCTGCCTGCGAGAATGCCTACCTGCCTAACTGCCTGCCTGCGAGAATGCCTGCCTGCCTGCCTGCCTGCCTGCGAGAATGCCTGCCTGCCTGCCTGCCTGCCTGTGAGAATGCCTGCCTGCCTGCCTGCCTGCGAGAATGCCTGCCTGCCTTCCTGCGAGAATGCCTGCCTGCCTGCCTGCCTGCCTGCGAGAATGCCTGCCTGCCTGCCTGCCTGTCTGCGAGAATGCCTGCCTGCCTGCCTGCCTGCCTGCCTTCCTGCGAGAATGCCTGCCTGCCTGCCTGCCTGCGAGAATGCCTGCCTGCCTGCCTGCGAGAATGCCTGCCTGCCTGCCTGCCTGCCAGAATGCCTGCCTGCCTGCCTGCCTGCGAGAATGCCTGCCTGCCTGCCTGCCTGCCTGCGAGAATGCCTGCCTGCCTGCCTGCCTGCCTGCGAGAATGCCTGCCTGCCTGCCTGCGAGAATGCCTGCCTGCCTGCCTGCGAGAATGCCTGCCTGCCTGCCTGCCTGCCTGCGAGAATGCCTGCCTGCCTGCCTGCCTGCCTGCCTGCGAGAATGCCTGCCTGCCTGCCTGCCTGCCTGCGAGAATGCCTGCCTGCCTGCTTGCCTGCCTGCCTGTGAGAATGCCTGCCTGCCTGCCTGCCTGTGAGAATGCCTGCCTGCCTGCCTGCCTGCCTGCGAGAATGCCTGCCTGCCTGCCTGCCTGCCTACGAGAATGCCTGCCTGCCTGCCTGCCTGCCTGCGAGAATGCCTGCCTGCCTGCCTGCGAGAATGCCTGCCTGCCTGCCTCCCTGACTGCGAGAATGCCTGCCTGCCTGCCTGCCTGCCTGCGAGAAAGCCTGCCTGTCTGCCTGACTGCGAGAATGCCTGCCTGCCTGCCTGCCTGCGAGAATGCCTGCCTGCCTGCCTGCGAGAATGCCTGCCTGCCTGCCTGCCTGCGAGAATGCCTGCCTGCCTCCCTGCCTGTGAGAATGCCTGCCTGCCTGCCTGCCTGCCTGCGAGAATGCCTGCCTGCCTGCCTGCCTGCCTGCGAGAATGCCTGCCTGCCTGCCTGCCTGCCTGCCTGCGAGAATGCCTGCCTGCCTGCCTGCCTGCCTGCCGGCCTGCGAGAATGCCTGCCTGCCTGCCTGTGAGAATGCCTGCCTGCCTGCCTGCCTGCGAGAATGCCTGCCTCCCTGCCTGCCTGCCTGCGAGAATGCCTGCCTGCCTGCCTGCCTGCCTGCGAGAATGCCTGCCTGCCTGCGAGAATGCCTGCCTGCCTGCCTGCCTGCCTGCCTGCCTGCCTGCGAGAATGCCTGCCTGCCTGCCTGCCTGCCTGCGAGAATGCCTGCCTGCCTGCCTGCCTGCCTGCCTGCCTGCCTGCGAGAATGCCTGCCTGCCTGCCTGCCTGCGAGAATGCCTGCCAGAATGCTTGCCTGCCTGCCTGCCTGCCTGCGAGAATGCCTGCCTGCCTGCCTGCCTGCGTGCGTGCGAGAATGCCTGCCTGCCTGCCTGCCTGCCTGCCTGCCTGCGAGAATGCCTGCCTGCCTGCCTGCCTGCCTGCCTGCGAGCCTGCCTGCCTGCCTCCCTGCGAGAATGCCTGCCTGCCTGCCTGCCTGCCGGCGAGAATGCATGCATGCCTGCCTGCCTGCCTGCGAGAATGCCTGCCTGCCTGCCTGCCTGCCTGTGAGAATGCCTGCCTGCCTGCCTGCCTGCGAGAATGCCTGCCTGCCTGCCTGACTGCCTGCGAGAATGCCTGCCTGCCTGCCTGCCTGCCTGCGAGAATGCCTGCCTGCCTGCCTGCCTGCGAGAATGACTGCCTGCCTGCCTGCCTGCATGCGAGAATGCTTGCCTGCCTGCCTGAGAGAAGGCCTGCCTCCCTGCCTGCCTGCCTGCGAGAATGCCTGCCTGCCTGCCTGCGACAATGCCTGCCTGCCTGCCTGCGAGAATGCCTGCCTGCCTGCCTGCCTGCCTGCCTGCCTGCGAGAATGCCTGCCTGCCTGCCTGCCTGCGAGAATGCCTGCCTGCCTGCCTGCCTGCGAGAATGCCTGCCTGCCTGCCTGCCTGCCTGCCTGCGAGAATGCCTGCCTGCCTGCCTGCCTGCCTGCCTGCGAGAATGCCTGCCTGCCTGCCTGCCAGCCTGCGAGAATTCCTGCCTGCCTGCCTGCCTGCCTGCCTGCGAGAATGCCTGCCTGCCTGCCTGCCTACCTGCGAGAACGCCTGCCTGCCTGCCTGCCTGCCTGCGAGAATGCCTGCCTGCCTGCCTGCCTGCCTGCGAGAATGCAGGCCTGCCTGCCTGCGAGAATGCCTGCCTGCCTGCCTGCCTGCCTGCGAGAATGCCTGCCTGCCTGCCTGCCTGCCTGCGAGAATGCCTGCCTGCCTGCCTGCCTGCCTGGGAGAATGCCTGCCTGCCTGCCTGCCTGCGAGAATGCCTGCCTGCCTGCCTGCGAGAATGCCTGCCTGCCTGCCTGCCTGCCTGCGAGAATGCCTGCCTGCCTGCCTGCCTGCGAGAATGCCTGCCTGCCTGCCTGCCTGCCTGCCTGCGAGAATGCCTGCCTGCCTGCCTGCCTGCGAGAATGCCTGCCTGCCTGCCTGCGAGAATGCCTGCCTGCCTGCCTGCCTGCGAGAATGCCTGCCTGCCTGCCTGCCTGCGAGAATGCCTGCCTGCCTGCCTGCCTGCGAGAATGCCTGCCTGCCTGCCTGCCTGCCTGCGAGAATGCCTGCCTGCCTGCCTGCCTGCCTGCGAGAATGCCTGCCTGCCTGCCTGCCTGCCTGCCTGCGAGAATGCCTGCCTGCCTGCCTGCCTGCCTGCGAGAATGCCTGCCTGCCTGCCGCCTGCCTGCCTGCGAGAATGCCTGCCTGCCTGCCTGCCTGCCTGCGAGAATGCCTGCCTGCCTGCCTGCCTGCCTGCGAGAATGCCTGCCTGCCTGCCTGCCTGCCTGTGAGAATGCCTGCCTGCCTGCCTGCCTGCGAGAATGCCTGCCTGCCTGCCTGCCTTCCTGGGAGAATGCCTGCCTGCCTGCCTGCCTGCCTACGAGAATGCCTGCCTGCCTGCCTGCCTGCCTGCGAGAATGCCTGCCTGCCTGCCTGCGAGAATGCCTGCCTGCCTGCCTCCCTGCCTGCGAGAATGCCTGCCTGCCTGCCTGCCTGCCTGCCTGCGAGAAAGCCTGCCTGTCTGCCTGCCTGCGAGAATGCCTGCCTGCCTGCCTGCGAGAATGCCTGCCTGCCTGCCTGCCTGCGAGAATGCCTGCCTGCCTGCCTGCCTGCCTGCGAGAATGCCTGCCTGCCTGCCTGCCTGCCTGCGAGAATGCCTGCCTGCCTGCGAGAATGCCTGCCTGCCTGCCTGCGAGAATGCCTGCCTGCCTGCCTGCATGCCTGCGAGAATGCCTGCCTGCCTGCCTGCCTGCCTGCGAGAATGCCTGCCTGCCTGCCTGCCTGCCTGCCTGCCTGCGAGAATGCCTGCCTGCCTGCCTGCCTGCGAGAATGCCTGCCAGAATACTTGCCTGCCTGCCTGCCTGCCTGCGAGAATGCCTGCCTGCCTGCCTGCCTGCCTGCGTGCGAGAATGCCTGCCTGCCTGCCTGCCTGCCTGCCTGCCTGCCTGCCTGCGAGAATGCCTGTCTGCCTGCCTGCCTGCGAGAATGCCTGCCTGCCTGCGAGAATGCCTGCCTGCCTGCCTGTGAGAATGCCTGCCTGCCTGCCTGCCTGCGAGAATGCCTGCCTGCCTGCCTGCCTGCCTGCGAGAATGCCTGCCTGCCTGCCTGCCTGCCTGCGAGAATGCCTGCCTGCCTGCCTGCCTGCCTGCCTGCGAGAATGCCTGCCTGCCTGCCTGCCTGCATGCGAGAATGCTTGCCTGCCTGCCTGCCTGCCTGCGAGAAGGCCTGCCTGCCTGCCTGCCTGCCTGCGAGAATGCCTGCCTGCCTGCCTGCCTGCCTGCGAGAATGCCTGCCTGCCTGCCTGCCTGCCTGCCTGCGAGAATGCCTGCCTGCCTGCCTGCCTGCCTGCGAGAATGCCTGCCTGCCTGTTAGAATGCCTGCCTGCCTGCCTGCGAGAATGCCTGCCTGCCTGCCTGCCTGCCTGCGAGAATGCCTGCAGCCTGCCTGCGAGAATGCCTGCCTGCCTGCCTGCGAGAATGCCTGCCTGCCTGCCTGCCTGCCTGCCTGCCTGCCTGCCTGCGAGAATGCCTGCCTGCCTGCCTGCCTGCGAGAATGCCTGCCTGCCTGCCTGCCTGCGAGAATGCCTGCCTGCCTGCCTGCCTGCCTGCGAGAATGCCTGCCTGCCTGCCTGCGAGAATGCCTGCCTGCCTGCCTGCCAGCCTGCGAGAATTTCTGCCTGCCTGCCTGCCTGCCTGCCTGCGAGAATGCCTGCCTGCCTGCCTGCCTGCCTGCGAGAATGCCTGCCTGCCTGCCTGCCTGCGAGAACGCCTGCCTGCCTGCCTGCCTGCCTGCGAGAATGCCTGCCTGCCTGCCTGCGAGAATGCATGCCTGCCTGCCTGCGAGAATGCCTGCCTGCCTGCCTGCCTGCCTGCGAGAATGCCTGCCTGCCTGCCTGCGAGAATGCCTGCCTGCCTGCCTGCCTGCCTGTGAGAATGCCTGCCTGCCTGCCTGCCTGCGAGAATGCCTGCCTGCCTGCCTGCCTGCGAGAATGCATGCCTGCCTGCCTGCCTGCCTGCGAGAATGCCTGCCTGCCTGCCTGCCTGCGAGAATGCCTGCCTGCCTGCCTGCCTGCCTGCCTGCGAGAATGCCTGCCTGCCTGCCTGCCTGCCTGCGAGAATGCCTGCCTGCCTGCCTGCCTGCGAGAATGCCTGCCTGCCTGCCTGCCTGCGAGAATGCCTGCCTGCCTGCCTGCCTGCCTGCGAGAATGCCTGCCTGCCTGCCTGCCTGCCTGCGAGAATGCCTGCCTGCCTGCCTGCCTGCCTGCCTGCGAGAATGCCTGCCTGCCTGCCTGCGAGAATGCCTGCCTGCCTGCCTGCCTGCGAGAATGCCTGCCTGCCTGCCGCCTGCCTGCCTGCGAGAATGCCTGCCTGCCTGCCTGCCTGCCTGCCTGCGAGAATGCCTGCCTGCCTGCCTGCCTGCCTGCGAGAATGCCTGCCTGCCTGTTAGAATGCCTGCCTGCCTGCCTGCCTGCCTGCGAGAATGCCTGCCTACCTGCCTGCCTGCCTGTGAGAATGCCTGCAGCCTGCCTGCGAGAATGCCTGCCTGCCTGCCTGCGAGAATGCCTGCCTGCCTGCCTGCCTGCCTGCCTGCGAGAATGCCTGCCTGCCTGCCTGCCTGCGAGAATGCCTGCCTGCCTGCCTTCCTGCGAGAATGCCTGCCTGCCTGCCTGCCTGCCTGCGAGAATGCCTGCCTGCCTGCCTGCCTGCCTGCGAGAATGCCTGCCTGCCTGCCTGCCAGCCTGGAGAATTCCTGCCTGCCTGCCTGCCTGCCTGCCTGCGAGAATGCCTGCCTGCCTGCCTGCCTGCGAGAACGCCTGCCTGCCTGCCTGCCTGCCTGCCTGCGAGAATGCCTGCCTGCCTGCCTGCGAGAATGCATGCCTGCCTGCCTGCGAGAATGCCTGCCTGCCTGCCTGCCTGCCTGCAAGAATGCCTGCCTGCCTGCCTGCCTGCGAGAATGCCTGCCTGCCTGCCTGCCTGCCTGTGAGAATGCCTGCCTGCCTGCCTGCCTGCGAGAATGCCTGCCTGCCTGCCTGCCTGCCTGTGAGAATGCATGCCTGCCTGCCTGCCTGCCTGCGAGAATGCCTGCCTGCCTGCCTGCCTGCGAGAATGCCTGCCTGCCTGCCTGCCTGCCTGCCTGCGAGAATGCCTGCCTGCCTGCCTGACTGCCTGCGAGAATGCCTGCCTGCCTGCCTGCCTGCGAGAATGCCTGCCTGCCTGCCTGCCTGCGAGAATGCCTGCCTGCCTGCCTGCCTGCCTGCGAGAATGCCTGCCTGCCTGCCTGCCTGCCTGCGAGAATGCCTGCCTGCCTGCCTGCCTGCGAGAATGCCTGCCTGCCTGCCTGCCTGCGAGAATGCCTGCCTGCCTGCCTGCCTGCCTGCGAGAATGCCTGCCTGCCTGCCTGCCTGCCTGCGAGAATGCCTGCCTGCCTGCCTGCCTGCCTGCCTGCCTGCCTGCCTGCGAGAATGCCTGCCTGCCTGCCTGCCTGCCTGCGAGAATGCCTGCCTGCCTGCCGCCTGCCTGCCTGCGAGAATGCCTGCCTGCCTGCCTGCCTGCCTGCGAGAATGCCTGCCTGCCTGCCTGCCTGCCTGCGAGAATGCCTGCCTGCCTGCCTGCCTGCCTGTGAGAATGCCTGCCTGCCTGCCTGCCTGCGAGAATGCCTGCCTGCCTGCCTGCCTTCCTGGGAGAATGCCTGCCTGCCTGCCTGCCTGCCTACGAGAATGCCTGCCTGCCTGCCTGCCTGCCTGCGAGAATGCCTGCCTGCCTGCCTGCGAGAATGCCTGCCTGCCTGCCTCCCTGCCTGCGAGAATGCCTGCCTGCCTGCCTGCCTGCCTGCCTGCGAGAAAGCCTGCCTGTCTGCCTGCCTGCGAGAATGCCTGCCTGCCTGCCTGCGAGAATGCCTGCCTGCCTGCCTGCCTGCGAGAATGCCTGCCTGCCTGCCTGCCTGCCTGCGAGAATGCCTGCCTGCCTGCCTGCCTGCCTGCGAGAATGCCTGCCTGCCTGCGAGAATGCCTGCCTGCCTGCCTGCGAGAATGCCTGCCTGCCTGCCTGCATGCCTGCGAGAATGCCTGCCTGCCTGCCTGCCTGCCTGCGAGAATGCCTGCCTGCCTGCCTGCCTGCCTGCCTGCCTGCGAGAATGCCTGCCTGCCTGCCTGCCTGCGAGAATGCCTGCCAGAATGCTTGCCTGCCTGCCTGCCTGCCTGCGAGAATGCCTGCCTGCCTGCCTGCCTGCCTGCGTGCGAGAATGCCTGCCTGCCTGCCTGCCTGCCTGCCTGCCTGCCTGCCTGCGAGAATGCCTGCCTGCCTGCGAGAATGCCTGCCTGCCTGCCTGTGAGAATGCCTGCCTGCCTGCCTGCCTGCGAGAATGCCTGCCTGCCTGCCTGCCTGCCTGCGAGAATGCCTGCCTGCCTGCCTGCCTGCCTGCGAGAATGCCTGCCTGCCTGCCTGCCTGCCTGCGAGAATGCCTGCCTGCCTGCCTGCCTGCATGCGAGAATGCTTGCCTGCCTGCCTGCCTGCCTGCGAGAAGGCCTGCCTGCCTGCCTGCCTGCCTGCGAGAATGCCTGCCTGCCTGCCTGCCTGCCTGCGAGAATGCCTGCCTGCCTGCCTGCCTGCCTGCCTGCGAGAATGCCTGCCTGACTGCCTGCCTGCCTGCGAGAATGCCTGCCTGCCTGTTAGAATGCCTGCCTGCCTGCCTGCGAGAATGCCTGCCTGCCTGCCTGCCTGCCTGCGAGAATGCCTGCAGCCTGCCTGCGAGAATGCCTGCCTGCCTGCCTGCGAGAATGCCTGCCTGCCTGCCTGCCTGCCTGCCTGCCTGCCTGCCTGCGAGAATGCCTGCCTGCCTGCCTGCCTGCGAGAATGCCTGCCTGCCTGCCTGCCTGCGAGAATGCCTGCCTGCCTGCCTGCCTGCCTGCGAGAATGCCTGCCTGCCTCCCTGCGAGAATGCCTGCCTGCCTGCCTGCCAGCCTGCTAGAATTTCTGCCTGCCTGCCTGCCTGCCTGCCTGCGAGAATGCCTGCCTGCCTGCCTGCCTGCCTGCGAGAATGCCTGCCTGCCTGCCTGCCTGCGAGAACGCCTGCCTGCCTGCCTGCCTGCCTGCGAGAATGCCTGCCTGCCTGCCTGCGAGAATGCATGCCTGCCTGCCTGCGAGAATGCCTGCCTGCCTGCCTGCCTGCCTGCGAGAATGCCTGCCTGCCTGCCTGCGAGAATGCCTGCCTGCCTGCCTGCCTGCCTGTGAGAATGCCTGCCTGCCTGCCTGCCTGCGAGAATGCCTGCCTGCCTGCCTGCCTGCGAGAATGCATGCCTGCCTGCCTGCCTGCCTGCGAGAATGCCTGCCTGCCTGCCTGCCTGCGAGAATGCCTGCCTGCCTGCCTGCCTGCCTGCCTGCGAGAATGCCTGCCTGCCTGTCTGCCTGCCTGCGAGAATGCCTGCCTGCCTGCCTGCCTGCGAGAATGCCTGCCTGCCTGCCTGCCTGCGAGAATGCCTGCCTGCCTGCCTGCCTGCCTGCGAGAATGCCTGCCTGCCTGCCTGCCTGCCTGCGAGAATGCCTGCCTGCCTGCCTGCCTGCCTGCCTGCCTGCGAGAATGCCTGCCTGCCTGCCTGCGAGAATGCCTGCCTACCTGCCTGCCTGCGAGAATGCCTGCCTGCCTGCCGCCTGCCTGCCTGCGAGAATGCCTGCCTGCCTGCCTGCCTGCCTGCCTGCGAGAATGCCTGCCTGCCTGCCTGCCTGCCTGCGAGAATGCCTGCCTGCCTGTTAGAATGCCTGCCTGCCTGCCTGCCTGCCTGCGAGAATGCCTGCCTGCCTGCCTGCCTGCCTGTGAGAATGCCTGCAGCCTGCCTGCGAGAATGCCTGCCTGCCTGCCTGCGAGAATGCCTGCCTGCCTGCCTGCCTGCCTGCCTGCGAGAATGCCTGCCTGCCTGCCTGCCTGCGAGAATGCCTGCCTGCCTGCCTTCCTGCGAGAATGCCTGCCTGCCTGCCTGCCTGCCTGCGAGAATGCCTGCCTGCCTGCCTGCCTGCCTGCGAGAATGCCTGCCTGCCTGCCTGCCAGCCTGGAGAATTCCTGCCTGCCTGCCTGCCTGCCTGCCTGCGAGAATGCCTGCCTGCCTGCCTGCCTGCGAGAACGCCTGCCTGCCTGCCTGCCTGCCTGCGAGAATGCCTGCCTGCCTGCCTGCGAGAATGCATGCCTGCCTGCCTGCGAGAATGCCTGCCTGCCTGCCTGCCTGCCTGTGAGAATGCCTGCCTGCCTGCCTGCCTGCGAGAATGCCTGCCTGCCTGCCTGCCTGCCTGTGAGAATGCATGCCTGCCTGCCTGCCTGCCTGCGAGAATGCCTGCCTGCCTGCCTGCCTGCGAGAATGCCTGCCTGCCTGCCTGCCTGCCTGCCTGCCTGCGAGAATGCCTGCCTGCCTGCCTGACTGCCTGCGAGAATGCCTGCCTGCCTGCCTGCCTGCGAGAATGCCTGCCTGCCTGCCTGCCTGCGAGAATGCCTGCCTGCCTGCCTGCCTGCCTGCGAGAATGCCTGCCTGCCTGCCTGCCTGCCTGCCTGCCTGTGAGAATGCCTGCCTGCCTGCCTGCGAGAATGCCTGCCTGCCTGCCTGCCTGCGAGAATGCCTGCCTGCCTGCCGCCTGCCTGCCTGCGAGAATGCCTGCCTGCCTGCCTGCCTGCCTGCGAGAATGCCTGCCTGCCTGCCTGCCTGCCTGCCTGCCTGCCTGTGAGAATGCCTGCCTGCCTGCCTGCCTGTGAGAATGCCTGCCTGCCTGCCTGCCTGCCTGCGAGAATGCCTGCCTGCCTGCCTGCCTGCCTACGAGAATGCCTGCCTGCCTGCCTGCCTGCGAGAATGCCTGCCTGCCTGCCTGCGAGAATGCCTGCCTGCCTGCCTCCCTGCCTGCGAGAATGCCTGCCTGCCTGCCTGCCTGCCTGCGAGAAAGCCTGCCTGTCTGCCTGCCTGCGAGAATGCCTGCCTGCCTGCCTGCCTGCGAGAATGCCTGCCTGCCTGCCTGCCTGCGAGAATGCCTGCCTGCCTGCCTGCCTGCGAGAATGCCTGCCTGCCTCCCTGCCTGTGAGAATGCCTGCCTGCCTGCCTGCCTGCCTGCGAGAATGCCTGCCTGCCTGCCTGCCTGCCTTCGAGAATGCCTGCCTGCCTGCCTGCCTGCCTGCCTGCGAGAATGCCTGCCTGCCTGCCGGCCTGCCTGCGAGAATGCCTGCCTGCCTGCCTGCCTGCCTGTGAGAATGCCTGCCTGCCTGCCTGCCTGCGAGAATGCCTGCCTGCCTGCCTGCCTGCCTGCGAGAATGCCTGCCTGCCTGCCTGCCTGCCTGCGAGAATGCCTGCCTGCCTGCCTGCCTGCCTGCCTGCGAGAATGCCTGCCTGCCTGCCTGCCTGCCTGCGAGAATGCCTGCCTGCCTGCCTCCCTGCCTGCGAGAATGCCTGCCTGCCTGCCTGCCTGCCTGCCTGCCTGCGAGAATGCCTGCCTGCCTGCCTGCCTGCGAGAATGCCTGCCAGAATGCCTGCCTGCTGCCTGCCTGCCTGCGAGAATGCCTGCCTGCCTGCCTGCCTGCGTGCGTGAATGCCTGCCTGCCTGCCTGCCTGCCTGCCTGCATGCCTGTGAGAATGCCTGCCTGCCTGCCTGCCTGCCTGCGAGAATGCCTGCCTGCCTGCCTGCATGCGAGAATGCCTGCCTGCCTGCCTGCCTGCCTGCGAGAATGCATGCATGCCTGCCTGCCTGCCTGCGAGAATGCCTGCCTGCCTGCCTGTGAGAATGCCTGCCTGCCTGCCTGCCTGCGAGAATGCCTGCCTGCCTGCCTGCCTGCCTGCGAGAATGCCGGCCTGCCTGCCTGCCTGCCTGTGAGAATGCCTGCCTGCCTGCCTGCCTGCCTGCGAGAATGCCTGCCTGCCTGCCTGCCTGCATGCGAGAATGCTTGCCTGCCTGCCTGCCTGCCTGCGAGAAGGCCTGCCTGCCTGCCTGCCTGCCTGCGAGAATGCCTGCCTACCTGCCTGCCTGCCTGCCTGCGAGAATGCCTGCCTGCCTGCCTGCCTGCCTGCCTGCGAGAATGCCTGCCTGCCTGCCTGCCTGCCTGCGAGAATGCCTGCCTGCCTGTTAGAATGCCTGCCTGCCTGCCTGCCTGCCTGCGAGAATGCCTGCCTGCCTGCCTGCCTGCCTGCGAGAATGCCTGCAGCCTGCCTGCGAGAATGCTTGCCTGCCTGCCTGCGAGAATGCCTGCCTGCCTTCCTGCCTGCCTGCCTGCCTGTGAGAATGCCTGCCTGCCTGCCTGCCTGCGAGAATGCCTGCCTGCCTGCCTGCCTGCGAGAATGCCTGCCTGCCTGCCTGCCTGCCTGCCTGCGAGAATGCCTGCCTGCCTGCCTGCCTGCCTGCGAGAATGCCTGCCTGCCTGCCTGCCAGCCTGCGAGAATTCCTGCCTGCCTGCCTGCCTGCCTGCCTGCGAGAATGCCTGCCTGCCTGCCTGCCTGCGAGAACGCCTGCCTGCCTGCCTGCCTGCCTGCGAGAATGCCTGCCTGCCTGCCTGCGAGAATGCATGCCTGCCTGCCTGCGAGAATGCCGGCCTGCCTGCCTGCCTGCCTGCGAGAATGCCTGCCTGCCTGCCTGCGAGAATGCCTGCCTGCCTGCCTGCCTGCCTGTGAGAATGCCTGCCTGCCTGCCTGCCTGCGAGAATGCCTGCCTGCCTGCCTGCCTGCGAGAATGCATGCCTGCCTGCCTGCCTGCCTGCGAGAATGCCTGCCTGCCTGCCTGCCTGCGAGAATGCCTGCCTGCCTGCCTGCCTGCCTGCCTGCGAGAATGCCTGCCTGCCTGCCTGCCTGCGAGAATGCCTGCCTGCCTGCCTGCCTGCGAGAATGCCTGCCTGCCTGCCTGCCTGCGAGAATGCCTGCCTGCCTGCCTGCCTGCGAGAATGCCTGCCTGCCTGCCTGCCTGCCTGCGAGAATGCCTGCCTGCCTGCCTGCCTGCCTGCGAGAATGCCTGCCTGCCTGCCTGCCTGCCTGCGAGAATGCCTGCCTGCCTGCCTGCGAGAATGCCTGCCTGCCTGCCTGCCTGCGAGAATGCCTGCCTGCCTGCCGCCTGCCTGCCTGCGAGAATGCCTGCCTGCCTGCCTGCCTGCCTGCGAGAATGCCTGCCTGCCTGCCTGCCTGCCTGCCTGTGAGAATGCCTGCCTGCCTGCCTGCCTGTGAGAATGCCTGCCTGCCTGCCTGCCTGCCTGCCTGTGAGAATGCCTGCCTGCCTGCCTGCCTGCCTACGAGAATGCCTGCCTGCCTGCCTGCCTGCGAGAATGCCTGCCTGCCTGCCTGCGAGAATGCCTGCCTGCCTGCCTCCCTGCCTGCGAGAATGCCTGCCTGCCTGCCTGCCTGCCTGCGAGAAAGCCTGCCTGTCTGCCTGCCTGCGAGAATGCCTGCCTGCCTGCCTGCCTGCGAGAATGCCTGCCTGCCTGCCTGCCTGTGAGAATGCCTGCCTGCCTGCCTGCCTGCGAGAATGCCTGCCTGCCTCCCTGCCTGTGAGAATGCCTGCCTGCCTGCCTGCCTGCCTGCGAGAATGCCTGCCTGCCTGCCTGCCTGCCTTCGAGAATGCCTGCCTGAGTGCCTGCCTGCCTGCCTGCGAGAATGCCTGCCTGCCTGCCGGCCTGCCTGCGAGAATGCCTGCCTGCCTGCCTGCCTGCCTGTGAGAATGCCTGCCTGCCTGCCTGCCTGCGAGAATGCCTGCCTGCCTGCCTGCCTGCCTGCGAGAATGCCTGCCTGCCTGCCTGCCTGCCTGCGAGAATGCCTGCCTGCCTGCCTGCCTGCCTGCCTGCCTGCCTGCCTGCCTGCGAGAATGCCTGCCTGCCTGCCTGCCTGCCTGCGAGAATGCCTGCCTGCCTGCCTGCGAGAATGCCTGCCTGCCTGCCTCCCTGCCTGCGAGAATGCCTGCCTGCCTGCCTGCCTGCCTGCGAGAAAGCCTGCCTGTCTGCCTGCCTGCGAGAATGCCTGCCTGCCTGCCTGCCTGCGAGAATGCCTGCCTGCCTGCCTGCCTGCGAGAATGCCTGCCTGCCTGCCTGCCTGCGAGAATGCCTGCCTGCCTCCCTGCCTGTGAGAATGCCTGCCTGCCTGCCTGCCTGCCTGCGAGAATGCCTGCCTGCCTGCCTGCCTGCCTTCGAGAATGCCTGCCTGCCTGCCTGCCTGCCTGCCTGCGAGAATGCCTGCCTGCCTGCCGGCCTGCCTGCGAGAATGCCTGCCTGCCTGCCTGCCTGCCTGTGAGAATGCCTGCCTGCCTGCCTGCCTGCGAGAATGCCTGCCTGCCTGCCTGCCTGCCTGCGAGAATGCCTGCCTGCCTGCCTGCCTGCCTGCGAGAATGCCTGCCTGCCTGCCTGCCTGCCTGCCTGCGAGAATGCCTGCCTGCCTGCCTGCCTGCCTGCGAGAATGCCTGCCTGCCTGCCTGCCTGCCTGCGAGAATGCCTGCCTGCCTGCCTGCCTGCCTGCCTGCCTGCGAGAATGCCTGCCTGCCTGCCTGCCTGCGAGAATGCCTGCCAGAATGCCTGCCTGCTGCCTGCCTGCCTGCGAGAATGCCTGCCTGCCTGCCTGCCTGCGTGCGTGAATGCCTGCCTGCCTGCCTGCCTGCCTGCCTGCATGCCTGTGAGAATGCCTGCCTGCCTGCCTGCCTGCCTGCGAGAATGCCTGCCTGCCTGCCTGCATGCGAGTATGCCTGCCTGCCTGCCTGCGAGAATGCATGCATGCCTGCCTGCCTGCCTGCGAGAATGCCTGCCTGCCTGCCTGTGAGAATGCCTGCCTGCCTGCGAGAATGCCTGCCTGCCTGCCTGCCTGCCTGCGAGAATGCCTGCCTGCCTGCCTGCCTGCCTGTGAGAATGCCTGCCTGCCTGCCTGCCTGCCTGCGAGAATGCCTGCCTGCCTGCCTGCCTGCATGCGAGAATGCTTGCCTGCCTGCCTGCCTGCCTGCGAGAAGGCCTGCCTGCCTGCCTGCCTGCCTGCGAGAATGCCTGCCTACCTGCCTGCCTGCCTGCCTGCGAGAATCCCTGCCTGCCTGCCTGCCTGCCTGCCTGCGAGAATGCCTGCCTGCCTGCCTGCCTGCCTGCCTGCGAGAATGCCTGCCTGCCTGTTAGAATGCCTGCCTGCCTGCCTGCCTGCCTGCGAGAATGCCTGCCTGCCTGCCTGCCTGCCTGCGAGAATGCCTGCAGCCTGCCTGCGAGAATGCTTGCCTGCCTGCCTGCGAGAATGCCTGCCTGCCTTCCTGCCTGCCTGCCTGTGAGAATGCCTGCCTGCCTGCCTGCCTGCGAGAATGCCTGCCTGCCTGCCTGCCTGCGAGAATGCCTGCCTGCCTGCCTGCCTGCCTGCGAGAATGCCTGCCTGCCTGCCTGCCTGCCTGCGAGAATGCCTGCCTGCCTGCCTGCCAGCCTGCGAGAATTCCTGCCTGCCTGCCTGCCTGCCTGCCTGCGAGAATGCCTGCCTGCCTGCCTGCCTGCGAGAACGCCTGCCTGCCTGCCTGCCTGCCTGCGAGAATGCCTGCCTGCCTGCCTGCGAGAATGCATGCCTGCCTGCCTGCGAGAATGCCGGCCTGCCTGCCTGCCTGCCTGCGAGAATGCCTGCCTGCCTGCCTGCGAGAATGCCTGCCTGCCTGCCTGCCTGCCTGTGAGAATGCCTGCCTGCCTGCCTGCCTGCGAGAATGCCTGCCTGCCTGCCTGCCTGCGAGAATGCATGCCTGCCTGCCTGCCTGCCTGCGAGAATGCCTGCCTGCCTGCCTGCCTGCGAGAATGCCTGCCTGCCTGCCTGCCTGCCTGCCTGCGAGAATGCCTGCCTGCCTGCCTGCCTGCGAGAATGCCTGCCTGCCTGCCTGCCTGCGAGAATGCCTGCCTGCCTGCCTGCCTGCGAGAATGCCTGCCTGCCTGCCTGCCTGCGAGAATGCCTGCCTGCCTGCCTGCCTGCCTGCGAGAATGCCTGCCTGCCTGCCTGCCTGCCTGCGAGAATGCCTGCCTGCCTGCCTGCCTGCCTGCGAGAATGCCTGCCTGCCTGCCTGCGAGAATGCCTGCCTGCCTGCCTGCCTGCGAGAATGCCTGCCTGCCTGCCGCCTGCCTGCCTGCGAGAATGCCTGCCTGCCTGCCTGCCTGCCTGCGAGAATGCCTGCCTGCCTGCCTGCCTGCCTGCCTGTGAGAATGCCTGCCTGCCTGCCTGCCTGTGAGAATGCCTGCCTGCCTGCCTGCCTGCCTGCCTGCCTGTGAGAATGCCTGCCTGCCTGCCTGCCTGCCTACGAGAATGCCTGCCTGCCTGCCTGCCTGCTAGAATGCCTGCCTGCCTGCCTGCGAGAATGCCTGCCTGCCTGCCTCCCTGCCTGCGAGAATGCCTGCCTGCCTGCCTGCCTGCCTGCGAGAAAGCCTGCCTGTCTGCCTGCCTGCGAGAATGCCTGCCTGCCTGCCTGCCTGCGAGAATGCCTGCCTGCCTGCCTGCCTGTGAGAATGCCTGCCTGCCTGCCTGCCTGCGAGAATGCCTGCCTGCCTCCCTGCCTGTGAGAATGCCTGCCTGCCTGCCTGCCTGCCTGCGAGAATGCCTGCCTGCCTGCCTGCCTGCCTTCGAGAATGCCTGCCTGCCTGCCTGCCTGCCTGCCTGCGAGAATGCCTGCCTGCCTGCCGGCCTGCCTGCGAGAATGCCTGCCTGCCTGCCTGCCTGCCTGTGAGAATGCCTGCCTGCCTGCCTGCCTGCGAGAATGCCTGCCTGCCTGCCTGCCTGCCTGCGAGAATGCCTGCCTGCCTGCCTGCCTGCCTGCGAGAATGCCTGCCTGCCTGCCTGCCTGCCTGCCTGCCTGCCTGCCTGCCTGCGAGAATGCCTGCCTGCCTGCCTGCCTGCCTGCGAGAATGCCTGCCTGCCTGCCTGCCTGCCTGCCTGCGAGAATGCCTGCTTGCTGCCTGCCTGCCTAACTGCCTGCGAGAATGCCTGCCTGCCTGCCTGCCTGCGAGAATGCCTGCCAGAATGCCTGCCTGCCTGCCTGCCTGCCTGCGAGAATGCCTGCCTGCCTGCCTGCCTGCCTGCGAGAATGCCTGCCTGCCTGCCTGCCTGCCTGCCTGCCTGCCTGCCTGCGAGAATGCCTGCCTGCCTGCCTGCCTGCCTGCGAGAAAGCCTGCCTGTCTGCCTGCCTGCGAGAATGCCTGCCTGCCTGCCTGCCTGCGAGAATGCCTGCCTGCCTGCCTGCCTGCGAGAATGCCTGCCTGCCTGCCTGCCTGCGAGAATGCCTGCCTGCCTCCCTGCCTGTGAGAATGCCTGCCTGCCTGCCTGCCTGCCTGCGAGAATGCCTGCCTGCCTGCCTGCCTGCCTTCGAGAATGCCTGCCTGCCTGCCTGCCTGCCTGCCTGCGAGAATGCCTGCCTGCCTGCCGGCCTGCCTGCGAGAATGCCTGCCTGCCTGCCTGCCTGCCTGTGAGAATGCCTGCCTGCCTGCCTGCCTGCGAGAATGCCTGCCTGCCTGCCTGCCTGCCTGCGAGAATGCCTGCCTGCCTGCCTGCCTGCCTGCGAGAATGCCTGCCTGCCTGCCTGCCTGCCTGCCTGCGAGAATGCCTGCCTGCCTGCCTGCCTGCCTGCGAGAATGCCTGCCTGCCTGCCTGCCTGCCTGCGAGAATGCCTGCCTGCCTGCCTGCCTGCCTGCCTGCCTGCGAGAATGCCTGCCTGCCTGCCTGCCTGCGAGAATGCCTGCCAGAATGCCTGCCTGCTGCCTGCCTGCCTGCGAGAATGCCTGCCTGCCTGCCTGCCTGCGTGCGTGAATGCCTGCCTGCCTGCCTGCCTGCCTGCCTGCATGCCTGTGAGAATGCCTGCCTGCCTGCCTGCCTGCCTGCGAGAATGCCTGCCTGCCTGCCTGCATGCGAGAATGCCTGCCTGCCTGCCTGCGAGAATGCATGCATGCCTGCCTGCCTGCCTGCGAGAATGCCTGCCTGCCTGCCTGTGAGAATGCCTGCCTGCCTGCGAGAATGCCTGCCTGCCTGCCTGCCTGCCTGCGAGAATGCCTGCCTGCCTGCCTGCCTGCCTGTGAGAATGCCTGCCTGCCTGCCTGCCTGCCTGCGAGAATGCCTGCCTGCCTGCCTGCCTGCATGCGAGAATGCTTGCCTGCCTGCCTGCCTGCCTGCGAGAAGGCCTGCCTGCCTGCCTGCCTGCCTGCGAGAATGCCTGCCTACCTGCCTACCTGCCTGCCTGCGAGAATCCCTGCCTGCCTGCCTGCCTGCCTGCCTGCGAGAATGCCTGCCTGCCTGCCTGCCTGCCTGCGAGAATGCCTGCCTGCCTGTTAGAATGCCTGCCTGCCTGCCTGCCTGCCTGCGAGAATGCCTGCCTGCCTGCCTGCCTGCCTGCGAGAATGCCTGCAGCCTGCCTGCGAGAATGCTTGCCTGCCTGCCTGCGAGAATGCCTGCCTGCCTTCCTGCCTGCCTGCCTGCCTGTGAGAATGCCTGCCTGCCTGCCTGCCTGCGAGAATGCCTGCCTGCCTGCCTGCCTGCGAGAATGCCTGCCTGCCTGCCTGCCTGCCTGCGAGAATGCCTGCCTGCCTGCCTGCCTGCCTGCGAGAATGCCTGCCTGCCTGCCTGCCAGCCTGCGAGAATTCCTGCCTGCCTGCCTGCCTGCCTGCCTGCGAGAATGCCTGCCTGCCTGCCTGCCTGCGAGAACGCCTGCCTGCCTGCCTGCCTGCCTGCGAGAATGCCTGCCTGCCTGCCTGCGAGAATGCATGCCTGCCTGCCTGCGAGAATGCCGGCCTGCCTGCCTGCCTGCCTGCGAGAATGCCTGCCTGCCTGCCTGCGAGAATGCCTGCCTGCCTGCCTGCCTGCCTGTGAGAATGCCTGCCTGCCTGCCTGCCTGCGAGAATGCCTGCCTGCCTGCCTGCCTGCGAGAATGCATGCCTGCCTGCCTGCCTGCCTGCGAGAATGCCTGCCTGCCTGCCTGCCTGCGAGAATGCCTGCCTGCCTGCCTGCCTGCCTGCCTGCGAGAATGCCTGCCTGCCTGCCTGCCTGCGAGAATGCCTGCCTGCCTGCCTGCCTGCGAGAATGCCTGCCTGCCTGCCTGCCTGCGAGAATGCCTGCCTGCCTGCCTGCCTGCGAGAATGCCTGCCTGCCTGCCTGCCTGCCTGCGAGAATGCCTGCCTGCCTGCCTGCCTGCCTGCGAGAATGCCTGCCTGCCTGCCTGCCTGCCTGCGAGAATGCCTGCCTGCCTGCCTGCGAGAATGCCTGCCTGCCTGCCTGCCTGCGAGAATGCCTGCCTGCCTGCCGCCTGCCTGCCTGCGAGAATGCCTGCCTGCCTGCCTGCCTGCCTGCGAGAATGCCTGCCTGCCTGCCTGCCTGCCTGCCTGTGAGAATGCCTGCCTGCCTGCCTGCCTGTGAGAATGCCTGCCTGCCTGCCTGCCTGCCTGCCTGCCTGTGAGAATGCCTGCCTGCCTGCCTGCCTGCCTACGAGAATGCCTGCCTGCCTGCCTGCCTGCTAGAATGCCTGCCTGCCTGCCTGCGAGAATGCCTGCCTGCCTGCCTCCCTGCCTGCGAGAATGCCTGCCTGCCTGCCTGCCTGCCTGCGAGAAAGCCTGCCTGTCTGCCTGCCTGCGAGAATGCCTGCCTGCCTGCCTGCCTGCGAGAATGCCTGCCTGCCTGCCTGCCTGTGAGAATGCCTGCCTGCCTGCCTGCCTGCGAGAATGCCTGCCTGCCTCCCTGCCTGTGAGAATGCCTGCCTGCCTGCCTGCCTGCCTGCGAGAATGCCTGCCTGCCTGCCTGCCTGCCTGTGAGAATGCCTGCCTGCCTGCCTGCCTGCCTGCGAGAATGCCTGCCTGCCTGCCTGCCTGCATGCGAGAATGCTTGCCTGCCTGCCTGCCTGCCTGCGAGAAGGCCTGCCTGCCTGCCTGCCTGCCTGCGAGAATGCCTGCCTACCTGCCTGCCTGCCTGCCTGCGAGAATCCCTGCCTGCCTGCCTGCCTGCCTGCCTGCGAGAATGCCTGCCTGCCTGCCTGCCTGCCTGCCTGCGAGAATGCCTGCCTGCCTGTTAGAATGCCTGCCTGCCTGCCTGCCTGCCTGCGAGAATGCCTGCCTGCCTGCCTGCCTGCCTGCGAGAATGCCTGCAGCCTGCCTGCGAGAATGCTTGCCTGCCTGCCTGCGAGAATGCCTGCCTGCCTTCCTGCCTGCCTGCCTGTGAGAATGCCTGCCTGCCTGCCTGCCTGCGAGAATGCCTGCCTGCCTGCCTGCCTGCGAGAATGCCTGCCTGCCTGCCTGCCTGCCTGCGAGAATGCCTGCCTGCCTGCCTGCCTGCCTGCGAGAATGCCTGCCTGCCTGCCTGCCAGCCTGCGAGAATTCCTGCCTGCCTGCCTGCCTGCCTGCCTGCGAGAATGCCTGCCTGCCTGCCTGCCTGCGAGAACGCCTGCCTGCCTGCCTGCCTGCCTGCGAGAATGCCTGCCTGCCTGCCTGCGAGAATGCATGCCTGCCTGCCTGCGAGAATGCCGGCCTGCCTGCCTGCCTGCCTGCGAGAATGCCTGCCTGCCTGCCTGCGAGAATGCCTGCCTGCCTGCCTGCCTGCCTGTGAGAATGCCTGCCTGCCTGCCTGCCTGCGAGAATGCCTGCCTGCCTGCCTGCCTGCGAGAATGCATGCCTGCCTGCCTGCCTGCCTGCGAGAATGCCTGCCTGCCTGCCTGCCTGCGAGAATGCCTGCCTGCCTGCCTGCCTGCCTGCCTGCGAGAATGCCTGCCTGCCTGCCTGCCTGCGAGAATGCCTGCCTGCCTGCCTGCCTGCGAGAATGCCTGCCTGCCTGCCTGCCTGCGAGAATGCCTGCCTGCCTGCCTGCCTGCGAGAATGCCTGCCTGCCTGCCTGCCTGCCTGCGAGAATGCCTGCCTGCCTGCCTGCCTGCCTGCGAGAATGCCTGCCTGCCTGCCTGCCTGCCTGCGAGAATGCCTGCCTGCCTGCCTGCGAGAATGCCTGCCTGCCTGCCTGCCTGCGAGAATGCCTGCCTGCCTGCCGCCTGCCTGCCTGCGAGAATGCCTGCCTGCCTGCCTGCCTGCCTGCGAGAATGCCTGCCTGCCTGCCTGCCTGCCTGCCTGTGAGAATGCCTGCCTGCCTGCCTGCCTGTGAGAATGCCTGCCTGCCTGCCTGCCTGCCTGCCTGCCTGTGAGAATGCCTGCCTGCCTGCCTGCCTGCCTACGAGAATGCCTGCCTGCCTGCCTGCCTGCTAGAATGCCTGCCTGCCTGCCTGCGAGAATGCCTGCCTGCCTGCCTCCCTGCCTGCGAGAATGCCTGCCTGCCTGCCTGCCTGCCTGCGAGAAAGCCTGCCTGTCTGCCTGCCTGCGAGAATGCCTGCCTGCCTGCCTGCCTGCGAGAATGCCTGCCTGCCTGCCTGCCTGTGAGAATGCCTGCCTGCCTGCCTGCCTGCGAGAATGCCTGCCTGCCTCCCTGCCTGTGAGAATGCCTGCCTGCCTGCCTGCCTGCCTGCGAGAATGCCTGCCTGCCTGCCTGCCTGCCTTCGAGAATGCCTGCCTGCCTGCCTGCCTGCCTGCCTGCGAGAATGCCTGCCTGCCTGCCGGCCTGCCTGCGAGAATGCCTGCCTGCCTGCCTGCCTGCCTGTGAGAATGCCTGCCTGCCTGCCTGCCTGCGAGAATGCCTGCCTGCCTGCCTGCCTGCCTGCGAGAATGCCTGCCTGCCTGCCTGCCTGCCTGCGAGAATGCCTGCCTGCCTGCCTGCCTGCCTGCCTGCCTGCCTGCCTGCCTGCGAGAATGCCTGCCTGCCTGCCTGCCTGCCTGCGAGAATGCCTGCCTGCCTGCCTGCCTGCCTGCCTGCGAGAATGCCTGCTTGCTGCCTGCCTGCCTAACTGCCTGCGAGAATGCCTGCCTGCCTGCCTGCCTGCGAGAATGCCTGCCAGAATGCCTGCCTGCCTGCCTGCCTGCCTGCGAGAATGCCTGCCTGCCTGCCTGCCTGCCTGCGAGAATGCCTGCCTGCCTGCCTGCCTGCCTGCCTGCCTGCCTGCCTGCGAGAATGCCTGCCTGCCTGCCTGCCTGCCTGCGAGAAAGCCTGCCTGTCTGCCTGCCTGCGAGAATGCCTGCCTGCCTGCCTGCCTGCGAGAATGCCTGCCTGCCTGCCTGCCTGCGAGAATGCCTGCCTGCCTGCCTGCCTGCGAGAATGCCTGCCTGCCTCCCTGCCTGTGAGAATGCCTGCCTGCCTGCCTGCCTGCCTGCGAGAATGCCTGCCTGCCTGCCTGCCTGCCTTCGAGAATGCCTGCCTGCCTGCCTGCCTGCCTGCCTGCGAGAATGCCTGCCTGCCTGCCGGCCTGCCTGCGAGAATGCCTGCCTGCCTGCCTGCCTGCCTGTGAGAATGCCTGCCTGCCTGCCTGCCTGCGAGAATGCCTGCCTGCCTGCCTGCCTGCCTGCGAGAATGCCTGCCTGCCTGCCTGCCTGCCTGCGAGAATGCCTGCCTGCCTGCCTGCCTGCCTGCCTGCGAGAATGCCTGCCTGCCTGCCTGCCTGCCTGCGAGAATGCCTGCCTGCCTGCCTGCCTGCCTGCGAGAATGCCTGCCTGCCTGCCTGCCTGCCTGCCTGCCTGCGAGAATGCCTGCCTGCCTGCCTGCCTGCGAGAATGCCTGCCAGAATGCCTGCCTGCTGCCTGCCTGCCTGCGAGAATGCCTGCCTGCCTGCCTGCCTGCGTGCGTGAATGCCTGCCTGCCTGCCTGCCTGCCTGCCTGCATGCCTGTGAGAATGCCTGCCTGCCTGCCTGCCTGCCTGCGAGAATGCCTGCCTGCCTGCCTGCATGCGAGAATGCCTGCCTGCCTGCCTGCGAGAATGCATGCATGCCTGCCTGCCTGCCTGCGAGAATGCCTGCCTGCCTGCCTGTGAGAATGCCTGCCTGCCTGCGAGAATGCCTGCCTGCCTGCCTGCCTGCCTGCGAGAATGCCTGCCTGCCTGCCTGCCTGCCTGTGAGAATGCCTGCCTGCCTGCCTGCCTGCCTGCGAGAATGCCTGCCTGCCTGCCTGCCTGCATGCGAGAATGCTTGCCTGCCTGCCTGCCTGCCTGCGAGAAGGCCTGCCTGCCTGCCTGCCTGCCTGCGAGAATGCCTGCCTACCTGCCTGCCTGCCTGCCTGCGAGAATCCCTGCCTGCCTGCCTGCCTGCCTGCCTGCGAGAATGCCTGCCTGCCTGCCTGCCTGCCTGCGAGAATGCCTGCCTGCCTGTTAGAATGCCTGCCTGCCTGCCTGCCTGCCTGCGAGAATGCCTGCCTGCCTGCCTGCCTGCCTGCGAGAATGCCTGCAGCCTGCCTGCGAGAATGCTTGCCTGCCTGCCTGCGAGAATGCCTGCCTGCCTTCCTGCCTGCCTGCCTGCCTGTGAGAATGCCTGCCTGCCTGCCTGCCTGCGAGAATGCCTGCCTGCCTGCCTGCCTGCGAGAATGCCTGCCTGCCTGCCTGCCTGCCTGCGAGAATGCCTGCCTGCCTGCCTGCCTGCCTGCGAGAATGCCTGCCTGCCTGCCTGCCAGCCTGCGAGAATTCCTGCCTGCCTGCCTGCCTGCCTGCCTGCGAGAATGCCTGCCTGCCTGCCTGCCTGCGAGAACGCCTGCCTGCCTGCCTGCCTGCCTGCGAGAATGCCTGCCTGCCTGCCTGCGAGAATGCATGCCTGCCTGCCTGCGAGAATGCCGGCCTGCCTGCCTGCCTGCCTGCGAGAATGCCTGCCTGCCTGCCTGCGAGAATGCCTGCCTGCCTGCCTGCCTGCCTGTGAGAATGCCTGCCTGCCTGCCTGCCTGCGAGAATGCCTGCCTGCCTGCCTGCCTGCGAGAATGCATGCCTGCCTGCCTGCCTGCCTGCGAGAATGCCTGCCTGCCTGCCTGCCTGCGAGAATGCCTGCCTGCCTGCCTGCCTGCCTGCCTGCGAGAATGCCTGCCTGCCTGCCTGCCTGCGAGAATGCCTGCCTGCCTGCCTGCCTGCGAGAATGCCTGCCTGCCTGCCTGCCTGCGAGAATGCCTGCCTGCCTGCCTGCCTGCGAGAATGCCTGCCTGCCTGCCTGCCTGCCTGCGAGAATGCCTGCCTGCCTGCCTGCCTGCCTGCGAGAATGCCTGCCTGCCTGCCTGCCTGCCTGCGAGAATGCCTGCCTGCCTGCCTGCGAGAATGCCTGCCTGCCTGCCTGCCTGCGAGAATGCCTGCCTGCCTGCCGCCTGCCTGCCTGCGAGAATGCCTGCCTGCCTGCCTGCCTGCCTGCGAGAATGCCTGCCTGCCTGCCTGCCTGCCTGCCTGTGAGAATGCCTGCCTGCCTGCCTGCCTGTGAGAATGCCTGCCTGCCTGCCTGCCTGCCTGCCTGCCTGTGAGAATGCCTGCCTGCCTGCCTGCCTGCCTACGAGAATGCCTGCCTGCCTGCCTGCCTGCTAGAATGCCTGCCTGCCTGCCTGCGAGAATGCCTGCCTGCCTGCCTCCCTGCCTGCGAGAATGCCTGCCTGCCTGCCTGCCTGCCTGCGAGAAAGCCTGCCTGTCTGCCTGCCTGCGAGAATGCCTGCCTGCCTGCCTGCCTGCGAGAATGCCTGCCTGCCTGCCTGCCTGTGAGAATGCCTGCCTGCCTGCCTGCCTGCGAGAATGCCTGCCTGCCTCCCTGCCTGTGAGAATGCCTGCCTGCCTGCCTGCCTGCCTGCGAGAATGCCTGCCTGCCTGCCTGCCTGCCTTCGAGAATGCCTGCCTGCCTGCCTGCCTGCCTGCCTGCGAGAATGCCTGCCTGCCTGCCGGCCTGCCTGCGAGAATGCCTGCCTGCCTGCCTGCCTGCCTGTGAGAATGCCTGCCTGCCTGCCTGCCTGCGAGAATGCCTGCCTGCCTGCCTGCCTGCCTGCGAGAATGCCTGCCTGCCTGCCTGCCTGCCTGCGAGAATGCCTGCCTGCCTGCCTGCCTGCCTGCCTGCCTGCCTGCGAGAATGCCTGCCTGCCTGCCTGCCTGCCTGCGAGAATGCCTGCCTGCCTGCCTGCCTGCCTGCCTGCGAGAATGCCTGCTTGCTGCCTGCCTGCCTAACTGCCTGCGAGAATGCCTGCCTGCCTGCCTGCCTACGAGAATGCCTGCCAGAATGCCTGCCTGCCTGCCTGCCTGCCTGCGAGAATGCCTGCCTGCCTGCCTGCCTGCCTGCGAGAATGCCTGCCTGCCTGCCTGCCTGCCTGCCTGCCTGCCTGCGAGAATGCCTGCCTGCCTGCCTGCCTGCCTGCCTGCGAGAATGCCTGCCTTCCTGCCTGCCTGCCTGCCTGCGAGAATGCCTGCCTGCCTGCCTGCCTGCCTGCGAGAATGCATGCATGCCTGCCTGCCTGCCTGCGAGAATGCCTGCCTGCCTGCCTGCGAGAATGCCTGCCTGCCTGCCTGCCTGCGAGAATGCCTGCCTGCCTGCCTGCGTGAGAGAATGCCTGCCTGCCTGCCTGCCTGCCTGCCAGCCTGCGAGAATGCCTGCCTGCCTGCGAGAATGCCTGCCTGCCTGCCTGCCTGCCTGCCTGCGAGAATGCCTGCCTGCCTGCCTGCCTGCCTGCGAGAATGCCTGCCTGCCTGCCTGCCTGCGAGAATGCCTGCCTGCCTGCCTGCCTGCCTGCCTGCGAGAATGCCTGCCTGCCTGCCTGCCTGCCTGCGAGAATGCCTGCCTGCCTGCCTGCCTGCGAAAATGCATGCCTGCCTGCCTGCCTGCCTGCGAGAATGCCTGCCTGCCTGCCTGCGAGAATGCCTGCCTGCCTGCCTGCCTGCCTGCGATAATGCCTGCCTGCCTGTGAGAATGCCTGCCTGCCTTCCTGCCTGCCTGCGAGAATGCCTGCCTGCCTGCCTGCCTGCCTGCGAGAATGCCTGCCTGCCTGCCTGCCTGCCTGCGAGAATGCCTGCCTGCCTTCCTGCGAGAATGCCTGCCTGCCTGCCTGCCTGCCTGCCTGCGAGAATGCCTGCCTGCCTGCCGGCGTGCCTGCGAGAATGCCTGCCTGCCTGCCTGCCTGCCTGTGAGAATGCCTGCCTGCCTGCCTGCCTGCCTGCGAGAATGCCTGCCTGCCTGCCTGCCTGCCTGCGAGAATGCCTGCCTGCCTGCCTGCCTGCCTGCGAGAATGACTGCCTGCCTGCCTGCCTGCCTGCCTGCGAGAATGCCTGCCTGCCTGCCTGCCTGCCTGCGAGAATGCCTGCCTGCCTGCCTGCCTGCCTGCCTGCCTGCGAGAATGCCTGCCTGCCTGCCTGCCTGCCTGCCTGCGAGAATGCCTGCCTTCCTGCCTGCCTGCGAGAATGCCTGCCAGAATGCCTGCCTGCCTGCCTGCCTGCCTGCGAGAATGCCTGCCTGCCTGCCTGCGTGCGAGAATGCCTGCCTGCCTGCCTGCCTGCCTGCCTGCCTGCCTGCCTGCCTGCCTGCGAGAATGCCTGCCTGCCTGCGAGAATGCCTGCCTGCCTGCCTGCCTGCCTGCCTGCCTGCCTGCCTGCGAGAATGCCTGCCTGCCTGCCTGCCTGCCTGCGAGAATGCATGCATGCCTGCCTGCCTGCTTGCGAGAATGCCTGCCTGCCTGACTGCCTGCGAGAATGCCTGCCTGCCTGCCTGCCTGCCTGCGAGAATGCCTGCCTGCCTGCCTGCCTGCCTGTGAGAATGCCTGCCTGCCTGCCTGCCTGCGAGAATGCCTGCCTGCCTGCCTGCCTGCCTGCGAGAATGCCTGCCTGCCTGCCTGCCTGCCTGCGAGAATGCCTGCCTGCCTGCCTGCCTGCCTGCGAGAATGCCTGCCTGCCTGCCTCCCTGCATGCGAGAATGCTTGCCTGCCTGCCTGCCTGCGTGCGAGAAGGCCTGCCTGCCTGCCTGCCTGCGAGAATGCCTGCCTGCCTGCCTGCCTGCCTGCGAGAATGCCTGCCTGCCTGCCTGCCTGCCTGCCTGCCTGCCTGCGAGAATGCCTGCCTACCTGCCTGCCTGCCTGCCTGCGAGAATGCCTGCCTGCCTGTTAGAATGCCTGCCTGCCTGCCTGCCTGCTAGAATGCCTGCCTGCCTGCCTGCGAGAATGCCTGCCTGCCTGCCTGCCTGCCTGCGAGAATGCCTGCCTGCCTGCCTGCGAGAATGCCTGCCTGCCTGCCTGCGAGAATGCCTGCCTTCCTGCCTGCCTGCCTGCCTGCCTGCGAGAATGCCTGCCTGCCTGCCTGCCTGCGAGAATGCCTGCCTGCCTGCCTGCCTGCGAGAATGCCTGCCTGCCTGCCTGCCTGCCTGCGAGAATGCCTGCCTGCCTGCCTGCCTGCCTGCGAGAATGCCTGCCTGCCTGCCTGCCAGCCTGCGAGAATTCCTGCCTGCCTGCCTGCCTGCCTGCGAGAATGCCTGCCTGCCTGCCTGCCTGCGAGAACGCCTGCCTGCCTGCCTGCCTGCCTGCGAGAATGCCTGCCTGCCTGCCTGCCTGCCTGCGAGAATGCATGCCTGCCTGCCTGCGAGAATGCCTGCCTGCCTGCCTGCCTCCCTGCGAGAATGCCTGCCTGCCTGCCTGCCTGCCTGCGAGAATGCCTGCCTGCCTGCCTGCCTGCCTGTGAGAATGCCTGCCTGCCTGCCTGCCTGCCTGCGAGAATGCCTGCCTGCCTGCCTGCGAGAATGCCTGCCTGCCTGCCTGCCTGCCTGCGAGAATGCCTGCCTGCCTGCCTGCCTGCCTGCGAGAATGCCTGCCTGCCTGCCTGCCTGCGAGAATGCCTGCCTGCCTGCCTGCGAGAAAGCCTGCCTGCCTGCCTGCCTGCCAGAATGCCTGCCTGCCTGCCTGCCTGCGAGAATGCCTGCCTGCCTGCCTGCCTGCCTGCGAGAATGCCTGCCTGCCTGCCTGCCTGCCTGCGAGAATGCCTGCCTGCCTGCCTGCCTGCCTGCCTGCCTGCCTGCCTGCGAGAATGCCTGCCTGCGAGAATGCCTGCCTGCCTGCCTGCCTGCCTGCCTGCGAGAATGCCTGCCTGCCTGCCTGCCTGCCTGCGAGAATGCCTGCCTGCCTGCCTGCCTGCCTGCGAGAATGCCTGCCTGCCTGCCTGCCTGCCTGCCTGTGAGAATGCCTGCCTGCCTGCCTGTGAGAATGCCTGCCTGCCTGCCTGCCTGCCTGCCTGCGAGAATGCCTGCCTGCCTGCCTGCCTACGAGAATGCCTGCCTGCCTGCCTGCCTGCCTGCGAGAATGCCTGCCTGCCTGCCTGCGAGAATGCCTGCCTGCCTGCCTCCCTGACTGCGAGAATGCCTGCCTGCCTGCCTGCCTGCCTGCGAGAAAGCCTGCCTGTCTGCCTGACTGCGAGAATGCCTGCCTGCCTGCCTGCCTGCGAGAATGCCTGCCTGCCTGCCTGCGAGAATGCCTGCCTGCCTGCCTGCCTGCGAGAATGCCTGCCTGCCTCCCTGCCTGTGAGAATGCCTGCCTGCCTGCCTGCCTGCCTGCGAGAATGCCTGCCTGCCTGCCTGCCTGCCTGCGAGAATGCCTGCCTGCCTGCCTGCCTGCCTGCCTGCGAGAATGCCTGCCTGCCTGCCTGCCTGCCGGCCTGCGAGAATGCCTGCCTGCCTGCCTGCCTGTGAGAATGCCTGCCTGCCTGCCTGCCTGCGAGAATGCCTGCCTGCCTGCCTGCCTGCCTGCCTGCGAGAATGCCTGCCTGCCTGCCTGCCTGCCTGCCTGCCTGCCTGCCTGCGAGAATGCCTGCCTGCCTGCCTGCCTGCCTGCGAGAATGCCTGCCTGCCTGCCTGCCTGCGAGAATGCCTGCCAGAATGCTTGCCTGCCTGCCTGCCTGCCTGCGAGAATGCCTGCCTGCCTGCCTGCCTGCCTGCGTGCGAGAATGCCTGCCTGCCTGCCTGCCTGCCTGCCTGCCTGTCTGCCTGCGAGAATGCCTGCCTGCCTGCCTGCCTGCCTGCCTGTGAGAATGCCTGCCTGCCTGCCTGCGAGAATGCATGCATGCCTGCCTGCCTGCTTGCGAGAATGCCTGCCTGCCTGCCTGCCTGCGAGAATGCCTGCCTGCCTGCCTGCCTGCCTGCGAGAATGCCTGCCTGCCTGCCTGCCTGCCTGTGAGAATGCCTGCCTGCCTGCCTGCCTGCGAGAATGCCTGCCTGCCTGCCTGCCTGCCTGCGAGAATGCCTGCCTGCCTGCCTGCCTGCCTGCGAGAATGCTTGCCTGCATGCCTGCCTGCCTGCGAGAATGACTGCCTGCCTGCCTGCCTGCATGTGAGAATGCTTGCCTGCCTGCCTGCCTGCCTGCGAGAAGGCCTGCCTCCCTGCCTGCCTGCCTGCGAGAATGCCTGCCTGCCTGCATGCCTGCCTGCGAGAATGCCTGCCTGCCTGCCTGCGAGAATGCCTGCCTGCCTGCCTGCGAGAATGCCTGCCTGCCTGCCTGCCTGCCTGCCTGCCTGCCTGTGAGAATGCCTGCCTGCCTGCCTGCCTGCGAGAATGCCTGCCTGCCTGCCTGCCTGCGAGAATGCCTGCCTGCCTGCCTGCCTGCCTGCGAGAATGCCTGCCTGCCTGCCTGCCTGCCTGCCTGCGAGAATGTCTGCCTGCCTGCCTGCCAGCCTGCGAGAATTCCTGCCTGCCTGCCTGCCTGCCTGCCTGCGAGAATGCCTGCCTGCCTGCCTGCCTACCTGCGAGAACGCCTGCCTGCCTGCCTGCATGCCTGCGAGAATGCCTGCCTGCCTGCCTGCCTGCCTGCGAGAATGCAGGCCTGCCTGCCTGCGAGAATGCCTGCCTGCCTGCCTGCCTGCGAGAATGCCTGCCTGCCTGCCTGCGAGAATGCCTGCCTGCCTGCCTGCCTGCCTGCCTGTGAGAATGCCTGCCTGCCTGCCTGCCTGCGAGAATGCCTGCCTGCCTGCCTGCGAGAATGCCTGCCTGCCTGCCTGCCTGCCTGCGAGAATGCCTGCCTGCCTGCCTGCCTGCCTGCGAGAATGCCTGCCTGCCTGCCTGCCTGCCTGCCTGCGAGAATGCCTGCCTGCCTGCCTGGGAGAATGCCTGCCTGCCTGCCTGCGAGAATGCCTGCCTGCCTGCCTGCCTGCGAGAATGCCTGCCTGCCTGCGAGAATGCCTGCCTGCCTGCCTGCCTGCCTGCCTGCGAGAATGCCTGCCTGCCTGCCTGCCTGCCTGCGAGAATGCCTGCCTGCCTGCCTGCCTGCCTGCCTGCCTGCGAGAATGCCTGCCTGCCTGCCTGCCTGCGAGAATGCCTGCCTGCCTGCCACCTGTCTGCCTGCGAGAATGCCTGCCTGCCTGCCTGCCTGCCTGCGAGAATGCCTGCCTGCCTGCCTGCCTGCCTGCGAGAATGCCTGCCTGCCTGCCTGCCTGCCTGTGAGAAAGCCTGCCTGCCTGCCTGCCTGCGAGAATGCCTGCCTGCCTGCCTGCCTGCCTGCGAGAATGCCTGCCTGCCTGCCTGCCTGCCTACGAGAATGCCTGCCTGCCTGCCTGCCTGCCTGCGAGAATGCCTGCCTGCCTGCCTGCGAGAATGCCTGCCTGCCTGCCTCCCTGCCTGCGAGAATGCCTGCCTGCCTGCCTGCCTGCCTGCGAGAAAGCCTGCCTGTCTGCCTGCCTGCGAGAATGCCTGCCTGCCTGCCTGCCTGCGAGAATGCCTGCCTGAATGCCTGCCTGCGAGAATGCCTGCCTGCCTGCCTGCCTGCGAGAATGCCTGCCTGCCTCCCTGCCTGTGAGAATGCCTGCCTGCCTGCCTGCCTGCCTGCGAGAATGCATGCCTGCCTGCCTGCCTGCGAGAATGCCTGCCTGCCTGCCTGCCTGCCTGCGAGAAGGCCTGCCTGCCTGCCTGCCTGCCTGCCTGCGAGAATGCCTGCCTGCCTGCCTGCCTGCCTGCCTGGGAGAATGCCTGCCTGCCTGCCTGCCTGCCTGCCTGCGAGAATGCCTGCCTGCCTGCCTGCCTGCCTGCGAGAATGCCTGCCTGCCTGCCTGCCTGCCTGCGAGAATGCCAGCCTGCCTGCCTGCCTGCCTGCAAGAATACCTGCCTGCCTGCCCGCCTGCCTGCGAGAATGCCTGCCTGCCTGCCTGCCTGCCTGCCTGCCTGCGAGAATGCCTGCCTGCGAGAATGCCTGCCTGCCTGCCTGCCTGCCTGCCTGCCTGCCTGCGAGAATGCCTGCCTGCCTGCCTGCGAGAATGCCTGCCTGCCTGCCTGCCTGCCTGCGAGAATGCCTGCCTGCCTGCCTGCCTGCCTGCGAGAATGCCTGCCTGCCTGCGAGAATGCCTGCCTGCCTGCCTGCCTGCCTGCCTGCGAGAATGCCTGCCTGCCTGCCTGCCTGCCTGCGAGAATGCCTGCCTGCCTGCCTGCCTGCCTGCCTGCCTGCCTGCCTGCCTGCGAGAATGCCTGCCTGCCTGCCTGCCTGCGAGAATGCCTGCCTGCCTGCCACCTGCCTGCCTGCGAGAATGCCTGCCTGCCTGCCTGCCTGCCTGCGAGAATGCCTGCCTGCCTGCCTGCCTGCCTGCGAGAATGCCTGCCTGCCTGCCTGCCTGCCTGTGAGAAAGCCTGCCTGCCTGCCTGCCTGCGAGAATGCCTGCCTGCCTGCCTGCCTGCCTGCGAGAATGCCTGCCTGCCTGCCTGCCTGCCTACGAGAATGCCTGCCTGCCTGCCTGCCTGCCTGCGAGAATGCCTGCCTGCCTGCCTGCGAGAATGCCTGCCTGCCTGCCTCCCTGCCTGCGAGAATGCCTGCCTGCCTGCCTGCCTGCCTGCGAGAAAGCCTGCCTGTCTGCCTGCCTGCGAGAATGCCTGCCTGCCTGCCTGCCTGCGAGAATGCCTGCCTGAATGCCTGCCTGCGAGAATGCCTGCCTGCCTGCCTGCCTGCGAGAATGCCTGCCTGCCTCCCTGCCTGTGAGAATGCCTGCCTGCCTGCCTGCCTGCCTGCGAGAATGCATGCCTGCCTGCCTGCCTGCGAGAATGCCTGCCTGCCTGCCTGCCTGCCTGCGAGAAGGCCTGCCTGCCTGCCTGCCTGCCTGCCTGCGAGAATGCCTGCCTGCCTGCCTGCCTGCCTGCCTGCCTGGGAGAATGCCTGCCTGCCTGCCTGCCTGCCTGCCTGCGAGAATGCCTGCCTGCCTGCCTGCCTGCGAGAATGCCTGCCTGCCTGCCTGCCTGCCTGCGAGAATGCCAGCCTGCCTGCCTGCCTGCCTGCAAGAATACCTGCCTGCCTGCCCGCCTGCCTGCGAGAATGCCTGCCTGCCTGCCTGCCTGCCTGCCTGCCTGCCTGCCTGACTGCCTGCGAGAATGCCTGCCTGCCTGCCTGCCTGCCTGCCTGCCTGCCTGCCTGCGAGAATGCCTGCCTGCCTGCCTGCCTGCCTGCGAGAATGCCTGCCTGCCTGCCTGCCTGTCTGCGAGAATGCCTGCCTGCCTGCGAGAATGCCTGCCTGCCTGCCAGCCTGCGAGAATGCCTGCCTGCCTGCCTGCCTGCCTGCGAGAATGCCTGCCTGCCTGCCTGCCTGCCTGCGAGAATGCCTGCCTGCCTGCCTGCCTGCCTGCGAGAATGCCTGCCTGCCTGCCTGCCTGCGAGAATGCATGCCTGCCTGCCTGCCTGCCTGCGAGAATGCCTGCCTGCCTGCCTGCCTGCGAGAATGCCTGCCTGCCTGCCTGCCTGCCGGCGAGAATGCCTGCCTGCCTGCCTGCCTCAGGAATGCCTGCCTGCCTGCCTGCCTGCGAGAATGCCTGCCTGCCTGCCTGCCTGCCTGCCTGCGAGAATGCCTGCCTGCCTGCCTGCCTGCGGGAATGCCTGCCTGCCTGCCTGCCTGCGAGAATGCCTGCCTGCCTGCCTGCGAGAATGCCTGCCTGCCTGCCTGCCTGCCTGCGAGAATGCCTGCCTGCCTGCCTGCGAGAATGCCTGCCTGCCTGCCTGCCTGCGAGAATGCCTGCCTGCCTGCCTGCCTGCCTGCCTGCGAGAATGCCTGCCTGCCTGCCTGCCTGCCTGCGAGAATGCCTGCCTGCCTGCCTGCCAGCCTGCGAGAATTCCTGCCTGCCTGCCTGCCTGCCTGCCTGCCTGCGAGAATGCCTGCCTGCCTGCCTGCCTACCTGCGAGAACGCCTGCCTGCCTGCCTGCCTGCCTGCCTGCGAGAATGCCTGCCTGCCTGCCTGCCTGGCTGCGAGAATGCAGGCCTGCCTGCCTGCGAGAATGCCTGCCTGCCTGCCTGCCTGCGAGAATGCCTGCCTGCCCGCCTGCCTGCCTGCGAGAATGCCTGCCTGCCTGCCTGCCTGCCTGTGAGAATGCCTGCCTGCCTGCCTGCCTGCCTGCGAGAATGCCTGCCTGCCTGCCTGCGAGAATGCCTGCCTGCCTGCCTGCCTGCCTGCGAGAATGCCTGCCTGCCTGCCTGCCTGCCTGCGAGAATGCCTGCCTGCCTGCCTGCCTGCCTGCCTGCGAGAATGCCTGCCTGCCTGCCTGCCTGCGAGAATGCCTGCCTGCCTGCCTGCGAGAATGCCTGCCTGCCTGCCTGCCTGCGAGAATGCCTGCCTGCCTGCCTGCCTGCCTGCGAGAATGCCTGCCTGCCTGCCTGCCTGCCTGCGAGAATGCCTGCCTGCCTGCCTGCCTGCGAGAATGCCTGCCTGCCTGCCTGCCTGCCTGCCTGCCTGCGAGAATGCCTGCCTGCCTGCCTGCCTGCGAGAATGCCTGCCTGCCTGCCGCCTGCCTGTCTGCGAGAATGCCTGCCTGCCTGCCTGCCTGCCTGCGAGAATGCCTGCCTGCCTGCCTGCCTGCCTGCGAGAATGCCTGCCTGCCTGCCTGCCTGCCTGTGAGAATGCCTGCCTGCCTGCCTGCCTGCGAGAATGCCTGCCTGCCTGCCTGCCTGCCTGCGAGAATGCCTGCCTGCCTGCCTGCCTGCCTGCGAGAATGCCTGCCTGCCTGCCTGCCTGCCTGCGAGAATGCCTGCCTGCCTGCCTGCCTGCCTGCGAGAATGCCTGCCTGCCTGCCTGCCTGCCTGCCTGCCTGCCTGCGAGAATGCCTGCCTGCCTGCCTGCCTGCGAGAATGCCTGCCTGCCTGCCTGCCTGCCTGCGAGAATGCCTGCCTGCCTGCCTGCCTGCCTGCGAGAATGCCTGCCTGCCTGCCTGCCTGCCTGCGAGAATGCCTGCCTGCCTGCCTGCCTGCCTGCCTGCGAGAATGCCTGCCTGCCTGCCTGCCTGCGAGAATGCCTGCCTGCCTGCCTGCCTGCCAGCGAGAATGCATGCCTGCCTGCCTGCCTGCGAGAATGCCTGCCTGCCTGCCTGCCTGCCTGCGAGAAGGCCTGCCTGCCTGCCTGCCTGCCTGCCTGCGAGAATGCCTGCCTGCCTGCCTGCCTGCCTGCCTGCCTGCCTGCCTGGGAGAATGCCTGCCTGCCTGCCTGCCTGCCTGCCTGCGAGAATGCCTGCCTGCCTGCCTGCCTGCGAGAATGCCTGCCTGCCTGCCTGCCTGCCTGCGAGAATGCCAGCCTGCCTGCCTGCCTGCCTGCAAGAATACCTGCCTGCCTGCCCGCCTGCCTGCGAGAATGCCTGCCTGCCTGCCTGCCTGCCTGCCTGCGAGAATGCCTGCCTGCGAGAATGCCTGCCTGCCTGCCTGCCTGCCTGCCTGCGAGAATGCCTGCCTGCCTGCCTGCGAGAATGCCTGCCTGCCTGCCTGCCTGCCTGCGAGAATGCCTGCCTGCCTGCCTGCCTGTCTGCGAGAATGCCTGCCTGCCTGCGAGAATGCCTGCCTGCCTGCCAGCCTGCGAGAATGCCTGCCTGCCTGCCTGCCTGCCTGCGAGAATGCCTCCCTGCCTGCCTGCCTGCCTGCCTGCGAGAATGCCTGCCTGCCTGCCTGCCTGCCTGCGAGAATGCCTGCCTGCCTGCCTGCCTGCCTGCGAGAATGCATGCCTGCCTGCCTGCCTGCCTGCGAGAATGCCTGCCTGCCTGCCTGCCTGCGAGAATGCCTGCCTGCCTGCCTGCCTGCCGGCGCGAATGCCTGCCTGCCTGCCTGCCTCGAGAATGCCTGCCTGCCTGCCTGCCTGCGAGAATGCCTGCCTGCCTGCCTGCCTGCCTGCGAGAATGCCTGCCTGCCTGCCTGCCTGCGGGAATGCCTGCCTGCCTGCCTGCCTGCGAGAATGCCTGCCTGCCTGCCTGCGAGAATGCCTGCCTGCCTGCCTGCCTGCCTGCGAGAATGCCTGCCTGCCTGCCTGCGAGAATGCCTGCCTGCCTGCCTGCCTGCGAGAATGCCTGCCTGCCTGCCTGCCTGCCTGCCTGCGAGAATGCCTGCCTGCCTGCCTGCCTGCCTGCCTGCGAGAATGCCTGCCTGCCTGCCTGCCAGCCTGCGAGAATTCCTGCCTGCCTGCCTGCCTGCCTGCCTGCGAGAATGCCTGCCTGCCTGCCTGCCTACCTGCGAGAACGCCTGCCTGCCTGCCTGCCTGCCTGCGAGAATGCCTGCCTGCCTGCCTGCCTGCCTGCGAGAATGCCTGCCTGCCTGCCTGCGAGAATGCCTGCCTGCCTGCCTGCCTGCGAGAATGCCTGCCTGCCTGCCTGCCTGCCTGCGAGAATGCCTGCCTGCCTGCGAGAATGCCTGCCTGCCTGCCTGCCTGCCTGCCTGCGAGAATGCCTGCCTGCCTGCCTGCCTGCCTGCGAGAATGCCTGCCTGCCTGCCTGCCTGCCTGCCTGCCTGCGAGAATGCCTGCCTGCCTGCCTGCCTGCGAGAATGCCTGCCTGCCTGCCACCTGCCTGCCTGCGAGAATGCCTGCCTGCCTGCCTGCCTGCGAGAATGCCTGCCTGCCTGCCTGCCTGCCTGCGAGAATGCCTGCCTGCCTGCCTGCCTGCCTGTGAGAAAGCCTGCCTGCCTGCCTGCCTGCGAGAATGCCTGCCTGCCTGCCTGCCTGCCTGCGAGAATGCCTGCCTGCCTGCCTGCCTGCCTACGAGAATGCCTGCCTGCCTGCCTGCCTGCCTGCGAGAATGCCTGCCTGCCTGCCTCCCTGCCTGCGAGAATGCCTGCCTGCCTGCCTGCCTGCCTGCGAGAAAGCCTGCCTGTCTGCCTGCCTGCGAGAATGCCTGCCTGCCTGCCTGCGAGAATGCCTGCCTGAATGCCTGCCTGCGAGAATGCCTGCCTGCCTGCCTGCCTGCGAGAATGCCTGCCTGCCTCCCTGCCTGTGAGAATGCCTGCCTGCCTGCCTGCCTGCCTGCGAGAATGCATGCCTGCCTGCCTGCCTGCGAGAATGCCTGCCTGCCTGCCTGCCTGCCTGCCTGCGAGAAGGCCTGCCTGCCTGCCTGCCTGCCTGCCTGCGAGAATGCCTGCCTGCCTGCCTGCCTGCCTGCCTGGGAGAATGCCTGCCTGCCTGCCTGCCTGCCTGCCTGCGAGAATGCCTGCCTGCCTGCCTGCCTGCGAGAATGCCTGCCTGCCTGCCTGCCTGCCTGCGAGAATGCCAGCCTGCCTGCCTGCCTGCCTGCAAGAATACCTGCCTGCCTGCCCGCCTGCCTGCGAGAATGCCTGCCTGCCTGCCTGCCTGCCTGCCTGCGAGAATGCCTGCCTGCGAGAATGCCTGCCTGCCTGCCTGCCTGCCTGCCTGCCTGCCTGCCTGCGAGAATGCCTGCCTGCCTGCCTGCGAGAATGCCTGCCTGCCTGCCTGCCTGCGAGAATGCCTGCCTGCCTGCCTGCCTGTCTGCGAGAATGCCTGCCTGCCTGCGAGAATGCCTGCCTGCCTGCCAGCCTGCGAGAATGCCTGCCTGCCTGCCTGCCTGCCTGCGAGAATGCCTGCCTGCCTGCCTGCCTGCCTGCGAGAATGCCTGCCTGCCTGCCTGCCTGCCTGCGAGAATGCCTGCCTGCCTGCCTGCCTGCGAGAATGCATGCCTGCCTGCCTGCCTGCCTGCGAGAATGCCTGCCTGCCTGCCTGCCTGCGAGAATGCCTGCCTGCCTGCCTGCCTGCCGGCGAGAATGCCTGCCTGCCTGCCTGCCTCAGGAATGCCTGCCTGCCTGCCTGCCTGCGAGAATGCCTGCCTGCCTGCCTGCCTGCCTGCCTGCCTGCGAGAATGCCTGCCTGCCTGCCTGCCTGCGGGAATGCCTGCCTGCCTGCCTGCCTGCGAGAATGCCTGCCTGCCTGCCTGCGAGAATGCCTGCCTGCCTGCCTGCCTGCCTGCGAGAATGCCTGCCTGCCTGCCTGCGAGAATGCCTGCCTGCCTGCCTGCCTGCGAGAATGCCTGCCTGCCTGCCTGCCTGCCTGCCTGCGAGAATGCCTGCCTGCCTGCCTGCCTGCCTGCGAGAATGCCTGCCTGCCTGCCTGCCAGCCTGCGAGAATTCCTGCCTGCCTGCCTGCCTGCCTGCCTGCCTGCGAGAATGCCTGCCTGCCTGCCTGCCTACCTGCGAGAACGCCTGCCTGCCTGCCTGCCTGCCTGCCTGCGAGAATGCCTGCCTGCCTGCCTGCCTGGCTGCGAGAATGCAGGCCTGCCTGCCTGCGAGAATGCCTGCCTGCCTGCCTGCCTGCGAGAATGCCTGCCTGCCCGCCTGCCTGCCTGCGAGAATGCCTGCCTGCCTGCCTGCCTGCCTGTGAGAATGCCTGCCTGCCTGCCTGCCTGCCTGCGAGAATGCCTGCCTGCCTGCCTGCGAGAATGCCTGCCTGCCTGCCTGCCTGCCTGCGAGAATGCCTGCCTGCCTGCCTGCCTGCCTGCGAGAATGCCTGCCTGCCTGCCTGCCTGCCTGCCTGCGAGAATGCCTGCCTGCCTGCCTGCCTGCGAGAATGCCTGCCTGCCTGCCTGCGAGAATGCCTGCCTGCCTGCCTGCCTGCGAGAATGCCTGCCTGCCTGCCTGCCTGCCTGCGAGAATGCCTGCCTGCCTGCCTGCCTGCCTGCGAGAATGCCTGCCTGCCTGCCTGCCTGCGAGAATGCCTGCCTGCCTGCCTGCCTGCCTGCCTGCCTGCGAGAATGCCTGCCTGCCTGCCTGCCTGCGAGAATGCCTGCCTGCCTGCCGCCTGCCTGTCTGCGAGAATGCCTGCCTGCCTGCCTGCCTGCCTGCGAGAATGCCTGCCTGCCTGCCTGCCTGCCTGCGAGAATGCCTGCCTGCCTGCCTGCCTGCCTGTGAGAATGCCTGCCTGCCTGCCTGCCTGCGAGAATGCCTGCCTGCCTGCCTGCCTGTCTGCGAGAATGCCTGCCTGCCTGCCTGCCTGCCTGCGAGAATGCCTGCCTGCCTGCCTGCCTGCCTGCGAGAATGCCTGCCTGCCTGCCTGCCTGCCTGCGAGAATGCCTGCCTGCCTGCCTGCCTGCCTGCCTGCCTGCCTGCGAGAATGCCTGCCTGCCTGCCTGCCTGCGAGAATGCCTGCCTGCCTGCCTGCCTGCCTGCGAGAATGCCTGCCTGCCTGCCTGCCTGCCTGCGAGAATGCCTGCCTGCCTGCCTGCCTGCCTGCGAGAATGCCTGCCTGCCTGCCTGCCGCCTGCCTGTCTGCGAGAATGCCTGCCTGCCTGCCTCCCTGCCTGTGAGAATGCCTGCCTGCCTGCCTGCCTGCCAGCGAGAATGCATGCCTGCCTGCCTGCCTGCGAGAATGCCTGCCTGCCTGCCTGCCTGCCTGCGAGAAGGCCTGCCTGCCTGCCTGCCTGCCTGCCTGCGAGAATGCCTGCCTGCCTGCCTGCCTGCCTGCCTGCCTGCCTGCCTGCCTGGGAGAATGCCTGCCTGCCTGCCTGCCTGCATGCCTGCGAGAATGCCTGCCTGCCTGCCTGCCTGCGAGAATGCCTGCCTGCCTGCCTGCCTGCGAGAATGCCAGCCTGCCTGCCTGCCTGCCTGCAAGAATACCTGCCTGCCTGCCCGCCTGCCTGCGAGAATGCCTGCCTGCCTGCCTGCCTGCCTGCCTGCGAGAATGCCTGCCTGCGAGAATGCCTGCCTGCCTGCCTGCCTGCCTGCCTGCGAGAATGCCTGCCTGCCTGCCTGCGAGAATGCCTGCCTGCCTGCCTGCCTGCCTGCGAGAATGCCTGCCTGCCTGCCTGCCTGTCTGCGAGAATGCCTGCCTGCCTGCGAGAATGCCTGCCTGCCTGCCAGCCTGCGAGAATGCCTGCCTGCCTGCCTGCCTGCCTGCGAGAATGCCTGCCTGCCTGCCTGCCTGCCTGCCTGCGAGAATGCCTGCCTGCCTGCCTGCCTGCCTGCGAGAATGCCTGCCTGCCTGCCTGCCTGCCTGCGAGAATGCATGCCTGCCTGCCTGCCTGCCTGCGAGAATGCCTGCCTGCCTGCCTGCCTGCGAGAATGCCTGCCTGCCTGCCTGCCTGCCGGCGAGAATGCCTGCCTGCCTGCCTGCCTCGAGAATGCCTGCCTGCCTGCCTGCCTGCGAGAATGCCTGCCTGCCTGCCTGCCTGCCTGCCTGCGAGAATGCCTGCCTGCCTGCCTGCCTGCGGGAATGCCTGCCTGCCTGCCTGCCTGCGAGAATGCCTGCCTGCCTGCCTGCGAGAATGCCTGCCTGCCTGCCTGCCTGCCTGCGAGAATGCCTGCCTGCCTGCCTGCGAGAATGCCTGCCTGCCTGCCTGCCTGCGAGAATGCCTGCCTGCCTGCCTGCCTGCGAGAATGCCTGCCTGCCTGCCTGCCTGCCTGCCTGCGAGAATGCCTGCCTGCCTGCCTGCCAGCCTGCGAGAATTCCTGCCTGCCTGCCTGCCTGCCTGCCTGCGAGAATGCCTGCCTGCCTGCCTGCCTACCTGCGAGAACGCCTGCCTGCCTGCCTGCCTGCCTGCCTGCGAGAATGCCTGCCTGCCTGCCTGCCTGGCTGCGAGAATGCAGGCCTGCCTGCCTGCGAGAATGCCTGCCTGCCTGCCTGCCTGCGAGAATGCCTGCCTGCCTGCCTGCCTGCCTGCGAGAATGCCTGCCTGCCTGCCTGCCTGCCTGTGAGAATGCCTGCCTGCCTGCCTGCCTGCGAGAATGCCTGCCTGCCTGCCTGCGAGAATGCCTGCCTGCCTGCCTGCCTGCCTGCGAGAATGCCTGCCTGCCTGCCTGCCTGCGAGAATGCCTGCCTGCCTGCCTGCCTGCCTGCCTGCGAGAATGCCTGCCTGCCTGCCTGCCTGCGAGAATGCCTGCCTGCCTGCCTGCCTGCGAGAATGCCTGCCTGCCTGCCTGCCTGCCTGCGAGAATGCCTGCCTGCCTGCCTGCCTGCCTGCGAGAATGCCTGCCTGCCTGCCTGCCTGCCTGCGAGAATGCCTGCCTGCCTGCCTGCCTGCCTGCGAGAATGCCTGCCTGCCTGCCTGCCTGCCTGCCTGCCTGCGAGAATGCCTGCCTGCCTGCCTGCCTGCGAGAATGCCTGCCTGCCTGCCGCCTGCCTGTCTGCGAGAATGCCTGCCTGCCTGCCTGCCTGCCTGCGAGAATGCCTGCCTGCCTGCCTGCCTGCCTGCGAGAATGCCTGCCTGCCTGCCTGCCTGCCTGTGAGAATGCCTGCCTGCCTGCCTGCCTGCGAGAATGCCTGCCTGCCTGCCTGCCTGCCTGCGAGAATGCCTGCCTGCCTGCCTGCCTGCCTACGAGAATGCCTGCCTGCCTGCCTGCCTGCCTGCGAGAATGCCTGCCTGCCTGCCTGCGAGAATGCCTGCCTGCCTGCCTCCCTGCCTGCGAGAATGCCTGCCTGCCTGCCTGCCTGCCTGCGAGAAAGCCTGCCTGTCTGCCTGCCTGCGAGAATGCCTGCCTACCTGCCTGCCTGCGAGAATGCCTGCCTGAATGCCTGCCTGCGAGAATGCCTGCCTGCCTGCCTGCCTGCGAGAATGCCTGCCTGCCTCCCTGCCTGTGAGAATGCCTGCCTGCCTGCCTGCCTGCCTGCGAGAATGCATGCCTGCCTGCCTGCCTGCGAGAATGCCTGCCTGCCTGCCTGCCTGCCTGCGAGAAGGCCTGCCTGCCTGCCTGCCTGCCTGCCTGCGAGAAAGCCTGCCTGCCTGCCTGCCTGCCTGCCTGGGAGAATGCCTGCCTGCCTGCCTGCCTGCCTGCCTGCGAGAATGCCAGCCTGCCTGCCTGCCTGCCTGCAAGAATACATGCCTGCCTGCCCGCCTGCCTGCGAGAATGCCTGCCTGCCTGCCTGCCTGCCTGCCCGCCTGCCTGCGAGAATGCCTGCCTGCGAGAATGCCTGCCTGCCTGCCTGCCTGCCTGCCTGCCTGCGAGAATGCCTGCCTGCCTGCCTGCGAGAATGCCTGCCTGCCTGCCTGCCTGCCTGCGAGAATGCCTGCCTGCCTGCCTGCCTGTCTGCGAGAATGCCTGCCTGCCTGCGAGAATGCCTGCCTGCCTGCCAGCCTGCGAGAATGCCTGCCTGCCTGCCTGCCTGCGAGAATGCCTGCCTGCCTGCCTGCCTGCCTGCGCGAATGCCTGCCTGCCTGCCTGCCTGCCTGCGAGAATGCCTGCCTGCCTGCCTGCCTGCGAGAATGCATGCCTGCCTGCCTGCATGCCTGCGAGAGTGCCTGCCTGCCTGCCTGCCTGCGAGAATGCCTGCCTGCCTGCCTGCCTGCCGGCGAGAATGCCTGCCTGCCTGCCTGCCTGCGAGAATGCCTGCCTGCCTGCCTGCCTGCGAGAATGCCTGCCTGCCTGCCTGCCTGCCTGCGAGAATGCCTGCCTGCCTGCCTGCCTGCGAGAATGCCTGCCTGCCTGCCTGCCTGCCTGCGAGAATGCCTGCCTGCCTGCCTGCCTGCGAGAATGCCTGCCTGCCTGCCTGCCTGCGAGAATGCCTGCCTGCCTGCCTGCGAGAATGCCTGCCTGCCTGCCTGCCTGCCTGCGAGAATGCCTGCCAGCCTGCCTGCCTGCCTGCGAGAATGCCTGCCTGCCTGCCTGCCTGCCTGCGAGAATGCCTGCCTGCCTGCCTGCCTGCCTGCGAGAATGCCTGCCTGCCTGCCTGCCTGCCTGCCTGCCTGCGAGAATGCCTGCCTGCCTGCCTGCCTGCGAGAATGCCTGCCTGCCTGCCGCCTGCCTGTCTGCGAGAATGCCTGCCTGCCTGCCTGCCTGCCTGCGAGAATGCCTGCCTGCCTGCCTGCCTGCCTGCGAGAATGCCTGCCTGCCTGCCTGCCTGCCTGTGAGAATGCCTGCCTGCCTGCCTGCCTGCGAGAATGCCTGCCTGCCTGCCTGCCTGCCTGCGAGAATGCCTGCCTGCCTGCCTGCCTGCCTACGAGAATGCCTGCCTGCCTGCCTGCCTGCCTGCGAGAATGCCTGCCTGCCTGCCTGCGAGAATGCCTGCCTGCCTGCCTCCCTGCCTGCGAGAATGCCTGCCTGCCTGCCTGCCTGCCTGCGAGAAAGCCTGCCTGTCTGCCTGCCTGCGAGAATGCCTGCCTACCTGCCTGCCTGCGAGAATGCCTGCCTGCCTGCCTGCCTACGAGAATGCCTGCCTGCCTGCCTGCCTGCCTGCGAGAATGCCTGCCTGCCTGCCTGCGAGAATGCCTGCCTGCCTGCCTGCCTGCCTGCGAGAATGCCTGCCTGCCTGCCTGCCTGCCTGCCTGCCTGCGAGAATGCCTGCCTGCCTGCCTGCCTGCCTGCCTGCCTGCGAGAATGCCTGCCTGCCTGCCTGCCTGCGAGAATGCCTGCCTGCCTGCCGCCTGCCTGTCTGCGAGAATGCCTGCCTGCCTGCCTGCCTGCCTGCGAGAATGCCTGCCTGCCTGCGAGAATGCCTGCCTGCCTGCCTGCCTGCCTGCGAGAATGCCTGCCTGCCTGCCTGCCTGCCTGTGAGAATGCCTGCCTGCCTGCCTGCCTGCGAGAATGCCTGCCTGCCTGCCTGCCTGCCTGCGAGAATGCCTGCCTGCCTGCCTGCCTGCCTACGAGAATGCCTGCCTGCCTGCCTGCCTGCCTGCGAGAATGCCTGCCTGCCTGCCTGCGAGAATGCCTGCCTGCCTGCCTCCCTGCCTGCGAGAATGCCTGCCTGCCTGCCTGCCTGCCTGCGAGAAAGCCTGCCTGTCTGCCTGCCTGCGAGAATGCCTGCCTACCTGCCTGCCTGCGAGAATGCCTGCCTGAATGCCTGCCTGCGAGAATGCCTGCCTGCCTGCCTGCCTGCGAGAATGCCTGCCTGCCTCCCTGCCTGTGAGAATGCCTGCCTGCCTGCCTGCCTGCCTGCGAGAATGCATGCCTGCCTGCCTGCCTGCGAGAATGCCTGCCTGCCTGCCTGCCTGCCTGCGAGAAGGCCTGCCTGCCTGCCTGCCTGCCTGCCTGCGAGAAAGCCTGCCTGCCTGCCTGCCTGCCTGCCTGCCTGCCTGGGAGAATGCCTGCCTGCCTGCCTGCCTGCCTGCCTGCGAGAATGCCAGCCTGCCTGCCTGCCTGCCTGCAAGAATACCTGCCTGCCTGCCCGCCTGCCTGCGAGAATGCCTGCCTGCCTGCCTGCCTGCCTGCCCGCCTGCCTGCGAGAATGCCTGCCTGCGAGAATGCCTGCCTGCCTGCCTGCCTGCCTGCCTGCCTGCCTGCGAGAATGCCTGCCTGCCTGCCTGCCTGCCTGCGAGAATGCCTGCCTGCCTGCCTGCCTGTCTGCGAGAATGCCTGCCTGCCTGCGAGAATGCCTGCCTGCCTGCCAGCCTGCGAGAATGCCTGCCTGCCTGCCTGCCTGCCTGCGAGAATGCCTGCCTGCCTGCCTGCCTGCCTGCGCGAATGCCTGCCTGCCTGCCTGCCTGCCTGCGAGAATGCCTGCCTGCCTGCCTGCCTGCGAGAATGCATGCCTGCCTGCCTGCCTGCCTGCGAGAGTGCCTGCCTGCCTGCCTGCCTGCCTGCGAGAATGCCTGCCTGCCTGCCTGCCTGCCGGCGAGAATGCCTGCCTGCCTGCCTGCCTGCGAGAATGCCTGCCTGCCTGCCTGCCTGCGAGAATGCCTGCCTGCCTGCCTGCCTGCCTGCGAGAATGCCTGCCTGCCTGCCTGCCTGCGAGAATGCCTGCCTGCCTGCCTGCCTGCCTGCCTGCGAGAATGCCTGCCTGCCTGCCTGCCTGCGAGAATGCCTGCCTGCCTGCCTGCCTGCGAGAATGCCTGCCTGCCTGCCTGCGAGAATGCCTGCCTGCCTGCCTGCCTGCCTGCGAGAATGCCTGCCTGCCTGACTGCCTGCCTGCGAGAATGCCTGCCTGCCTGCGAGAATGCCTGCCTGCCTGCCTGCCTGCCTGCGAGAATGCCTGCCTGCCTGCCTGCCTGCCTGCCTGCCTGCGAGAATGCCTGCCTGCCTGCCTGCCTGCGAGAATGCCTGCCTGCCTGCCGCCTGCCTGTCTGCGAGAATGCCTGCCTGCCTGCCTGCCTGCCTGCGAGAATGCCTGCCTGCCTGCCTGCCTGCCTGCGAGAATGCCTGCCTGCCTGCCTGCCTGCCTGCGAGAATGCCTGCCTGCCTGCCTGCCTGCCTGCGAGAATGCCTGCCTGCCTGCCTGCCTGCCTACGAGAATGCCTGCCTGCCTGCCTGCCTACCTGCGAGAATGCCTGCCTGCCTGCCTGCGAGAATGCCTGCCTGCCTGCCTCCCTGCCTGCGAGAATGCCTGCCTGCCTGCCTGCCTGCCTGCGAGAAAGCCTGCCTGTCTGCCTGCCTGCGAGAATGCCTGCCTACCTGCCTGCCTGCGAGAATGCCTGCCTGAATGCCTGCCTGCGAGAATGCCTGCCTGCCTGCCTGCCTGCGAGAATGCCTGCCTGCCTCCCTGCCTGTGAGAATGCCTGCCTGCCTGCCTGCCTGCCTGCGAGAATGCATGCCTGCCTGCCTGCCTGCGAGAATGCCTGCCTGCCTGCCTGCCTGCCTGCGAGAAGGCCTGCCTGCCTGCCTGCCTGCCTGCCTGCCTGCGAGAATGCCTGCCTGCCTGCCTGCCTGCCTGCCTGGGAGAATGCCTGCCTGCCTGCCTGCCTGCCTGCCTGCGAGAATGCCAGCCTGCCTGCCTGCCTGCCTGCAAGAATACCTGCCTGCCTGCCCGCCTGCCTGCGAGAATGCCTGCCTGCCTGCCTGCCTGCCTGCCTGCCTGCCTGCGAGAATGCCTGCCTGCGAGAATGCCTGCCTGCCTGCCTGCCTGCCTGCCTGCCTGCGAGAATGCCTGCCTGCCTGCCTGCGAGAATGCCTGCCTGCCTGCCTGCCTGCCTGCGAGAATGCCTGCCTGCCTGCCTGCCTGTCTGCGAGAATGCCTGCCTGCCTGCGAGAATGCCTGCCTGCCTGCCAGCCTTCGAGAATGCCTGCCTGCCTGCCTGCCTGCCTGTGAGAATGCCTGCCTGCCTGCCTGCCTGCCTGCGAGAATGCCTGCCTGCCTGCCTGCCTGCCTGCGAGAATGCCTGCCTGCCTGCCTGCCTGCGAGAGTGCCTGCCTGCCTGCCTGCCTGCGAGAATGCCTGCCTGCCTGACTGCCTGCCGGCGAGAATGCCTGCCTGCCTGCCTGCCTCGAGAATGCCTGCCTGCCTGCCTGCCTGCGAGAATGCCTGCCTGCCTGCCTGCCTGCCTGCGAGAATGCCTGCCTGCCTGCCTGCCTGCGAGAATGCCTGCCTGCCTGCCTGCCTGCGAGAATGCCTGCCTGCCTGCCTGCGAGAATGCCTGCCTGCCTGCCTGCCTGCCTGCGAGAATGCCTGCCTGCCTGCCTGCGAGAATGCCTGCCTGCCTGCCTGCCTGCGAGAATGCCTGCCTGCCTGCCTGCCAGCCTGCGAGAATTCCTGCCTGCCTGCCTGCCTGCCTGCCTGCGAGAATGCCTGCCTGCCTGCCTGCCTACCTGCGAGAACGCCTGCCTGCCTGCCTGCCTGCCTGCGAGAATGCCTGCCTGCCTGCCTGCCTGCCTGCGAGAATGCAGGCCTGCCTGCCTGCCTGCGAGAATGCCTGCCTGCCTGCCTGCCTGCCTGCGAGAATGCCTGCCTGCCTGCCTGCCTGCCTGCGAGAATGCCTGCCTGCCTGCCTGCCTGCCTGTGAGAATGCCTGCCTGCCTGTCTGCCTGCGAGAATGCCTGCCTGCCTGCCTGCGAGAATGCCTGCCTGCCTGCCTGCCTGCCTGCGAGAATGCCTGCCTGCCTGCCTGCCTGCCTGCGAGAATGCCTGCCTGCCTGCCTGCCTGCCTGCCTGCGAGAATGCCTGCCTGCCTGCCTGCCTGCGAGAATGCCTGCCTGCCTGCCTGCGAGAATGCCTGCCTGCCTGCCTGCCTGCGAGAATGCCTGCCTGCCTGCCTGCCTGCCTGCGAGAATGCCTGCCTGCCTGCCTGCCTGCGAGAATGCCTGCCTGCCTGCCTGCCTGCCTGCGAGAATGCCTGCCTGCCTGCCTGCCTGCCTGCCTGCCTGCGAGAATGCCTGCCTGCCTGCCTGCCTGCGAGAATGCCTGCCTGCCTGCCGCCTGCCTGCCTGCGAGAATGCCTGCCTGCCTGCCTGCCTGCCTGCGAGAATGCCTGCCTGCCTGCCTGCCTGCCTGCGAGAATGCCTGCCTGCCTGCCTGCCTGCCTGTGAGAATGCCTGCCTGCCGGCCTGCCTGCGAGAATGCCTGCCTGCCTGCCTGCCTGCCTGCCTGCGAGAATGCCTGCCTGCCTGCCTGCCTGCCTACGAGAATGCCTGCCTGCCTGCCTGCCTGCCTGCGAGAATGCCTGCCTGCCTGCCTGGGAGAATGCCTGCCTGCCTGCCTCCCTGCCTGCGAGAATGCCTGCCTGCCTGCCTGCCTGCCTGCGAGAAAGCCTGCCTGTCTGCCTGCCTGCGAGAATGCCTGCCTGCCTGCCTGCCTGCGAGAATGCCTGCCTGAATGCCTGCCTGCGAGAATGCCTGCCTGCCTGCCTGCCTGCGAGAATGCCTGCCTGCCTCCCTGCCTGTGAGAATGCCTGCCTGCCTGCCTGCCTGCCTGCGAAATGCATGCCTGCCTGCCTGCCTGCGAGAATGCCTGCCTGCCTGCCTGCCTGCCTGCCTGCGAGAATGCCTGCCTGCCTGCCTGCCTGCCTGCCTGGGAGAATGCCTGCCTGCCTGCCTGCCTGCCTGCCTGCCTGCCTGCCTGCCTGCGAGAATGCCTGCCTGCCTGCCTGCCTGCGAGAATGCCTGCCTGCCTGCCTGCCTGCCTGCGAGAATGCCTGCCTGCCTGCCTGCCTGCCTGCAAGAATACCTGCCTGCCTGCCCGCCTGCCTGCGAGAATGCCTGCCTGCCTGCCTGCCTGCCTGCCTGCGAGAATGCCTGCCTGCGAGAATGCCTGCCTGCCTGCCTGCCTGCCTGCCTGCCTGCCTGCGAGAATGCCTGCCTGCCTGCCTGTGAGAATGCCTGCCTGCCTGCCTCCCTGCCTGCGAGAATGCCTGCCTGCCTGCCTGCCTGTCTGGGAGAATGCCTGCCTGCCTGCGAGAATGCCTGCCTGCCTGCCAGCCTGCGAGAATGCCTGCCTGCCTGCCTGCCTGCCTGCGAGAATGCCTGCCTGCCTGCCTGCCTGCCTGCGAGAATGCCTGCCTGCCTGCCTGCCTGCCTGCGAGAATGCCTGCCTGCCTGCCTGCCTGCCTGCGAGAATGCATGCCTGCCTGCCTGCCTGCCTGCGAGAATGCCTGCCTGCCTGCCTGCCTGCGAGAATGCCTGCCTGCCTGCCTGCCTGCCGGGGAGAATGCCTGCCTGCCTGCCTGCCTGCGAGAATGCCTGCCTGCCTGCCTGCCTGTGAGAATGCCTGCCTGCCTGCCTGCCTGCCTGCCTGCGAGAATGCCTGCCTGCCTGCCTGCCTGCGAGAATGCCTGCCTGCCTGCCTGCCTGCGAGAATGCCTGCCTGCCTGCCTGCGAGAATGCCTGCCTGCCTGCCTGCCTGCCTGCGAGAATGCATAACTGCGTGCGAGAATGCCTGCCTGCCTGCCTGCCTGCGAGAATGCCTGCCTGCCTGCCTGCCTGCCTGCGAGAATGCCTGCCTGCCTGCGAGAATGCCTGCCTGCCTGCCTGCCTGCCTGCGAGAATGCCTGCCTCCCTGCCTGCCTGCCTGCGAGAATGCCTGCCTGCCTGCCTTCCTGCCTGTGAGAATGCCTGCCTGCCTGCCTGCCTGCCTGCGAGAATGCCTGCCTTCCTGCCTGCCTGCGAGAATGCCTGCCTGCCTGCCTGCGAGAATGCCTGCCTGCCTGCCTGCCTGCCTGTCTGCGAGAATGCCTGCCTGCCTGCCTGCCTGCCTGCCTGCCTGCCTGCGAGAATGCCTGCCTGCCTGCCTGCCTGCCTGCCTGCGAGAATGCCTGCCTGCCTGCCTGCCTGCCTGCCTGCCTGCCTGCGAGAATGCCTGCCTGCCTGCCTGCCTGCCTGCCTGCCTGCCTGCCTGCCTGCCTGCCTGCCTGCGAGAATGCCTGCCGGCCTGCCTGCCTGCCTGCGAGAATGCCTGCCTGCCTGCCTGCCTGCCTGCGAGAATGCCTGCCTGCCTGCCTACCTGCCTGCTTGCCTGCCTACCTGCCTGCCTGCCTGCCTGCCTGCCTGCGAGAATGCCTGCCTGCGACAATGCCTGCCTGCCTGCGAGAATGCCTGCCTGGCTGCCTGACTGCCTGCGAGAATGCCTGCCTGCCTGCCTGCCTGCCTGCGAGAATGCCTGCCTGCCTGCCCGCCTGCCTGCGAGAATGACTGCCTGCCTGCGAGAATGCCTGCCTGCCTGCCTGCCTGCCTGCCTGCGAGAATGCCTGCCTGCCTGCCTGCGAGAATGCCTGCCTGCCTGCCTGCCTGCCTGCGAGAATGCATGCCTGCCTGCCTGCCTGCGAGAATGCCTGCCTGCCTGCCTGCCGGCGAGAATGCCTGCCTGCCTGCCTGCCTGCCTGCGAGAATGCCTGCCTGCCTGCCTGCCTGCGAGAATGCCTGCCTGCCTGCCTGCGAGAATGCCTGCCTGCCTGCCTGCCTGCCTGCGAGAATGCCTGCCTGCCTGCCTGCCTGCCTGCCTGCCTGCCTGCCTGCCTGCGAGAATGCCTGCCTGCCTGCCGGCCTGCCTGCGAGAATGCCTGCCTGCCTGCCTGCCGGCCTGTGAGAATGCCTGCCTGCCTGCCTGCCTGCCTGCGAGAATGCCTGCCTGCCAGAATGCCTGCCTGCCTGCCTGCCTGCCTGCCTGCCTGCCTGCCTGCGAGAATGCCTGCCTGCCTGCCTGCGAGAATGCCTGCCTGCCTGCCTGCCTGCCTGCGAGAATGCCTGCCTGCCTGCCTGCCTGCCTACGAGAATGCCTGCCTGCCTGCCTCCCTGCCTGCGAGAATGCCTGCCTGCCTGCGAGAATGCCTGCCTGCCTGCCTGCCTGAAAGAATGCCTGCCTGCCTGCCTGCCTGCGAGAATGCCTGCCTGCGAGAATGCCTGCCTGCCTGCCTGCCAGAATGCCTGCCTGCCTGCCTGCCTGCCTGTGAATATGCCTGCCTGCCTGCCTGCCTGCCTGCCTGCCTGCGAGAATGCCTGCCTGCCTGCCTGCCTGCCTGCGAGAATGCCTGCCTGTCTGCCTGCGAGAATGCCTGCCTGCCTGCCTGCCTGCAAGAATGCCTGCCTGCCTCCCTGCCTGCGAGAATGCCTGCCTGCATGCCTGCCTGCCTGCCTGCGAGAATGCCTGCTTGCCTGCGAGAATGCCTGCCTGCCTGCCTGCCTGCCTGCGAGAATGCCTGCCTGCCTGCCTGCCTGCCTGCGAGAATGCCTGCCTGCCTGCGAGAATGCCTGCCTGCCTGCCTGCCTGCCTGCGAGCATGCCTGTGTGCCTGCCTGCCTGCGAGAATGCCTGCCTGCCTGCCTGCCTGCCTGCGAGAATGCCTGCCTGCCTGCCTGCCTGCCTGCCTGCGAGAATGCCTGCCTCCCTGCCTGCGAGAATGCCTGCCTGCCTGCCTGCCTGCCTGCCTGCGAGAATGCCTGTCTGCCTGCCTGCCTGCCTGCCTGCCTGAGAGAATGCCTGCCTGCCTGCCTGCCTGCCTGCGAGAATGCCTGCCTGCCTGCCTGCCTGTCTGCGAGAATGCCTGCCTGCCTGCGAGAATGCCTGCCTGCCTGCGAGAATGCCTGCCTGCCTGCCAGCCTGCGAGAATGCCTGCCTGCCTGCCTGCCTGCCTGCGAGAATGCCTGCCTGCCTGCCTGCCTGCCTGTGAGAATGCCTGCCTGCCTGCCTGCCTGCGAGAATGCCTGCCTGCCTGCCTGCCTGCGAGAATGCATGCGTGCCTGCCTCCCTGCCTGCGAGAATGCCTGCCTGCCTGCCTGCCTGCGAGAATGCCTGCCTGCCTGCCAAACTGCCGGCGAGAATGCATGCCTGCCTGCCTACATGCGAGAATGCCTGCCTGCCTGCGAGAATGCCTGCCTGCCTGCCTGCCTGCGAGAATGCCTGCCTGCCTGCCTGCCTGCGAGAATGCCTGCCTCCCTGCCTGCGAGAATGCCTGCCTGCCTGCCTGCCTGCCTGCGAGAATGCATAACTGCGTGCGAGAATGCCTGCCTGCCTGCCTGCCTGCGAGAATGCCTGCCTGCCTGCCTGCCTGCCTGCGAGAATGCCTGCCTGCCTGCGAGAATGCCTGCCTGCTTGCCTGCCTGCGAGAATGCCTGCCTGCCTGCGAGAATGCCTGCCTGCCTGCCTGCGAGAATGCCTGCCTGCCTGCCTGCCTGCCTGCGAGAATGCCTGCCTGCCTGCCTGCCTGTCTGCGAGAATGCCTGCCTGCCTGCGAGAATGCCTGCCTGCCTGCCATCCTGCGAGAATGCCTGCCTGCCTGCCTGCCTGCCTGCGAGAATGCCTGCCTGCCTGCCTGCCTGCCTGCGAGAATGCCTGCCTGCCTGCCTGCCTGCCTGCGAGAATGCCTGCCTGCCTGCCTGCCTGCGAGAATGCATGCCTGCCTGCCTGCCTGCCTGAGAGAATGCCTGCCTGCCTGCCTGCCTGCGAGAATGCCTGCCTGCCTGCCTGCCGGCGAGAATGCCTGCCTGCCTGCCTGCCTGCGAGAATGCCTGCCTGCCTGCCTGCCTGCGAGAATGCCTGCCTGCCTGCCTGCCTGCCTGCCTGCGAGAATGCCTGCCTGCCTGCCTGCCTGCGAGAATGCCTGCCTGCCTGCCTGCCTGCGAGAATGCCTGCCTGCCTGCCTGCCTGCGAGAATGCCTGCCTGCCTGCCTGCCTGCGAGAATGCATAACTGCGTGCGAGAATGCCTGCCTGCCTGCCTGCCTGCGAGAATGCCTGCCTGCCTGCCTGCCTGCCTGCGAGAATGCCTGCCTGCCTGCGAGAATGCCTGCCTGCCTGCCTGCCTGCCTGCCTGCCTGCCTGCGAGAATGCCTGCCTCCCTGCCTGCCTGCCTGCGAGAATGCCTGCCTGCCTGCCTTCCTGCCTGCGAGAATGCCTGCCTGCCTGCCTGCCTGCCTGTGAGAATGCCTGCCTTCCTGCCTGCCTGCGAGAATGCCTGCCTGCCTGCCTGCGAGAATGCCTGCCTGCCTGCCTGCCTGCCTGCCTGCGAGAATGCCTGCCTGCCTGCCTGCCTGCCTGCCTTCGAGAATGCCTGCCTGCCTGCCTGCCTGCCTGTGAGAATGCCTGCCTGCCTGCCTGCCTGCCTGCCTGCCTGCGAGAATGCCTGCCTGCCTGCCTGCCTGCCTGCCTGCGAGAATGCCTGCCTGCCTGCCTGCCTGCCTGCGAGAATGCCTGCCTGCCTGCCTGCCTGCCTGCGAGAATGCCTGCCTGCCTGCCTACCTGCCTGCTTGCCTGCCTACCTGCCTGCCTGCCTGCCTGCCTGCGAGAATGCCTGCCTGCGACAATGCCTGCCTGCCTGCGAGAATGCCTGCCTGGCTGCCTGACTGCCTGCGAGAATGCCTGCCTGCCTGCCTGCCTGCCTGCGAGAATGCCTGCCTGCCTGCCTGCCTGCCTGCGAGAATGACTGCCTGCCTGCCTGCCTGCCTGCGAGAATGCCTGCCTGCCTGCCTGCCTGCCTGCCTGCGAGAATGCCTGCCTGCCTGCCTGCGAGAATGCCTGCCTGCCTGCCTGCCTGCCTGCGAGAATGCCTGCCTGCCTGCGAGAATGCCTGCCTGCCTGCCTGCCTGCCTGCGAGAATGCCTGCCTCCCTGCCTGCCTGCCTGCGAGAATGCCTGCCTGCCTGCCTGCCTGCCTGCGAGAATGCCTGCCTCCCTGCCTGCCTGCCTGCCTGCGAGAATGCCTGCCTGCCTGCCTTCCTGCCTGCGAGAATGCCTGCCTGCCTGCCTGCCTGCCTGCCTGCGAGAATGCCTGCCTTCCTGCCTGCCTGCGAGAATGCCTGCCTGCCTGCCTGCGAGAATGCCTGCTGCCTGCCTGCCTGCCTGCCTGCGAGAATGCCTGCCTGCCTGCCTGCCTGCCTGCCTGCCTGCCTTCGAGAATGCCTGCCTGCCTGCCTGCCTGCCTGCGAGAATGCCTGCCTGCCTGCCTGCCTGCCTGCCTGCCTGCGAGAATGCCTGCCTGCCTGCCTGCCTGCCTGCCTGCGAGAATGCCTGCCTGCCTGCCTGCCTGCCTGCGAGAATGCCTGCCTGCCTGCCTGCCTGCCTGCGAGAATGCCTGCCTGCCTGCCTACCTGCCTGCTTGCCTGCCTACCTGGCTGCCTGCCTGCCTGCCTGCGAGAATGCCTGCCTGCGACAATGCCTGCCTGCCTGCGAGAATGCCTGCCTGGCTGCCTGACTGCCTGCGAGAATGCCTGCCTGCCTGCCTGCCTGCCTGCGAGAATGCCTGCCTGCCTGCCTGCCTGCCTGCGAGAATGACTGCCTGCCTGCCTGCCTGCCTGCGAGAATGCCTGCCTGCCTGCCTGCCTGCCTGCCTGCGAGAATGCCTGCCTGCCTGCCTGCGAGAATGCCTGCCTGCCTGCCTGCCTGCCTGCGAGAATGCCTGCCTGCCTGCCTGCCTGCGAGAATGCCTGCCTGCCTGCCTGCCTGAAAGAATGCCTGCCTGCCTGCCTGCCTGCGAGAATGCCTGCCTGCTTGCCTGCCTGCCTGCCTGCCTGCCTGCCTGCCTGCCAGCCTGCGAGAATGCCTGCCTGCCTGCCTGCCTGCCTGCGAGAATGCCTGCCTGCCTGCCTGCCTGCCTGCCTGCCTGCGAGAATGCCTGCCTGCCTGCCTGCCTGCCTGCGAGAATGCCTGCCTGCCTGCCTGCCTACCTGCCTGCGAGAATGCATGCCTGCCTGCCTGCCTGCGAGAATGCCTGCCTGCCTGCCAGCCTGCGAGAATGCCTGCCTGCCTGCCTGCCTGCCTGCGAGAATGCCTGCCTGCCTGCCTGCCTGCCTGCCTGCGAGAATGCCTGCCTGCCTGCGAGAATGCCTGCCTGCCTGCCTCCCTGCCTGCGAGAATGCCTGCCTGCCTGCCTGCCTGCCTGCCTGCGAGAATGCCTGTCTGCCTGCCTGCCTGCGAGAATGCCTGCCTGCCTGCCTGTCTGCCTGCCTGCGAGAATGCCTGCCTGCCTGCCTGCCTGCGAGAATGCCTGCCTGCCTGCCTGCCTGCGAGAATGCCTGCCTGCCTGCCTGCCTGCGAGAATGCCTGCCTGCCTGCCTGCCTGCGAGAATGCATAACTGCGTGCGAGAATGCCTGCCTGCCTGCCTGCCTGCGAGAATGCCTGCCTGCCTGCCTGCCTGCCTGCGAGAATGCCTGCCTGCCTGCGAGAATGCCTGCCTGCCTGCCTGCCTGCCTGCGAGAATGCCTGCCTCCCTGCCTGCCTGCCTGCGAGAATGCCTGCCTGCCTGCCTTCCTGCCTGCGAGAATGCCGGCCTGCCTGCCTGCCTGCCTGCCTGCGAGAATGCCTGCCTTCCTGCCTGCCTGCGAGAATGCCTGCCTGCCTGCCTGCGAGAATGCCTGCCTGCCTGCCTGCCTGCCTGCCTGCGAGAATGGCTGCCTGCCTGCCTGCCTGCCTGCCTTCGAGAATGCCTGCCTGCCTGCCTGCCTGCCTGCGAGAATGCCTGCCTGCCTGCCTGCCTGCCTGCGAGAATGCCTGCCTGCCTGCCTGCGAGAATGCCTGCCTGCCTGCCTGCCTGCCTGCGAGAATGCCTGCCTGCCTGCCTGCCTGCCTGCGAGAATGCCTGCCTGCCTGCCTACCTGCCTGCTTGCCTGCCTACCTGCCTGCCTGCCTGCCTGCCTGCGAGAATGCCTGTCTGCGACAATGCCTGCCTGCCTGCGAGAATGCCTGCCTGGCTGCCTGACTGCCTGCGAGAATGCCTGCCTGCCTGCCTGCCTGCCTGCGAGAATGCCTGCCTGCCTGCCTGCCTGCCTGCGAGAATGACTACCTGCCTGCCTGCCTGCCTGCGAGAATGCCTGCCTGCCTGCCTGCCTGCCTGCCTGCGAGAATGCCTGCCTGCCTGCCTGCGAGAATGCCTGCCTGCCTGCCTGCCTGCGAGAATGCCTGCCTGCCTGCGAGAATGCCTGCCTGCCTGCCTGCCTGCGAGAATGCCTGCCTTCCTGCCTGCCTGCGAGAATGCCTGCCTGCCTGCCTGCGAGAATGCCTGCCTGCCTGCCTGCCTGCCTGCCTGCGAGAATGCCTGCCTGCCTGCCTGCCTGCCTGCCTTCGAGAATGCCTGCCTGCCTGCCTGCCTGCCTGCGAGAATGCCTGCCTGCCTGCCTGCCTGATTGCCTGCCTGCGAGAATGCCTGCCTGCCTGCCTGCCTGCCTGCCTGCGAGAATGCCTGCCTGCCTGCCTGCCTGCCTGCGAGAATGCCTGCCTGCCTGCCTGCCTGCCTGCGAGAATGCCTGCCTGCCTGCCTACCTGCCTGCTTGCCTGCCTACCTGCCTGCCTGCCTGCCTGCCTGCGAGAATGCCTGCCTGCGACAATGCCTGCCTGCCTGCGAGAATGCCTGCCTGGCTGCCTGACTGCCTGCGAGAATGCCTGCCTGCCTGCCTGCCTGCCTGCGAGAATGCCTGCCTGCCTGCCTGCCTGCCTGCGAGAATGACTGCCTGCCTGCCTGCCTGCCTGCGAGAATGCCTGCCTGCCTGCCTGCCTGCCTGCCTGCGAGAATGCCTGCCTGCCTGCCTGCGAGAATGCCTGCCTGCCTGCCTGCCTGCCTGCGAGAATGCCTGCCTGCCTGCCTGCGAGAATACCTGCCTGCCTGCCTGCCTGAAAGAATGCCTGCCTGCCTGCCTGCCTGCGAGAATGCCTGCCTGCTTGCCTGCCTGCCTGCCTGCCTGCCTGCCTGCCTGCCAGCCTGCGAGAATGCCTGCCTGCCTGCCTGCCTGCCTGCGAGAATGCCTGCCTGCCTGCCTGCCTGCCTGCCTGCGAGAATGCCTGCCTGCCTGCCTGCCTGCCTGCGAGAATGCCTGCCTGCCTGCCTGCCTACCTGCCTGCGAGAATGCATGCCTGCCTGCCTGCCTGCGAGAATGCCTGCCTGCCTGCCTGCCTGCGAGAATGCCTGCCTGCCTGCCTGCCTACCTGCGAGAATGCCTGCCTGCCTGCCTGCCTGCCTGCCTGCGAGAATGCCTGCCTGCCTGCCTGCGAGAATGCCTGCCTGCCTGCCTGCCTGCCTGCCTGCCTGCCTGCGAGAATGCCTGTCTGCCTGCCTGCCTGCCTGTGAGAATGCCTGCCTCCCTCCCTGCCGGCCTGCGAAAATGCCTGCCTGCCTGCGAGAATGCCTGCCTGCGAGAATGCCTGCCTGCCAGCCTGCGAGAATGCCTGCCTGCGTCTCTGCGAGAATGCCTGCCTGCCTGCCTGCGAGAATGCCTGCCTGCCTGCCTGCGAGAATGCCTGCCTGCCTGCCTGCGAGAATGCCTGCCTGCCTGCCTGCGAGAATGCCTGCCTGCCTACCTGCGAGAATGCCTGCCTGGCCTGCCTGCGAGAATGCCTGCCTGCCTGCCTGCGAGAATGCCTGCCTGCGAGAATGCGTGCCTGCCTGCCTGCCTGCGAGAATGCCTGCCTGCCTGCCTGCGAGAATGCCTGCCTGCCTGCGAGAATGCCTGCCTGCCTGCCTGCGAGAATGCCTGCCTGCCTGCCTGCGAGAATGCCTGCCTGCCTGCCTGCGAGAATGCCTGCCTGCCTGCCTGCTGCGAGAATGCCTGCCTGCCTGCCTGCCTGCGAGAATGCCTGCCTGCCTTTCTGCCTGCGAGAATGCCTGACTGTCTGCCTGCCTGCGAGAATGCCTGCCTGCCTTCCTGCCTGCGAGAATGCCTGCCTGCCTTCCTGCCTGCGAGAATGCCTGCCTGCCTGCCTGCGAGAATGCCTGCCTGCCTTCCTGCCTGCGAGAATGCCTGCCTGCCTTCCTGCCTGCGAGAATGCCTGCCTTCCTTCCTGCCTGCGAGAATGCCTGCCTGCCTGCCTGCGAGAATGCCTGCCTGCCTGCCTGCGAGAATGCCTGCCTGCCTGCGAGAATGCCTGCCTGCCTGCGAGAATGCCTGCCTGCCTGCCTGCCTGCCTACTTGCGAGAAAGCCTGCCTGCCGGCCAGCTTCCGAGAAAGCTTACCTGCCTGCCTGCCGGCCAGCAAGAATTCCTGCCTGCCTGCCTGCCTGCCAGCCTGCCTGCCTGCGAGAATTCCTGCCTGTCTGCCTGCCTGCCAGCCTGCCTGCCTGCGAGAATGCCTGCCTGCCTGCGAGAATGCCTGCCTGCCTGCGAGAATGCCTGCCTGCCTGCGAGAATGCCTGCCTGCCTGCGAGAATGCCTGCCTGCCTGCGAGAATGCCTGCCTGCCTGCGAGAATGCCTGCCTGCCTGCGAGAATGCCTGCCTGCCTGCGAGAATGCCTGCCTGCCTGCCTGCGAGAATGCCTGCCTGCCTGCCTGCCTGCTTGCGAGAATGCCTGCCTGCCTGCCTGCCTGCCTGCTTGCGAGAATGCCTGCCAGCCTGCCTGCCTGCCTGCTTGCGAGAGAGCTTGCCTGCCTGCCTGCCGGCCGGCCTGCCTTCCAGCCTGCCTGCCTGCGAGAATGCCTGCCTGCCTGCGAGAATGCCTGCCTGCCTGCGAGAATGCCTGCCTGCCTGCGAGAATGCCTGCCTGCCTGCGAGAATGCCTGCCTGCCTGCGAGAATGCCTGCCTGCCTGCCTGCGAGAATGCCTGCCTGCCTGCCTGCTAGAATGCCTGCCTGCCTGCCTGCCTGCGAGAATGCCTGCCTGCCTGCCTGCCTGCCTGCGAGAATGCCTGCCTGCCTGCCTGCCTGCCTGCGAGAATGCCTGCCTGCCTGCCTGCCTGCGAGAATGCCTGCCTGCCTGCCTGCGAGAATGCCTGCCTACCTTCCTGCGAGAATGCCTGCCTGCCTGCCTGCGAGAATGCCTGCCTGCCTGCCTGCGAGAATGCCTGCCTGCCTGCCTGCGAGAATGCCTGCCTGCCTGCCTGCGAGAATGCCTGCCTGCCTGCCTGCGAGAATGCCTGCCTGCCTGCCTGCGAGAATGCCTGCCTGCCTGCCTGCGAGAATGCCTGCCTGCCTGCCTGCGAGAATGCCTGCCTGCCTGCCTGCGAGAATGCCTGCCTGCCTGCCTGCGAGAATGCCTGCCTGCCTGCCTGCGAGAATGCCTGCCTGCCTGCCTGGGAGAATGCCTGCCTGCCTGCCTGCGAGAATGCCTGCCTGCCTGCCTGCGAGAATGCCTGCCTGCCTGCCTGCGAGAATGCGTGCCTGCCTGCCTGCGAGAATGCCTGCCTGCCTACCTGCGAGAATGCCTGCCTGCCTTCCTGCCTGCGAGAATGCCTGCCTGCCTTCCTGCCTGCGAGAATGCCTGCCTGCCTGCCTGCCTGCGAGAATGCCTGCCTGCCTTCCTGCCTGCGAGAATGCCTGCCTGCCTGCCTGCCTGCCTGCGAGAATGCCTGCCTGCCTTCCTTCCTGCGAGAATGCCTGCCTGGCTTCCTGCCTGCGAGAATGCCTGCCTGCCTTCCTGCCTGCGAGAATGCCTGCCTGCCTGCCTGCGAGAATGCCTGCCTGCCTGCGAGAATGCCTGCCTGCCTGCCTGCCTGCTTGCGAGAAAGCCTGCCTGCCTGCCTGCCTGCTTGCGAGAAAGCCTTCCTGCCTGCCTGCCGGCCTGCGAGAATTCCTGCCTACCTGCCTGCCTGCCAGCCTGCCTGCCTGCGAGAATGCCTGCCTGCCTGTGAGATGCCTGCCTGCCTGTGAGAATGCCTGCCTGCCTGCGAGAATGCCTGCCTGCCTGCGAGAATGCCTGCCGGCCTGCCTGCAAGAAAGCCTGCCTGTGAGAATGCCTGCCTGCCTGCCTTCCTGCCTACAAGCCTGTATGCCTGCCTGCGAGAATGACTGCATGCCTGCCTGCGACAATGTCTGTCTGCGATAATGCCTGCCTGCCTGCCTGCTTGCAATAATGCCTGCTTGCGAGAATGCCTGCCTGCGAGAATGCCTGCCTGCGAGAATGCCTGCCTGCGAGAATGCCTGCCTGCGAGAATGCCTGCCTGCGAGAATGCCTGCCTGCGAGAATGCCTGCCTGCGAGAATGCCTGCCTGCCTGCCTGCGAGGATGCCTGCGACAATGCCTGCGACAATGCCTGCGACAATGCCTGCGACAATGCCTGCCTGCCTGCGAGAATGCCTGCCTGCCTGATGCCTGCGAGAATGTCTGCCTGCCTGCCTGCCTGCCTGCCTGCCTGTGAGAATGTCTGCCTGCCTGCCTGCCTGCCTGCGAGAATGTCTGCCTGCCTGCCTGCCTGCCTGCGAGAATGTCTGCCTGCCTGCCTGCCTGCCAGCGAGAATGTCTGCCTGCCTGCCTGCGAGAATGTCTGCCTTCCTGCCTGCCTGCCTGCCTGCGAGAATGTCTGCCTGCCTGCCTGCCTGCCTGCCTGCCTGTGAGAATGTCTGCCTGCCTGCCTGCCAGCCTGCGACAATGTCTGCTTGCCTGCCTGCCTGCCTGGGAGAATGTCTGCCTGCCAGCCTGCGAGAATGTCTGCCTGCCTGCCTGCCAGCCTGCGAGAATGTCTGCCTGCCTGCCTGCGAGAATGTCTGCCTGCCTGCCTGCGAGAATGTCTGCCTGCCTGCCTGCGAGAATGCCTGCCTGCCTGCCTGCGAGAATGCCTGCCTGCCTGCCTGCGAGAATGCCTGCCTGCCTGTCTGCGAGAATGCCTGCCTGCCTGCCTGTGAGAATGCCTGCCTGCCTGCCTGCGAGAATGCCTCCCTGCCTGCCTGCGAGAATGCCTGCCTGCCTGCCTGCGAGAATGCCTGCCTGCCTGCCTGCGAGAATGCCTGCCTGCCTGCCTGTGAGAATGCCTGCCTGCCTGCCTGCGAGAATGCCTGCCTGCCTGCCTGCGAGAATGCCTGCCTGCCTGCCTGCGAGAATGCCTGCCTGCCTGCCTGCGAGAATGCCTGCCTGCCTGCCTGCCTGCCTGCGAGAATGCCTGCCTGCCTGCCTGCCTGCCTGCGAGAATGCCTGCCTGCCTGCCTGCGAGAATGCCTGCCTGCCTGCCTGCCTGCCTGCGAGAATGACTGCCTGCCTGCCTGCCTGCCTGCGAGAATGCCTGCCTGCCTGCCTGCCTGCCTGCCTGCCTGCCTGCGAGAATGCCTGCCTGCCTGCCTGCGAGAATGCCTGCCTGCCTGCCTGCCTGCCTGCGAGAATGCCTGCCTGCCTGCCTGCCTGCGAGAATGCCTGCCTGCCTGCCTGCGAGAATGACTGCCTGCCTGCCTGCCTGCGAGAATGCCTGCCTGCTTGCCTGCCTGCCTGCCTGCCTGCCTGCCTGCCTGCCTGCCAGCCTGCGAGAATGCCTGCCTGCCTGCCTGCCTGCCTGCGAGAATGCCTGCCTGCCTGCCTGCCTGCCTGCCTGCCTGCGAGAATGCCTGCCTGCCTGCCTGCCTGCGAGAATGCCTGCCTGCCTGCCTGCCTACCTGCCTGCGAGAATGCATGCCTGCCTGCCTGCCTGCGAGAATGCCTGCCTGCCTGCCTGCCTGCGAGAATGCCTGCCTGCCTGCCTGCGAGAATGCCTGCCTGCCTGCCTGCCTGCCTGCCTGCGAGAATGCCTGCCTGCCTGCCTGCGAGAATGCCTGCCTGCCTGCCTGCCTGCCTGCGAGAATGCCTGCCTGCCTGCCTGCCTGCCTGCGAGAATGCCTGCCTGCCTGCCTGGGAGAATGCCTGCCTGCCTGCCTGCCTGCCTGCCTGCCTGCCTGCCTGCCTGCGAGAATGCCTGCCTGCCTGCCGGCCTGCCTGCGAGAATGCCTGCCTGCCTGCCTGTGAGAATGCCTGCCTGCCTGCCTGCCTGCGAGAATGCCTGCCTGCCTGCCTGCCTGCCTGTGTGAATGCCTGCCTGCCTGCCTGCCTGCTTGCGAGAATGCCTGCCTGCCTGCCTGCGAGAATGCCTGCCTGCCTGCCTGCCTGCCTGCGAGAATGCCTGCCTGCCTGCCTGCCTGCCTACGAGAATGCCTGCCTGCCTGCCTCCCTGCCTGCGAGAATGCCTGCCTGCCTGCGAGAATGCCTGCCTGCCTGCCTGCCTGAAAGAATGCCTGCCTGCCTGCCTGCCTGCGAGAATGCCTGCCTGCGAGAATGCCTGCCTGCCTGCCTGCCAGAATGCCTGCCTGCCTGCCTGCCTGCCTGTGAGTATGCCTGCCTGCCTGCCTGCCTGCCTGCCTGCCTGCCTGCCTGCCTGCCTGCCTGCCTGCCTGCCTGCGAGAATGCCTGCCTGCCTGCCTGCCTGCCTGCCTGCGAGAATGCCTGCCTGTCTGCCTGCGAGAATGCCTGCCTGCCTGCCTGCCTGCAAGAATGCCTGCCTGCCTCCCTGCCTGCGCGAATGCCTGCCTGCATGCCTGCCTGCCAGCCTGCGAGAATGCCTGCCTGCCTGCGAGAATGCCTGCCTGCCTGCCTGCCTGCCTGCGAGAATGCCTGCCTGCCTGCCTGCCTGCCTGCGAGAATGCCTGCCTGCCTGCGAGAATGCCTGCCTGCCTGCCTGCCTGCCTGCGAGCATGCCTGTGTGCCTGCCTGCCTGCGAGAATGCCTGCCTGCCTGCCTGCCTGCCTGAAAGAATGCCTGCCTGCCTGCCTGCCTGCCTGCGAAAATGCCTGCCTGCCTGCCTGCGAGAATGGCTGCCTGCCTGCCTGCCTGCGAGAATGCCTGCCTGCCTGCCTGCCTGCCTGCCTGCCTGAGAGAATGCCTGCCTGCCTGCCTGCCTGCCTGCGAGAATGCCTGCCTGCCTGCCTGCCTGTCTGCGAGAATGCCTGCCTGCCTGCGAGAATGCCTGCCTGCCTGCGAGAATGCCTGCCTGCCTGCCAGCCTGCGAGAATGCCTGCCTGCCTGCCTGCCTGCCTGCGAGAATGCCTGCCTGCCTGCCTGCCTGCCTGTGAGAATGCCTGCCTGCCTGCCTGCCTGCCTGCGAGAATGCCTGCCTGCCTGCCTGCCTGCGAGAATGCATGCGTGCCTGCCTGCCTGCCTGCGAGAATGCCTGCCTGCCTGCCTGCCTGCGAGAATGCCTGCCTGCCTGCCTAACTGCCGGCGAGAATGCATGCCTGCCTGCCTACATGCGAGAATGCCTGCCTGCCTGCCTGCGAGAATGCCTGCCTGCCTGCCTGCCTGCGAGAATGCCTGCCTGCCTGCCTGCCTGCGAGAATGCCTGCCTCCCTGCCTGCGAGAATGCCTGCCTGCCTGCCTGCCTGCCTGCGAGAATGCATAACTGCGTGCTAGAATTCCTGCCTGCCTGCCTGCCTGCGAGAATGCCTGCCTGCCTGCCTGCCTGCCTGCGAGAATGCCTGCCTGCCTGCGAGAATGCCTGCCTGCTTGCCTGCCTGCGAGAATGCCTGCCTGCCTGCGAGAATGCCTGCCTGCCTGCCTGCGAGAATGCCTACCTGCCTGCCTGCCTGCCTGCGAGAATGCCTGCCTGCCTGCCTGCCTGTCTGCGAGAATGCCTGCCTGCGTGCGAGAATGCCTGCCTGCCTGCCAGCCTGCGAGAATGCCTGCCTGCCTGCCTGCCTGCCTGCGAGAATGCCTGCCTGCCTGCCTGCCTGCCTGCGAGAATGCCTGCCTGCCTGCCTGCCTGCCTGCGAGAATGCCTGCCTGCCTGCCTGCCTGCGAGAATGCATGCCTGCCTGCCTGCCTGCCTGCGAGAATGCCTGCCTGCCTGCCTGCCTGCGAGAATGCCTGCCTGCCTGCCTGCCGGCGAGAATGCCTGCCTGCCTGCCTGCCTGCGAGAATGCCTGCCTGCCTGCCTGCCTGCGAGAATGCCTGCCTGCCTGCCTGCCTGCCTGCCTGCGAGAATGCCTGCCTGCCTGCCTGCCTGCGATAATGCCTGCCTGCCTGCCTGCCTGCGAGAATGCCTGCCTGCCTGCCTGCCTGCGAGAATGCCTGCCTGCCTGCCTGCCTGCCTGCGAGAATGCCTGCCTGCCTGCGAGAATGCCTGCCTGCCTGCCTGCCTGCCTGCGAGAATGCCTGCCTGCCTGCCTGCCTGCCTGCGAGAATGCCTGCCTGCCTGCCTTCCTGCCTGCGAGAATGCCTGCCTGCCTGCCTGCCTGCCTGCGAGAATGCCTGCCTTCCTGCCTGCCTGCGAGAATGCCTGCCTGCCTGCCTGCGAGAATGCCTGCCTGCCTGCCTGCGAGAATGCCTGCCTGCCTGCCTGCCTGCCTGCCTTCGAGAATGCCTGCCTGCCTGCCTGCCTGCCTGCGAGAATGCCTGCCTGCCTGCCTGCCTGCCTGCCTGCCTGCGAGAATGCCTGCCTGCCTGCCTGCCTGCCTGCCTGCGAGAATGCCTGCCTTCCTGCCTGCCTGCCTGCCTGCGAGAATGCCTGCCTGCCTGCCTGCCTGCCTGCGAGAATGCCTGCCTGCCTGCCTACCTGCCTGCTTGCCTGCCTACCTGCCTGCCTGCCTGCCTGCCTGCGAGAATGCCTGCCTGCGACAATGCCTGCCTGCCTGCGAGAATGCCTGCCTGGCTGCCTGACTGCCTGCGAGAATGCCTGCCTGCCTGCCTGCCTGCCTGCGAGAATGCCTGCCTGCCTGCCTGCCTGCCTGCGAGAATGACTGCCTGCCTGCCTGCCTGCCTGCGAGAATGCCTGCCTGCCTGCCTGCCTGCCTGCCTGCGAGAATGCCTGCCTGCCTGCCTGCGAGAATGCCTGCCTGCCTGCCTGCCTGCCTGCGAGAATGCCTGCCTGCCTGCCTGCCTGCGAGAATTCCTGCCTGCCTGCCTGCCTGAAAGAATGCCTGCCTGCCTGCCTGCCTGCGAGAATGCCTGCCTGCTTGCCTGCCTGCCTGCCTGCCTGCCTGCCTGCCAGCCTGCGAGAATGCCTGCCTGCCTGCCTGCCTGCCTGCGAGAATGCCTGCCTGCCTGCCTGCCTGCCTGCCTGCGAGAATGCCTGCCTGCCTGCCTGCCTGCCTGCGAGAATGCCTGCCTGCCTGCCTGCCTACCTGCCTGCGAGAATGCAGGCCTGCCTGCCTGCCTGCGAGAATGCCTGCCTGCCTGCCTGCCTGCGAGAATGCCTGCCTGCCTGCCTGCCTGCCTGCGAGAATGCCTGCCTGCCTGCCTGCCTGCCTGCGAGAATGCCTGCCTGCCTGCCTGCGAGAATGCCTGCCTGCCTGCCTCCCTGCCTGCGAGAATGCCTGCCTGCCTGCCTGCCTGCCTGCCTGCGAGAATGCCTGTCTGCCTGCCTGCCTGCCTGTGAGAATGCCTGCCTGCCTCCCTGCCGGCCTGCGAAAATGCCTGCCTGCCTGCGAGAATGCCTGCCTGCGAGAATGCCTGCCTGCCTGCCTGCGAGAATGCCTGCCTGCGTCTCTGCGAGAATGCCTGCCTGCCTGCCTGCGAGAATGCCTGCCTGCCTGCCTGCGAGAATGCCTGCCTGCCTGCCTGCGAGAATGCCTGCCTGCCTGCCTGCGAGAATGCCTGCCTGCCTACCTGCGAGAATGCCTGCCTGCCTGCCTGCGAGAATGCCTGCCTGCCTGCCTGCGAGAATGCCTGCCTGCCTGCCTGCGAGAATGCCTGCCTGCGAGAATGCGTGCCTGCCTGCCTGCGAGAATGCCTGCCTGCCTGCCTGCGAGAATGCCTGCCTGCCTGCGAGAATGCCTGCCTGCCTGCCTGCGAGAATGCCTGCCTGCCTGCCTGCGAGAATGCCTGCCTGCCTGCCTGCCTGCGAGAATGCCTGCCTGCCTGCCTGCCTGCGAGAATGCCTGCCTGCCTGCCTGCCTGCGAGAATGCCTGCCTGCCTTTCTGCCTGCGAGAATGCCTGCCTGTCTGCCTGCCTGCGAGAATGCCTGCCTGCCTTCCTGCCTGCGAGAATGCCTGCCTGCCTTCCTGCCTGCGAGAATGCCTGCCTGCCTGCCTGCGAGAATGCCTGCCTGCCTTCCTGCCTGCGAGAATGCCTGCCTTCCTTCCTGCCTGCGAGAATGCCTGCCTGCCTGCCTGCGAGAATGCCTGCCTGCCTGCCTGCGAGAATGCCTGCCTGCCTGCGAGAATGCCTGCCTGCCTGCGAGAATGCCTGCCTGCCTGCGAGAATGCCTGCCTGCCTGCCTGCCTGCCTGCTTGCGAGAAAGCCTGCCTGCCTGCCAGCTTCCGAGAAAGCTTGCCTGCCTGCCTGCCGGCCTGCAAGAATTCCTGCCTGCCTGCCTGCCTTCCAGCCTGCCTGCCGGCGAGAATTCCTGCCTGTCTGCCTGCCTGCCAGCCTGCCTGCCTGCGAGAATGCCTGCCTGCCTGCGAGAATGCCTGCCTGCCTGCCTGCGAGAATGCCTGCCTGCCTGCCTGCCTGCCTGCGAGAATGCCTGCCTGCCTGCCTGCCTGCGAGAATACCTGCCTGCCTGCCTGCCTGAAAGAATGCCTGCCTGCCTGCCTGCCTGCGAGAATGCCTGCCTGCTTGCCTGCCTGCCTGCCTGCCTGCCTGCCTGCCTGCCAGCCTGCGAGAATGCCTGCCTGCCTGCCTGCCTGCCTGCGAGAATGCCTGCCTGCCTGCCTGCCTGCCTGCCTGCGAGAATGCCTGCCTGCCTGCCTGCCTGCCTGCGAGAATGCCTGCCTGCCTGCCTGCCTACCTGCCTGCGAGAATGCATGCCTGCCTGCCTGCCTGCGAGAATGCCTGCCTGCCTGCCTGCCTGCGAGAATGCCTGCCTGCCTGCCTGCCTACCTGCGAGAATGCCTGCCTGCCTGCCTGCCTGCCTGCCTGCGAGAATGCCTGCCTGCCTGCCTGCGAGAATGCCTGCCTGCCTGCCTGCCTGCCTGCCTGCCTGCCTGCGAGAATGCCTGTCTGCCTGCCTGCCTGCCTGTGAGAATGCCTGCCTCCCTCCCTGCCGGCCTGCGAAAATGCCTGCCTGCCTGCGAGAATGCCTGCCTGCGAGAATGCCTGCCTGCCAGCCTGCGAGAATGCCTGCCTGCGTCTCTGCGAGAATGCCTGCCTGCCTGCCTGCGAGAATGCCTGCCTGCCTGCCTGCGAGAATGCCTGCCTGCCTGCCTGCGAGAATGCCTGCCTGCCTGCCTGCGAGAATGCCTGCCTGCCTACCTGCGAGAATGCCTGCCTGCCTGCCTGCGAGAATGCCTGCCTGCCTGCCTGCGAGAATGCCTGCCTGCCTGCCTGCGAGAATGCCTGCCTGCGAGAATGCGTGCCTGCCTGCCTGCCTGCGAGAATGCCTGCCTGCCTGCCTGCGAGAATGCCTGCCTGCCTGCGAGAATGCCTGCCTGCCTGCCTGCGAGAATGCCTGCCTGCCTGCCTGCGAGAATGCCTGCCTGCCTGCCTGCGAGAATGCCTGCCTGCCTGCCTGCCTGCGAGAATGCCTGCCTGCCTGCCTGCCTGCGAGAATGCCTGCCTGCCTTTCTGCCTGCGAGAATGCCTGACTGTCTGCCTGCCTGCGAGAATGCCTGCCTGCCTTCCTGCCTGCGAGAATGCCTGCCTGCCTTCCTGCCTGCGAGAATGCCTGCCTGCCTGCCTGCGAGAATGCCTGCCTGCCTTCCTGCCTGCGAGAATGCCTGCCTGCCTTCCTGCCTGCGAGAATGCCTGCCTTCCTTCCTGCCTGCGAGAATGCCTGCCTGCCTGCCTGCGAGAATGCCTGCCTGCCTGCCTGCGAGAATGCCTGCCTGCCTGCGAGAATGCCTGCCTGCCTGCGAGAATGCCTGCCTGCCTGCCTGCCTGCCTACTTGCGAGAAAGCCTGCCTGCCGGCCAGCTTCCGAGAAAGCTTACCTGCCTGCCTGCCGGCCAGCAAGAATTCCTGCCTGCCTGCCTGCCTGCCAGCCTGCCTGCCTGCGAGAATTCCTGCCTGTCTGCCTGCCTGCCAGCCTGCCTGCCTGCGAGAATGCCTGCCTGCCTGCGAGAATGCCTGCCTGCCTGCGAGAATGCCTGCCTGCCTGCGAGAATGCCTGCCTGCCTGCGAGAATGCCTGCCTGCCTGCGAGAATGCCTGCCTGCCTGCGAGAATGCCTGCCTGCCTGCGAGAATGCCTGCCTGCCTGCGAGAATGCCTGCCTGCCTGCCTGCGAGAATGCCTGCCTGCCTGCCTGCCTGCTTGCGAGAATGCCTGCCTGCCTGCCTGCCTGCCTGCTTGCGAGAATGCCTGCCAGCCTGCCTGCCTGCCTGCTTGCGAGAGAGCTTGCCTGCCTGCCTGCCGGCCGGCCTGCCTTCCAGCCTGCCTGCCTGCGAGAATGCCTGCCTGCCTGCGAGAATGCCTGCCTGCCTGCGAGAATGCCTGCCTGCCTGCGAGAATGCCTGCCTGCCTGCGAGAATGCCTGCCTGCCTGCGAGAATGCCTGCCTGCCTGCCTGCGAGAATGCCTGCCTGCCTGCCTGCTAGAATGCCTGCCTGCCTGCCTGCCTGCGAGAATGCCTGCCTGCCTGCCTGCCTGCCTGCGAGAATGCCTGCCTGCCTGCCTGCCTGCCTGCGAGAATGCCTGCCTGCCTGCCTGCCTGCGAGAATGCCTGCCTGCCTGCCTGCGAGAATGCCTGCCTACCTTCCTGCGAGAATGCCTGCCTGCCTGCCTGCGAGAATGCCTGCCTGCCTGCCTGCGAGAATGCCTGCCTGCCTGCCTGCGAGAATGCCTGCCTGCCTGCCTGCGAGAATGCCTGCCTGCCTGCCTGCGAGAATGCCTGCCTGCCTGCCTGCGAGAATGCCTGCCTGCCTGCCTGCGAGAATGCCTGCCTGCCTGCCTGCGAGAATGCCTGCCTGCCTGCCTGCGAGAATGCCTGCCTGCCTGCCTGCGAGAATGCCTGCCTGCCTGCCTGCGAGAATGCCTGCCTGCCTGCCTGGGAGAATGCCTGCCTGCCTGCCTGCGAGAATGCCTGCCTGCCTGCCTGCGAGAATGCCTGCCTGCCTGCCTGCGAGAATGCGTGCCTGCCTGCCTGCGAGAATGCCTGCCTGCCTACCTGCGAGAATGCCTGCCTGCCTTCCTGCCTGCGAGAATGCCTGCCTGCCTTCCTGCCTGCGAGAATGCCTGCCTGCCTGCCTGCCTGCGAGAATGCCTGCCTGCCTTCCTGCCTGCGAGAATGCCTGCCTGCCTGCCTGCCTGCCTGCGAGAATGCCTGCCTGCCTTCCTTCCTGCGAGAATGCCTGCCTGGCTTCCTGCCTGCGAGAATGCCTGCCTGCCTTCCTGCCTGCGAGAATGCCTGCCTGCCTGCCTGCGAGAATGCCTGCCTGCCTGCGAGAATGCCTGCCTGCCTGCCTGCCTGCTTGCGAGAAAGCCTGCCTGCCTGCCTGCCTGCTTGCGAGAAAGCCTTCCTGCCTGCCTGCCGGCCTGCGAGAATTCCTGCCTACCTGCCTGCCTGCCAGCCTGCCTGCCTGCGAGAATGCCTGCCTGCCTGTGAGATGCCTGCCTGCCTGTGAGAATGCCTGCCTGCCTGCGAGAATGCCTGCCTGCCTGCGAGAATGCCTGCCGGCCTGCCTGCAAGAAAGCCTGCCTGTGAGAATGCCTGCCTGCCTGCCTTCCTGCCTACAAGCCTGTATGCCTGCCTGCGAGAATGACTGCATGCCTGCCTGCGACAATGTCTGTCTGCGATAATGCCTGCCTGCCTGCCTGCTTGCAATAATGCCTGCTTGCGAGAATGCCTGCCTGCGAGAATGCCTGCCTGCGAGAATGCCTGCCTGCGAGAATGCCTGCCTGCGAGAATGCCTGCCTGCGAGAATGCCTGCCTGCGAGAATGCCTGCCTGCGAGAATGCCTGCCTGCCTGCCTGCGAGGATGCCTGCGACAATGCCTGCGACAATGCCTGCGACAATGCCTGCGACAATGCCTGCCTGCCTGCGAGAATGCCTGCCTGCCTGATGCCTGCGAGAATGTCTGCCTGCCTGCCTGCCTGCCTGCCTGCCTGTGAGAATGTCTGCCTGCCTGCCTGCCTGCCTGCGAGAATGTCTGCCTGCCTGCCTGCCTGCCTGCGAGAATGTCTGCCTGCCTGCCTGCCTGCCAGCGAGAATGTCTGCCTGCCTGCCTGCGAGAATGTCTGCCTTCCTGCCTGCCTGCCTGCCTGCGAGAATGTCTGCCTGCCTGCCTGCCTGCCTGCCTGCCTGTGAGAATGTCTGCCTGCCTGCCTGCCAGCCTGCGACAATGTCTGCTTGCCTGCCTGCCTGCCTGGGAGAATGTCTGCCTGCCAGCCTGCGAGAATGTCTGCCTGCCTGCCTGCCAGCCTGCGAGAATGTCTGCCTGCCTGCCTGCGAGAATGTCTGCCTGCCTGCCTGCGAGAATGTCTGCCTGCCTGCCTGCGAGAATGCCTGCCTGCCTGCCTGCGAGAATGCCTGCCTGCCTGCCTGCGAGAATGCCTGCCTGCCTGTCTGCGAGAATGCCTGCCTGCCTGCCTGTGAGAATGCCTGCCTGCCTGCCTGCGAGAATGCCTCCCTGCCTGCCTGCGAGAATGCCTGCCTGCCTGCCTGCGAGAATGCCTGCCTGCCTGCCTGCGAGAATGCCTGCCTGCCTGCCTGTGAGAATGCCTGCCTGCCTGCCTGCGAGAATGCCTGCCTGCCTGCCTGCGAGAATGCCTGCCTGCCTGCCTGCGAGAATGCCTGCCTGCCTGCCTGCGAGAATGCCTGCCTGCCTGCCTGCCTGCCTGCGAGAATGCCTGCCTGCCTGCCTGCCTGCCTGCGAGAATGCCTGCCTGCCTGCCTGCGAGAATGCCTGCCTGCCTGCCTGCCTGCCTGCGAGAATGACTGCCTGCCTGCCTGCCTGCCTGCGAGAATGCCTGCCTGCCTGCCTGCCTGCCTGCCTGCCTGCGAGAATGCCTGCCTGCCTGCCTGCGAGAATGCCTGCCTGCCTGCCTGCCTGCCTGCGAGAATGCCTGCCTGCCTGCCTGCCTGCGAGAATGCCTGCCTGCCTGCCTGCGAGAATGACTGCCTGCCTGCCTGCCTGCGAGAATGCCTGCCTGCTTGCCTGCCTGCCTGCCTGCCTGCCTGCCTGCCTGCCTGCCAGCCTGCGAGAATGCCTGCCTGCCTGCCTGCCTGCCTGCGAGAATGCCTGCCTGCCTGCCTGCCTGCCTGCCTGCCTGCGAGAATGCCTGCCTGCCTGCCTGCCTGCGAGAATGCCTGCCTGCCTGCCTGCCTACCTGCCTGCGAGAATGCATGCCTGCCTGCCTGCCTGCGAGAATGCCTGCCTGCCTGCCTGCCTGCGAGAATGCCTGCCTGCCTGCCTGCGAGAATGCCTGCCTGCCTGCCTGCCTGCCTGCCTGCGAGAATGCCTGCCTGCCTGCCTGCGAGAATGCCTGCCTGCCTGCCTGCCTGCCTGCGAGAATGCCTGCCTGCCTGCCTGCCTGCCTGCGAGAATGCCTGCCTGCCTGCCTGGGAGAATGCCTGCCTGCCTGCCTGCCTGCCTGCCTGCCTGCCTGCCTGCCTGCCTGCGAGAATGCCTGCCTGCCTGCCGGCCTGCCTGCGAGAATGCCTGCCTGCCTGCCTGTGAGAATGCCTGCCTGCCTGCCTGCCTGCGAGAATGCCTGCCTGCCTGCCTGCCTGCCTGTGTGAATGCCTGCCTGCCTGCCTGCCTGCTTGCGAGAATGCCTGCCTGCCTGCCTGCGAGAATGCCTGCCTGCCTGCCTGCCTGCCTGCGAGAATGCCTGCCTGCCTGCCTGCCTGCCTACGAGAATGCCTGCCTGCCTGCCTCCCTGCCTGCGAGAATGCCTGCCTGCCTGCGAGAATGCCTGCCTGCCTGCCTGCCTGAAAGAATGCCTGCCTGCCTGCCTGCCTGCGAGAATGCCTGCCTGCGAGAATGCCTGCCTGCCTGCCTGCCAGAATGCCTGCCTGCCTGCCTGCCTGCCTGTGAGTATGCCTGCCTGCCTGCCTGCCTGCCTGCCTGCCTGCCTGCCTGCCTGCCTGCCTGCCTGCCTGCCTGCGAGAATGCCTGCCTGCCTGCCTGCCTGCCTGCCTGCGAGAATGCCTGCCTGTCTGCCTGCGAGAATGCCTGCCTGCCTGCCTGCCTGCAAGAATGCCTGCCTGCCTCCCTGCCTGCGCGAATGCCTGCCTGCATGCCTGCCTGCCAGCCTGCGAGAATGCCTGCCTGCCTGCGAGAATGCCTGCCTGCCTGCCTGCCTGCCTGCGAGAAAGCCTGCCTGCCTGCCTGCCTGCCTGCGAGAATGCCTGCCTGCCTGCGAGAATGCCTGCCTGCCTGCCTGCCTGCCTGCGAGCATGCCTGTGTGCCTGCCTGCCTGCGAGAATGCCTGCCTGCCTGCCTGCCTGCCTGAAAGAATGCCTGCCTGCCTGCCTGCCTGCCTGCGAAAATGCCTGCCTGCCTGCCTGCGAGAATGGCTGCCTGCCTGCCTGCCTGCGAGAATGCCTGCCTGCCTGCCTGCCTGCCTGCCTGCCTGAGAGAATGCCTGCCTGCCTGCCTGCCTGCCTGCGAGAATGCCTGCCTGCCTGCCTGCCTGTCTGCGAGAATGCCTGCCTGCCTGCGAGAATGCCTGCCTGCCTGCGAGAATGCCTGCCTGCCTGCCAGCCTGCGAGAATGCCTGCCTGCCTGCCTGCCTGCCTGCGAGAATGCCTGCCTGCCTGCCTGCCTGCCTGTGAGAATGCCTGCCTGCCTGCCTGCCTGCCTGCGAGAATGCCTGCCTGCCTGCCTGCCTGCGAGAATGCATGCGTGCCTGCCTGCCTGCCTGCGAGAATGCCTGCCTGCCTGCCTGCCTGCGAGAATGCCTGCCTGCCTGCCTAACTGCCGGCGAGAATGCATGCCTGCCTGCCTACATGCGAGAATGCCTGCCTGCCTGCCTGCGAGAATGCCTGCCTGCCTGCCTGCCTGCGAGAATGCCTGCCTGCCTGCCTGCCTGCGAGAATGCCTGCCTCCCTGCCTGCGAGAATGCCTGCCTGCCTGCCTGCCTGCCTGCGAGAATGCATAACTGCGTGCTAGAATTCCTGCCTGCCTGCCTGCCTGCGAGAATGCCTGCCTGCCTGCCTGCCTGCCTGCGAGAATGCCTGCCTGCCTGCGAGAATGCCTGCCTGCTTGCCTGCCTGCGAGAATGCCTGCCTGCCTGCGAGAATGCCTGCCTGCCTGCCTGCGAGAATGCCTACCTGCCTGCCTGCCTGCCTGCGAGAATGCCTGCCTGCCTGCCTGCCTGTCTGCGAGAATGCCTGCCTGCGTGCGAGAATGCCTGCCTGCCTGCCAGCCTGCGAGAATGCCTGCCTGCCTGCCTGCCTGCCTGCGAGAATGCCTGCCTGCCTGCCTGCCTGCCTGCGAGAATGCCTGCCTGCCTGCCTGCCTGCCTGCGAGAATGCCTGCCTGCCTGCCTGCCTGCGAGAATGCATGCCTGCCTGCCTGCCTGCCTGCGAGAATGCCTGCCTGCCTGCCTGCCTGCGAGAATGCCTGCCTGCCTGCCTGCCGGCGAGAATGCCTGCCTGCCTGCCTGCCTGCGAGAATGCCTGCCTGCCTGCCTGCCTGCGAGAATGCCTGCCTGCCTGCCTGCCTGCCTGCCTGCGAGAATGCCTGCCTGCCTGCCTGCCTGCGATAATGCCTGCCTGCCTGCCTGCCTGCGAGAATGCCTGCCTGCCTGCCTGCCTGCGAGAATGCCTGCCTGCCTGCCTGCCTGCCTGCGAGAATGCCTGCCTGCCTGCGAGAATGCCTGCCTGCCTGCCTGCCTGCCTGCGAGAATGCCTGCCTGCCTGCCTGCCTGCCTGCGAGAATGCCTGCCTGCCTGCCTTCCTGCCTGCGAGAATGCCTGCCTGCCTGCCTGCCTGCCTGCGAGAATGCCTGCCTTCCTGCCTGCCTGCGAGAATGCCTGCCTGCCTGCCTGCGAGAATGCCTGCCTGCCTGCCTGCGAGAATGCCTGCCTGCCTGCCTGCCTGCCTGCCTTCGAGAATGCCTGCCTGCCTGCCTGCCTGCCTGCGAGAATGCCTGCCTGCCTGCCTGCCTGCCTGCCTGCCTGCGAGAATGCCTGCCTGCCTGCCTGCCTGCCTGCCTGCGAGAATGCCTGCCTTCCTGCCTGCCTGCCTGCCTGCGAGAATGCCTGCCTGCCTGCCTGCCTGCCTGCGAGAATGCCTGCCTGCCTGCCTACCTGCCTGCTTGCCTGCCTACCTGCCTGCCTGCCTGCCTGCCTGCGAGAATGCCTGCCTGCGACAATGCCTGCCTGCCTGCGAGAATGCCTGCCTGGCTGCCTGACTGCCTGCGAGAATGCCTGCCTGCCTGCCTGCCTGCCTGCGAGAATGCCTGCCTGCCTGCCTGCCTGCCTGCGAGAATGACTGCCTGCCTGCCTGCCTGCCTGCGAGAATGCCTGCCTGCCTGCCTGCCTGCCTGCCTGCGAGAATGCCTGCCTGCCTGCCTGCGAGAATGCCTGCCTGCCTGCCTGCCTGCCTGCGAGAATGCCTGCCTGCCTGCCTGCCTGCGAGAATTCCTGCCTGCCTGCCTGCCTGAAAGAATGCCTGCCTGCCTGCCTGCCTGCGAGAATGCCTGCCTGCTTGCCTGCCTGCCTGCCTGCCTGCCTGCCTGCCAGCCTGCGAGAATGCCTGCCTGCCTGCCTGCCTGCCTGCGAGAATGCCTGCCTGCCTGCCTGCCTGCCTGCCTGCGAGAATGCCTGCCTGCCTGCCTGCCTGCCTGCGAGAATGCCTGCCTGCCTGCCTGCCTACCTGCCTGCGAGAATGCAGGCCTGCCTGCCTGCCTGCGAGAATGCCTGCCTGCCTGCCTGCCTGCGAGAATGCCTGCCTGCCTGCCTGCCTGCCTGCGAGAATGCCTGCCTGCCTGCCTGCCTGCCTGCGAGAATGCCTGCCTGCCTGCCTGCGAGAATGCCTGCCTGCCTGCCTCCCTGCCTGCGAGAATGCCTGCCTGCCTGCCTGCCTGCCTGCCTGCGAGAATGCCTGTCTGCCTGCCTGCCTGCCTGTGAGAATGCCTGCCTGCCTCCCTGCCGGCCTGCGAAAATGCCTGCCTGCCTGCGAGAATGCCTGCCTGCGAGAATGCCTGCCTGCCTGCCTGCGAGAATGCCTGCCTGCGTCTCTGCGAGAATGCCTGCCTGCCTGCCTGCGAGAATGCCTGCCTGCCTGCCTGCGAGAATGCCTGCCTGCCTGCCTGCGAGAATGCCTGCCTGCCTGCCTGCGAGAATGCCTGCCTGCCTACCTGCGAGAATGCCTGCCTGCCTGCCTGCGAGAATGCCTGCCTGCCTGCCTGCGAGAATGCCTGCCTGCCTGCCTGCGAGAATGCCTGCCTGCGAGAATGCGTGCCTGCCTGCCTGCGAGAATGCCTGCCTGCCTGCCTGCGAGAATGCCTGCCTGCCTGCGAGAATGCCTGCCTGCCTGCCTGCGAGAATGCCTGCCTGCCTGCCTGCGAGAATGCCTGCCTGCCTGCCTGCCTGCGAGAATGCCTGCCTGCCTGCCTGCCTGCGAGAATGCCTGCCTGCCTGCCTGCCTGCGAGAATGCCTGCCTGCCTTTCTGCCTGCGAGAATGCCTGCCTGTCTGCCTGCCTGCGAGAATGCCTGCCTGCCTTCCTGCCTGCGAGAATGCCTGCCTGCCTTCCTGCCTGCGAGAATGCCTGCCTGCCTGCCTGCGAGAATGCCTGCCTGCCTTCCTGCCTGCGAGAATGCCTGCCTTCCTTCCTGCCTGCGAGAATGCCTGCCTGCCTGCCTGCGAGAATGCCTGCCTGCCTGCCTGCGAGAATGCCTGCCTGCCTGCGAGAATGCCTGCCTGCCTGCGAGAATGCCTGCCTGCCTGCGAGAATGCCTGCCTGCCTGCCTGCCTGCCTGCTTGCGAGAAAGCCTGCCTGCCTGCCAGCTTCCGAGAAAGCTTGCCTGCCTGCCTGCCGGCCTGCAAGAATTCCTGCCTGCCTGCCTGCCTTCCAGCCTGCCTGCCGGCGAGAATTCCTGCCTGTCTGCCTGCCTGCCAGCCTGCCTGCCTGCGAGAATGCCTGCCTGCCTGCGAGAATGCCTGCCTGCCTGCGAGAATGCCTGCCTGCCTGCGAGAATGCCTGCCTGCCTGCGAGAATGCCTGCCTGCCTGCGAGAATGCCTGCCTGCCTGCGAGAATGCCTGCCTGCCTGCGAGAATGCCTGCCTGCCTGCCTGCGAGAATGCCTGCCTGCCTGCCTGCCTGCTTGCGAGAATGCCTGCCTGCCTGCCTGCCTGCCTGCTTGCGAGAATGCCTGCCAGCCTGCCTGCCTGCCTGCTTGCGAGAGAGCTTGCCTGCCTGCCTGCCGGCCGGCCTGCCTTCCAGCCTGCCTACCTGCGAGAATGCCTGCCTGCCTGCGAGAATGCCTGCCTGCCTGCGAGAATGCCTGCCTGCCTGCGAGAATGCCTGCCTGCCTGCGAGAATGCCTGCCTGCCTGCCTGCGAGAATGCCTGCCTGCCTGCCTGCGAGAATGCCTGCCTGCCTGCCTGCCTGCGAGAATGCCTGCCTGCCTGCCTGCCTGCGAGAATGCCTGCCTGCCTGCCTGCCTGCGAGAATGCCTGCCTGCCTGCCTGCCTGCGAGAATGCCTGCCTGCCTGCCTGCCTGCGAGAATGCCTGCCTGCCTGCCTGCGAGAATGCCTGCCTGCCTGCCTGCGAGAATGCCTGCCTGCCTGCCTGCGAGAATGCCTGCCTGCCTGCCTGCGAGAATGCCTGCCTGCCTGCCTGCGAGAATGCCTGCCTGCCTGCCTGCGAGAATGCCTGCCTGCCTGCCTGCGAGAATGCCTGCCTGCCTGCGAGAATGCCTGCCTGCCTGCCTGCCAGAATGCCTGCCTGCCTGCCTGCGAGAATGCCTGCCTGCCTGCCTGGGAGAATGCCTGCCTGCCTGCCTGCGAGAATGCCTGCCTGCCTGCCTGCGAGAATGCCTGCCTGCCTGCCTGCGAGAATGCGTGCCTGCCTGCCTGCGAGAATGCCTGCCTGCCTACCTGCGAGAATGCCTGCCTGCCTTCCTGCCTGCGAGAATGCCTGCCTGCCTTCCTGCCTGCGAGAATGCCTGCCTGCCTGCCTGCCTGCGAGAATGCCTGCCTGCCTTCCTGCCTGCGAGAATGCCTGCCTGCCTGCCTGCCTGCGAGAATGCCTGCCTGCCTTCCTTCCTGCGAGAATGCCTGCCTGGCTTCCTGCCTGCGAGAATGCCTGCCTGCCTTCCTGCCTGCGAGAATGCCTGCCTGCCTGCCTGCGAGAATGCCTGCCTGCCTGCGAGAATGCCTGCCTGCCTGCCTGCCTGCTTGCGAGAAAGCCTGCCTGCCTGCCTGCCTGCTTGCGAGAAAGCCTGCCTGCCTGCCTGCCGGCCTGCGAGAATTCCTGCCTGTCTGCCTGCCTGCCAGCCTGCCTGCCTGCGAGAATGCCTGCCTGCCTGTGAGATGCCTGCCTGCCTGTGAGAATGCCTGCCTGCCTGCGAGAATGCCTGCCTGCCTGCGAGAATGCCTGCCGGCCTGCCTGCAAGAAAGCCTGCCTGTGAGAATGCCTGCCTGCCTGCCTACCTGCCTACAAGCCTGTATGCCTGCCTGCGAGAATGACTGCATGCCTGCCTGCGACAATGTCTGTCTGCGATAATGCCTGCCTGCCTGCCTGCTTGCAATAATGCCTGCTTGCGAGAATGCCTGCCTGCGAGAATGCCTGCCTGCGAGAATGCCTGCCTGCGAGAATGCCTGCCTGCGAGAATGCCTGCCTGCGAGAATGCCTGCCTGCGAGAATGCCTGCCTGCGAGAATGCCTGCCTGCCTGCCTGCGAGGATGCCTGCGACAATGCCTGCGACAATGCCTGCGACAATGCCTGCCTGCCTGCGAGAATGCCTGCCTGCCTGATGCCTGCGAGAATGTCTGCCTGCCTGCCTGCCTGCCTGCCTGCCTGCCTGTGAGAATGTCTGCCTGCCTGCCTGCCTGCCTGCGAGAATGTCTGCCTGCCTGCCTGCCTGCCTGCGAGAATGTCTGCTGCCTGCCTGCCTGCCTGCGAGAATGTCTGCCTGCCTGCCTGCGAGAATGTCTGCCTTCCTGCCTGCCTGCCTGCCTGCGAGAATGTCTGCCTGCCTGCCTGCCTGCCTGCCTGTGAGAATGTCTGCCTGCCTGCCTGCCAGCCTGCGACAATGTCTGCTTGCCTGCCTGCCTGCCTGCGAGAATGTCTGCCTGCCAGCCTGCGAGAATGTCTGCCTGCCTGCCTGCCAGCCTGCGAGAATGTCTGCCTGCCTACCTGCGAGAATGTCTGCCTGCCTGCCTGCGAGAATGTCTGCCTGCCTGCCTGCGAGAATGCCTGCCTGCGAGAATGCCTGCCTGCCTGCCTGCGAGAATGCCTGCCTGCCTGTCTGCGAGAATGCCTGCCTGCCTGCCTGTGAGAATGCCTGCCTGCCTGCCTGCGAGAATGCCTCCCTGCCTGCCTGCGAGAATGCCTGCCTGCCTGCCTGCGAGAATGCCTGCCTGCCTGCCTGCGAGAATGCCTGCCTGCCTGCCTGTGAGAATGCCTGCCTGCCTGCCTGCGAGAATGCCTGCCTGCCTGCCTGCGAGAATGCCTGCCTGCCTGCGAGAATGCCTGCCTGCCTGCGAGAATGCCTGCCTGCCTGCAAGAATGCCTGCCTGCCTGCGAGAATGCCTGCCTGCCTGCCTGCCTTCCTGCTTGCGAGAAGGCATGCCTGCCAGCCAGCCTGCCTGCCAGCCTGCGTGCGAGAATGCCTGCCTGCGAGAATGCCTGCCTGCGAGAATGCCTGCCTGCGAGAATGCCTGCCTGCGAGAATGCCTGCCTGCCAGAATGCCTGCCTGCCAGAATGCCTGCCTGCCAGAATGCCTGCCTGCCAGAATGCCTGCCTGCCAGAATGCCTGCCTGCCAGAATGCCTGCCTGCCAGAATGCCTGCCTGCCAGAATGCCTGCCTGCCAGAATGCCTGCCTGCCAGAATGCCTGCCTGCCAGAATGCCTGCCTGCCAGAATGCCTGCCTGCCAGAATGCCTGCCTGCCAGAATGCCTGCCTGCCAGCATGCCTGCCTGCCAGCATGCCTGCCTGCCAGCATGCCTGCCTGCCCGCATGCCTGCCTGCCAGCATGCCTGCCTGCCAGCATGCCTGCCTGCCAGAATGACTGCCTGCCAGAATGCCTGCCTGCCAGAATGCCTGCCTGCCAGAATGCCTGCCGGCCTGCCTGCAAGAAAGCCTGCCTGTGAGAATGACTGCCTGCCTGCCTACCTGCCTACCAGCCTGTATGCCTGCCTGCCAGAATGACTGCGTGCCTGCATGCGACAATGTCTGCCTGCGATAATGCCTGCCTGCCTGCCTGCTTGCAATAATGCCTGCTTTCGAGAATGCCTGCTTGCGAGAATGCCTGCCTGCGAGAATGCCTGCCTGCGAGAATGCCTGCCTGCGAGAATGCCTGCCTGCGAGAATGCCTGCCTGCGAGAATGCCTGCCTGCGAGAATGCCTGCCTGCGAGAATGCCTGCCTGCGAGAATGCCTGCCTGCGAGAATGCCTGCCTGCGAGAATGCCTGCCTGCGAGAATGCCTGCGATAATGCCTGCCTGCGAGGATGCCTGCGACAATGCCTGCGACAATGCCTGCGACAATGCCTGCGACAATGCCTGCCTGCCTTCGAGAATGTCTGCCTGCCTGCCTGCCTGCCTGCCTGCGAGAATGTCTGCCTGCCTGCCTGCCTGCCTGCGAGAATGTCTGCCTGCCTGCCTGCCTGCCTGCGAGAATGTCTGCCTGCCTGCCTGCCTGCCTGCGAGAATGTCTGCCTGCCTGCCTGCCTGCCTGCCTGCGAGAATGTCTGCCTGCCTGCCTGCCTGCCTGCGAGAATGTCTGCCTGCCTGCCTGCGAGAATGTCTGCCTTCCTGCCTGCCTGCCTGCCTGAGAGAATGTCTGCCTGCCTGCCTGCCTGACTGCGAGAATGTCTGCCTGCCTTCCTGCCAGCCTGCGAGAATGTCTGCCTGCCTGCCTGCCTGCCTGCGAGAATGTCTGCCTGCCAGCCTGCGCGAATGTCTGCCTGCCTGCCTGCCAGCCTGCGAGAATGTCTGCCTGCCTGCCTGCGAGAATGTCTGCCTGCCTGCCTGCGAGAATGTCTGCCTGCCTGCCTGCGAGAATGTCTGCCTGCCTGCCTGCCTGCGAGAATGTCTGCCTGCCTGCCTGCGAGAATGTCTGCCTGCCTGCCTGCGAGAAGGCCTGCCTGCCTGGCTGCCGGCCTGTGAGAATTCCTGCCTACCTGCCTGCCTGCCTGCCTGCCAGCCTGCCTGCCTGCCAGCCAGCCTGCCTGCCTGCCAGCCAGCCTGCCTGCCTGCCAGCCAGCCTGCCAACCTGCCAGCCAGCCTGCCTGCCAGCCAGCCTGCCTGCCAGAATGCCTGCCTGCCAGAATGCCTGCCTGCCAGAATGCCTGCCTGCCAGAATGCCTGCCTGCCAGAATGCCTGCCTGCCAGAATGCCTGCCTGCCAGAATCCCTGCCTGCCAGAATGCCTGCCTGCCAGAATGCCTGCCTGCCAGAATGCCTGCCTGCCAGAATGCCTGCCTGCCAGAATGCCTGCCTGCCAGAATGCCTGCCTGCCTGCCTGCGAGAATGCCTGCCTGCCTGCCTGCGAGAATGCCAGCCTGCCTGAGAGAATGCCTGCCTGCCTGCGAGAATGCCTGCCTGACTGCGAGAATGCCTGCCTGCCTGCAAGAATGCCTGCCTGCCTGCCTGCCTTCCTGCTTGCGAGAAGGCATGCCTGCCAGCCAGCCTGCCTGCCAGCCTGCCTGCGAGAATGCCTGCCTGCGAGAATGCCTGCCTGCGAGAATGCCTGCCTGCGAGAATGCCTGCCTGCGAGAATGCCTGCCTGCGAGAATGCCTGCCTGCGAGAATGCCTGCCTGCGAGAATGCCTGCCTGCCAGAATGCCTGCCTGCCAGAATGCCTGCCTGCCAGAATGCCTGCCTGCCAGAATGCCTGCCTGCCAGAATGCCTGCCTGCCAGAATGCCTGCCTGCCAGAATGCCTGCCTGCCAGAATGCCTGCCTGCCAGAATGCCTGCCTGCCAGAATGCCTGCCTGCCAGCATGCCTGCCTGCCAGCATGCCTGCCTGCCAGCATGCCTGCCGGCCAGCATGCCTGCCTGCCAGCATGCCTGCCTGCCAGCATGCCTGCCTGCCAGAATGACTGCCTGCCAGAATGCCTGCCTGCCAGAATGCCTGCCTGCCAGAATGCCTGCCGGCCTGCCTGCAAGAAAGCCTGCCTGTGAGAATGACTGCCTGCCTGCCTACCTGCCTACCAGCCTGTATGCCTGCCTGCCAGAATGACTGCGTGCCTGCATGCGACAATGTCTGCCTGCGATAATGCCTGCCTGCCTGCCTGCTTGCAATAATGCCTGCTTGCGAGAATGCCTGCTTGTGAGAATGCCTGCCTGCGAGAATGCCTGCCTGCGAGAATGCCTACCTGCGAGAATGCCTGCCTGCGAGAATGCCTGCCTGCGAGAATGCCTGCCTGCGAGGATGCCTGCCTGCGAGGATGCCTGCCTGCGAGAATGCCTGCCTGCGAGAATGCCTGCCTGCGAGAATGCCTGCCTGCGAGAATGCCTGCCTGCGAGAATGCCTGCGATAATGCCTGCCTGCGAGGATGCCTGCGACAATGCCTGCGACAATGCCTGCGACAATGCCGGCGACAATGCCTGCGACAATGCCTGCGACAATGCCTGCCTGCCTTCGAGAATGTCTGCCTGCCTGCCTGCCTGCCTGCCTGCGAGAATGTCTGCCTGCCTGCCTGCCTGCCTGCGAGAATGTCTGCCTGCCTGCCTGCCTGCCTGCGAGAATGTCTGCCTGCCTGCCTGCCTGCCTGCGAGAATGTCTGCCTGCCTGCCTGCCTGCCTGCGAGAATGTCTGCCTGCCTGCCTGCCTGCCTGCGAGAATGTCTGCCTGCCTGCCTGCGAGAATGTCTGCCTTCCTGCCTGCCTGCCTGCCTGAGAGAATGTCTGCCTGCCTGCCTGCCTGCCTGCGAGAATGCCTGCCTGCCTTCCTGCGAGAATGCCTGCCTGCCTGCCTGCGAGAATGCCTGCCTGCCTGCCTGCGAGAATGCCTGCCTGCCTGCCTGCGAGAATGCCTGCCTGCCTGCCTGCGAGAATGCCTGCCTGCCTGCCTGCGAGAATGCCTGCCTGCCTGCCTGCGAGAATGCCTGCCTGCCTGCCTGCGAGAATGCCTGCCTGCCTCCCTGCGAGAATGCCTGCCTGCCTGCCTGCGAGAATGCCTGCCTGCCTGCCTGCGAGAATGCCTGCCTGCCTGCCTGCGAGAATGCCTGCCTGCCTGCCTGGGAGAATGCCTGCCTGCCTGCCTGCGAGAATGCCTGCCTGCCTGCCTGCGAGAATGCCTGCCTGCCTGCCTGCGAGAATGCGTGCCTGCCTGCCTGCGAGAATGCCTGCCTGCCTACCTGCGAGAATGCCTGCCTGCCTTCCTGCCTGCGAGAATGCCTGCCTGCCTTCCTGCCTGCGAGAATGCCTGCCTGCCTGCCTGCCTGCGAGAATGCCTGCCTGCCTGCCTGCCTGCGAGAATGCCTGCCTGCCTGCCTGCCTGCCTGCGAGAATGCCTGCCTGCCTTCCTTCCTGCGAGAATGCCTGCCTGGCTTCCTGCCTGCGAGAATGCCTGCCTGCCTTCCTGCCTGCGAGAATGCCTGCCTGCCTGCCTGCGAGAATGCCTGCCTGCCTGCGAGAATGCCTGCCTGCCTGCCTGCCTGCTTGCGAGAAAGCCTGCCTGCCTGCCTGCCTGCTTGCGAGAAAGCCTGCCTGCCTGCCTGCCGGCCTGCGAGAATTCCTGCCTACCTGCCTGCCTGCCAGCCTGCCTGCCTGCGAGAATGCCTGCCTGCCTGTAAGATGCCTGCCTGCCTGTGAGAATGCCTGCCTGCCTGTGAGAATGCCTGCCTGCCTGCGAGAATGCCTGCCGGCCTGCCTGCAAGAAAGCCTGCCTGTGAGAATGCCTGCCTGCCTGCCTACCTGCCTACAAGCCTGTATGCCTGCCTGCGAGAATGACTGCATGCCTGCCTGCGACAATATCTGTCTGCGATAATGCCTGCCTGCCTGCCTGCTTGCAATAATGCCTGCTTGCGAGAATGCCTGCCTGCGAGAATGCCTGCCTGCGAGAATGCCTGCCTGCGAGAATGCCAGCCTGCGAGAATGCCTGCCTGCGAGAATGCCTGCCTGCGAGAATGCCTGCCTGCGAGAATGCCTGCCTGCGAGAATGCCTGCGATAATGCCTGCCTGCGAGGATGCCTGCGACAATGCCTGCGACAATGCCTGCGACAATGCCTGCGACAATGCCTGCGACAATGCCTGCGACAATGCCTGCCTGCCTTCGAGAATGTCTGCCTGCCTGCCTGCCTGCCTGCCTGCGAGAATGTCTGCCTGCCTGCCTGCCTGCCTTCGAGAATGTCTGCCTGCCTGCCTGCCTGCCTGCGAGAATGTCTGCCTGCCTGCCTGCCTGCCTGCGAGAATGTCTGCCTGCCTGCCTGCCTGCCTGCGAGAATGTCTGCCTGCCTGCCTGCCTGCCTGCGAGAATGTCTGCCTGCCTGCCTGCGAGAATGTCTGCCTTCCTGCCTGCCTGCCTGCCTGAGAGAATGTCTGCCTGCCTGCCTGCCTGCCTGCGAGAATGCCTGCCTGCCTTCCTGCGAGAATGCCTGCCTGCCTGCCTGCGAGAATGCCTGCCTGCCTGCCTGCGAGAATGCCTGCCTGCCTGCCTGCGAGAATGCCTGCCTGCCTGCCTGCGAGAATGCCTGCCTGCCTGCCTGCGAGAATGCCTGCCTGCCTGCCTGCGAGAATGCCTGCCTGCCTGCCTGCGAGAATGCCTGCCTGCCTCCCTGCGAGAATGCCTGCCTGCCTGCCTGCGAGAATGCCTGCCTGCCTGCCTGCGAGAATGCCTGCCTGCCTGCCTGCGAGAATGCCTGCCTGCCTGCCTGGGAGAATGCCTGCCTGCCTGCCTGCGAGAATGCCTGCCTGCCTGCCTGCGAGAATGCCTGCCTGCCTGCCTGCGAGAATGCGTGCCTGCCTGCCTGCGAGAATGCCTGCCTGCCTACCTGCGAGAATGCCTGCCTGCCTTCCTGCCTGCGAGAATGCCTGCCTGCCTTCCTGCCTGCGAGAATGCCTGCCTGCCTGCCTGCCTGCGAGAATGCCTGCCTGCCTGCCTGCCTGCGAGAATGCCTGCCTGCCTGCCTGCCTGCCTGCGAGAATGCCTGCCTGCCTTCCTTCCTGCGAGAATGCCTGCCTGGCTTCCTGCCTGCGAGAATGCCTGCCTGCCTTCCTGCCTGCGAGAATGCCTGCCTGCCTGCCTGCGAGAATGCCTGCCTGCCTGCGAGAATGCCTGCCTGCCTGCCTGCCTGCTTGCGAGAAAGCCTGCCTGCCTGCCTGCCTGCTTGCGAGAAAGCCTGCCTGCCTGCCTGCCGGCCTGCGAGAATTCCTGCCTACCTGCCTGCCTGCCAGCCTGCCTGCCTGCGAGAATGCCTGCCTGCCTGTAAGATGCCTGCCTGCCTGTGAGAATGCCTGCCTGCCTGTGAGAATGCCTGCCTGCCTGCGAGAATGCCTGCCGGCCTGCCTGCAAGAAAGCCTGCCTGTGAGAATGCCTGCCTGCCTGCCTACCTGCCTACAAGCCTGTATGCCTGCCTGCGAGAATGACTGCATGCCTGCCTGCGACAATATCTGTCTGCGATAATGCCTGCCTGCCTGCCTGCTTGCAATAATGCCTGCTTGCGAGAATGCCTGCCTGCGAGAATGCCTGCCTGCGAGAATGCCTGCCTGCGAGAATGCCTGCCTGCGAGAATGCCTGCCTGCGAGAATGCCTGCCTGCGAGAATGCCTGCCTGCGAGAATGCCTGCCTGCGAGAATGCCTGCCTGCGAGAATGCCTGCGATAATGCCTGCCTGCGAGGATGCCTGCGACAATGCCTGCGACAATGCCTGCGACAATGCCTGCGACAATGCCTGCCTGCCTTCGAGAATGTCTGCCTGCCTGCCTGCCTGCCTGCCTGCGAGAATGTCTGCCTGCCTGCCTGCCTGCCTGCGAGAATGTCTGCCTGCCTGCCTGCCTGCCTGCGAGAATGTCTGCCTGCCTGCCTGCCTGCCTGCGAGAATGTCTGCCTGCCTGCCTGCCTGCCTGCCTGCAAGAATGTCTGCCTGCCTGCCTGCCTGCCTGCGAGAATGTCTGCCTGCCTGCCTGCGAGAATGTCTGCCTTCCTGCCTGCCTGCCTGCCTGAGAGAATGTCTGCCTGCCTGCCTGCCTGACTGCGAGAATGTCTGCCTACCTTCCTGCCAGCTTGCGAGAATGTCTGCCTGCCTGCCTGCCTGCGAGAATGTCTGCCTGCCAGCCTGCGCGAATGTCTGCCTGCCTGCCTGCCAGCCTTCGAGAATGTCTGCCTGCCTGCCTGCGAGAATGTCTGCCTGCCTGCCTGCGAGAATGTCTGCCTGCCTGCCTGCGAGAATGTCTGCCTGCCTGCCTGCCTGCGAGGATGCCTGCCTGCGAGAATGCCTGCCTGCGAGAATGCCTGCCTGCGAGAATGCCTGCCTGCGAGAATGCCTGCCTGCGAGAATGCCTGCGATAATGCCTGCCTGCGAGGATGCCTGCGACAATGCCTGCGACAATGCCTGCGACAATGCCTGCGACAATGCCTGCGACAATGCCTGCGACAATGCCTGCCTGCCTTCGAGAATGTCTGCCTGCCTGCCTGCCTGCCTGCCTGCCTGCGAGAATGTCTGCCTGCCTGCCTGCCTGCCTGCGAGAATGTCTGCCTGCCTGCCTGCCTGCCTGCGAGAATGTCTGCCTGCCTGCCTGCCTGCCTGCGAGAATGTCTGCCTGCCTGCCTGCCTGCCTGCGAGAATGTCTGCCTGCCTGCCTGCCTGCCTGCGAGAATGTCTGCCTGCCTGCCTGCGAGAATGTCTGCCTTCCTGCCTGCCTGCCTGCCTGAGAGAATGTCTGCCTGCCTGCCTGCCTGCCTGCGAGAATGCCTGCCTGCCTTCCTGCGAGAATGCCTGCCTGCCTGCCTGCGAGAATGCCTGCCTGCCTGCCTGCGAGAATGCCTGCCTGCCTGCCTGCGAGAATGCCTGCCTGCCTGCCTGCGAGAATGCCTGCCTGCCTGCCTGCGAGAATGCCTGCCTGCCTGCCTGCGAGAATGCCTGCCTGCCTGCCTGCGAGAATGCCTGCCTGTCTGCCTGCGAGAATGCCTGCCTGCCTGCCTGCGAGAATGCCTGCCTGCCTGCCTGCGAGAATGCCTGCCTGCCTGCCTGCGAGAATGCCTGCCTGCCTGCCTGGGAGAATGCCTGCCTGCCTGCCTGCGAGAATGCCTGCCTGCCTGCCTGCGAGAATGCCTGCCTGCCTGCCTGCGAGAATGCGTGCCTGCCTGCCTGCGAGAATGCCTGCCTGCCTACCTGCGAGAATGCCTGCCTGCCTTCCTGCCTGCGAGAATGCCTGCCTGCCTTCCTGCCTGCGAGAATGCCTGCCTGCCTGCCTGCCTGCGAGAATGCCTGCCTGCCTGCCTGCCTGCGAGAATGCCTGCCTGCCTGCCTGCCTGCCTGCGAGAATGCCTGCCTGCCTTCCTTCCTGCTAGAATGCCTGCCTGGCTTCCTGCCTGCGAGAATGCCTGCCTGCCTTCCTGCCTGCGAGAATGCCTGCCTGCCTGCCTGCGAGAATGCCTGCCTGCCTGCGAGAATGCCTGCCTGCCTGCCTGCCTGCTTGCGAGAAAGCCTGCCTGCCTGCCTGCCTGCTTGCGAGAAAGCCTGCCTGCCTGCCTGCCGGCCTGCGAGAATTCCTGCCTACCTGCCTGCCTGCCAGCCTGCCTGCCTGCGAGAATGCCTGCCTGCCTGTAAGATGCCTGCCTGCCTGTGAGAATGCCTGCCTGCCTGCGAGAATGCCTGCCTGCCTGCGAGAATGCCTGCCGGCCTGCCTGCAAGAAAGCCTGCCTGTGAGAATGCCTGCCTGCCTGCCTACCTGCCTACAAGCCTGTATGCCTGCCTGCGAGAATGACTGCATGCCTGCCTGCGACAATATCTGTCTGCGATAATGCCTGCCTGCCTGCCTGCTTGCAATAATGCCTGCTTGCGAGAATGCCTGCCTGCGAGAATGCCTGCCTGCGAGAATGCCTGCCTGCGAGAAAGCCTGCCTGCGAGAATGCCTGCCTGCGAGAATGCCTGCCTGCGAGAATGCCTGCCTGCGAGAATGCCTGCCTGCGAGAATGCCTGCCTGCGAGAATGCCTGCCTGCGAGAATGCCTGCCTGCGAGAATGCCTGCGATAATGCCTGCCTACGAGGATACCTGCGACAATGCCTGCGACAATGCCTGCGACAATGCCTGCGACAATGCCTGCCTGCCTTCGAGAATGTCTGCCTGCCTGCCTGCCTGCCTGCCTGCGAGAATGTCTGCCTGCCTGCCTGCCTGCCTGCGAGAATGTCTGCCTGCCTGCCTGCCTGCCTGCGAGAATGTCTGCCTGCCTGCCTGCCTGCCTGCGAGAATGTCTGCCTGCCTGCCTGCCTACCTGCCTGCAAGAATGTCTGCCTGCCTGCCTGCCTGCCTGCGAGAATGTCTGCCTGCCTGCCTGCGAGAATGTCTGCCTTCCTGCCTGCCTGCCTGCCTGAGAGAATGTCTGCCTGCCTGCCTGCCTGACTGCGAGAATGTCTGCCTGCCTTCCTGCCAGCTTGCGAGAATGTCTGCCTGCCTGCCTGCCTGCCTGCGAGAATGTCTGCCTGCCAGCCTGCGCGAATGTCTGCCTGCCTGCCTGCCAGCCTGCGAGAATGTCTGCCTGCCTGCCTGCGAGAATGTCTGCCTGCCTGCCTGCGAGAATGTCTGCCTGCCTGCCTGCGAGAATGTCTGCCTGCCTGCCTGCCTGCGAGAATGTCTGCCTGCCTGCCTGCCTGCCTGCGAGAATGTCTGCCTGCCTGCCTGCGAGAATGTCTGCCTGCCTGCCTGCGAGAAGGCCTGCCTGCCTGGCTGCCGGCCTGTGAGAATTCCTGCCTACCTGCCTGCCTGCCTGCCTGCCAGCCTGCCTGCCTGCCAGCCAGCCTGCCTGCCTGCCAGCCAGCCTGCCTGCCTGCCAGCCAGCCTGCCAACCTGCCAGCCAGCCTGCCGGCCAGCCAGCCTGCCTGCCAGAATGCCTGCCTGCCAGAATGCCTGCCTGCCAGAATGCCTGCCTGCCAGAATGCCTGCCTGCCAGCATGCCTGCCTGCCAGAATGCCTGCCTGCCAGAATCCCTGCCTGCCAGAATGCCTGCCTGCCAGAATGCCTGCCTGCCAGAATGCCTGCCTGCCAGAATGCCTGCCTGCCAGAATGCCTGCCTGCCAGAATGCCTGCCTGCCAGAATGCCTGCCTGCCAGTATGCCTGCCTGCCAGAATGCCTGCCTGCCAGAATGCCTGCCTGCCTGCCTGCGAGAATGCCTGCCTGCCTGCCTGCGAGAATGCCAGCCTGCCTGCGAGAATGCCTGCCTGCCTGCGAGAATGCCTGCCTGCCTGCGAGAATGCCTGCCTGCCTGCAAGAATGCCTGCCTGCCTGCCTGCCTTCCTGCTTGCGAGAAGGCATGCCTGCCAGCCAGCCTGCCTGCCAGCCTGCGTGCGAGAATGCCTGCCTGCGAGAATGCCTGCCTGCGAGAATGCCTGCCTGCGAGAATGCCTGCCTGCGAGAATGCCTGCCTGCCAGAATGCCTGCCTGCCAGAATGCCTGCCTGCCAGAATGCCTGCCTGCCAGAATGCCTGCCTGCCAGAATGCCTGCCTGCCAGAATGCCTGCCTGCCAGAATGCCTGCCTGCCAGAATGCCTGCCTGCCAGAATGCCTGCCTGCCAGAATGCCTGCCTGCCAGAATGCCTGCCTGCCAGAATGCCTGCCTGCCAGCATGCCTGCCTGCCAGCATGCCTGCCTGCCAGCATGCCTGCCTGCCAGCATGCCTGCCTGCCAGCATGCCTGCCTGCCAGCATGCCTGCCTGCCAGAATGACTGCCTGCCAGAATGCCTGCCTGCCAGAATGCCTGCCTGCCAGAATGCCTGCCTGCCAGAATGCCTGCCGGCCTGCCTGCAAGAAAGCCTGCCTGTGAGAATGACTGCCTGCCTGCCTACCTGCCTACCAGCCTGTATGCCTGCCTGCCAGAATGACTGCGTGCCTGCATGCGACAATGTCTGCCTGCGATAATGCCTGCCTGCCTGCCTGCTTGCAATAATGCCTGCTTGCGAGAATGCCTGCTTGCGAGAATGCCTGCCTGCGAGAATGCCTGCCTGCGAGAATGCCTGCCTGCGAGAATGCCTGCCTGCGAGAATGCCTGCCTGCGAGAATGCCTGCCTGCGAGAATGCCTGCCTGCGAGAATGCCTGCCTGCGAGAATGCCTGCCTGCGAGAATGCCTGCCTGCGAGAATGCCTGCGATAATGCCTGCCTGCGAGGATGCCTGCGACAATGCCTGCGACAATGCCTGCGACAATGCCTGCGACAATGCCTGCGACAATGCCTGCGACAATGCCTGCGACAATGCCTGCCTGCCTTCGAGAATGTCTGCCTGCCTGCCTGCCTGCCTGCCTGCGAGAATGTCTGCCTGCCTGCCTGCCTGCCTGCGAGAATGTCTGCCTGCCTGCCTGCCTGCCTGCGAGAATGTCTGCCTGCCTGCCTGCATGCCTGCGAGAATGTCTGCCTGCCTGCCTGCCTGCCTGCGAGAATGTCTGCCTGCCTGCCTGCCTGCCTGCGAGAATGTCTGCCTGCCTGCCTGCGAGAATGTCTGCCTTCCTGCCTGCCTGCCTGCCTGAGAGAATGTCTGCCTGCCTGCCTGCCTGCCTGCGAGAATGCCTGCCTGCCTTCCTGCGAGAATGCCTGCCTGCCTGCCTGCGAGAATGCCTGCCTGCCTGCCTGCGAGAATGCCTGCCTGCCTGCCTGCGAGAATGCCTGCCTGCCTGCCTGCGAGAATGCCTGCCTGCCTGCCTGCGAGAATGCCTGCCTGCCTGCCTGCGAGAATGCCTGCCTGCCTGCCTGCGAGAATGCCTGCCTGCCTGCCTGCGAGAATGCCTGCCTGCCTGCCTGCGAGAATGCCTGCCTGCCTGCCTGCGAGAATGCCTGCCTGCCTGCCTGCGAGAATGCCTGCCTGCCTGCCTGGGAGAATGCCTGCCTGCCTGCCTGCGAGAATGCCTGCCTGCCTGCCTGCGAGAATGCCTGCCTGCCTGCCTGCGAGAAGGCGTGCCTGCCTGCCTGCGAGAATGCCTGCCTGCCTACCTGCGAGAATGCCTGCCTGCCTTCCTGCCTGCGAGAATGCCTGCCTGCCTTCCTGCCTGCGAGAATGCCTGCCTGCCTGCCTGCCTGCGAGAATGCCTGCCTGCCTTCCTGCCTGCGAGAATGCCTGCCTGCCTGCCTGCCTGCCTGCGAGAATGCCTGCCTGCCTTCCTTCCTGCGAGAATGCCTGCCTGGCTTCCTGCCTGCGAGAATGCCTGCCTGCCTTCCTGCCTGCGAGAATGCCTGCCTGCCTGCCTGCGAGAATGCCTGCCTGCCTGCCTGCCTGCTTGCGAGAAAGCCTGCCTGCCTGCCTGCCTGCTTGCGAGAATGCCTGCCTGCCTGCCTGCCGGCCTGCGAGAATTCCTGCCTACCTGCCTGCCTGCCAGCCTGCCTGCCTGCGAGAATGCCTGCCTGCCTGTGAGATGCCTGCCTGCCTGTGAGAATGCCTGCCTGCCTGCGAGAATGCCTGCCTGCCTGCGAGAATGCCTGCCGGCCTGCCTGCAAGAAAGCCTGCCTGTGAGAATGCCTGCCTGCCTGCCTACCTGCCTACAAGCCTGTATGCCTGCCTGCGAGAATGACTGCATGCCTGCCTGCGACAATATCTGTCTGCGATAATGCCTGCCTGCCTGCCTGCTTGCAATAATGCCTGCTTGCGAGAATGCCTGCCTGCGAGAATGCCTGCCTGCGAGAATGCCTGCCTGCGAGAATGCCTCCCTGCGAGAATGCCTGCCTGCGAGAATGCCTGCCTGCGAGAATGCCTGCCTGCGAGAATGCCTGCCTGCCTGCCTGCGAGGATGCCTGCGAGAATGCCTGCGAAAATGCCTGCGACAATGCCTGCGACAATGCCTGCGACAATGCCTGCCTGCCTGCGAGAATGCCTGCCTGCCTGCCTGCGAGAATGTCTGCCTGCCTGCCTGCCTGCCTGCCTGCGAGAATGTCTGCCTGCCTGCCTGCCTGCCTGCGAGAATGTCTGCCTGCCTGCCTGCCTGCCTGCGAGAATGTCTGCCTGCCTGCCTGCGAGAATGTCTGCCTTCCTGCCTGCCTGCCTGCCTGAGAGAATGTCTGCCTGCCTGCCTGCCTGCCTGCCTGTGAGAATGTCTGCCTGCCTGCCTGCCAGCCTGCGAGAATGTCTGCTTGCCTGCCTGCCTGCCTGCGAGAATGTCTGCCTGCCAGCCTGCGAGAATGTCTGCCTGCCTGCCTGCCAGCCTGCGAGAATGTCTGCCTGCCAGCCTGCGAGAATGTCTGCCTGCCTGCCTGCGAGAATGTCTGCCTGCCTGCCTGCGAGAATGTCTGCCTGCCTGCCTGCGAGAATGCCTGCCTGCCTGCCTGCCTGCGAGAATGCCTGCCTGCCTGCCTGCCTGCGAGAATGCCTGCCTGCCTTCCTGCCTGCGAGAATGCCTGCCTGTCTGCCTGCCTGCGAGAATGCCTGCCTGCCTTCCTGCCTGTGAGAATGCCTGCCTGCCTGCCTGCGAGAATGCCTGCCTGCCTGCGAGAATGCCTGCCTGCCTGCGAGAATGCCTGCCTGCCTGCGAGAATGCCTGCCTGCCTGCGAGAATGCCTGCCTGCCTGCGAGAATGCCTGCCTGCCTGCCTGCCTGCCTGCCTGCTTGCGAGAAAGCCTGCCTGCCTGCCAGCTTGCGAGAAAGCTTGCCTGCCTGCCTGCCGGCCTGCGAGAATTCCTGCCTGCCTGCCTGCCTGCCAGCCTGCCTGCCTGCGAGAATTCCTGCCTGCCTGCCTGCCTGCCAGCCTGCCTGCCTGCGAGAATGCCTGCCTGCCTGCGAGAATGCCTGCCTGCCTGCGAGAATGCCTGCCTGCCTGCGAGAATGCCTGCCTGCCTGCGAGAATGCCTGCCTGCCTGCGAGAATGCCTGCCTGCCTGCGAGAATGCCTGCCTGCCTGTGAGAATGCCTGCCTGCCTGCGAGAATGCCTGCCTGCCTGCCTGCGAGAATGCCTGCCTGCCTGCCTGCCTGCTTGCGAGAATGCATGCCTGCCTGCCTGCCTGCCTGCTTGTGAGAATGCCTGCCAGCCTGCCTGCCTGCCTGCTTGCGAGAAAGCCTGCCTGCCTGCCTGCCGGCCTGCCTGCCTTCCAGCCTGCCTGCCTGCGAGAATGCCTGCCTGCCTGCGAGAATGCCTGCCTGCCTGCGAGAATGCCTGCCTGCCTGCGAGAATGCCTGCCTGCCTGCGAGAATGCCTGCCTGCCTGCCTGCCTGGGAGAATGCCTGCCTGCCTGCGAGAATGCCTGCCTGCCTGCCTGCCTGCGAGAATGCCTGCCTGCCTGCCTGCCTGCGAGAATGCCTGCCTGCCTGCCTGCCTGCCTGCCTGCCTGCGAGAATGCCTGCCTGCCTGCCTGCCTGCCTGCGAGAATGCCTGCCTGCCTGCCTCCCTGCCTGCGAGAATGCCTGCCTGCCTGCCTGCCTGCCTGCGAGAATGCCTGTCTGCCTGCCTGCCTGCCTGTGAGAATTCCTGCCTGCCTCCCTGCCGGCCTGCGAAAATGCCTGCCTGCCTGCGAGAATGCCTGCCTGCGAGAATGCCTGCCTGCATTCCTGCGAGAATGCCTGCCTGCCTCTCTGCGAGAATGCCTGCCTGCCTGCCTGCGAGAATGCCTGCCTGCCTGCCTGCGAGAATGCCTGCCTGCCTGCCTGCGAGAATGCCTGCCTGCCTGCCTGCGAGAGTGCCTGCCTGCCTGCCTGCGAGAATGCCTGCCTGCCTGCCTGCGAGAATGCCTGCCTGCCTGCCTGCGAGAATGCCTGCCTGCCTGCCTGCGAGAATGCCTGCCTGCGAGAATGCGTGCCTGCCTGCCTGCGAGAATGCCTGCCTGCCTGCCTGCGAGAATGCCTGCCTGCCTGCGAGAATGCCTGCCTGCCTGCCTGCGAGAATGCCTGCCTGCCTGCCTGCGAGAATGCCTGCCTTCCAGCCTGCGAGAATGCCTGCCTGCCTGCCTGCCTGCGAGAATGCCTGCCTGCCTGCCTGCCTGCGAGAATGCCTGCCTGCCTTTCTGCCTGCGAGAATGCCTGCCTGTCTGCCTGCCTGCGAGAATGCCTGCCTGCCTTCCTGCCTGCGAGAATGCCTGCCTGCCTGCCTGCGAGAATGCCTGCCTGCCTTCCTGCCTGCGAGAATGCCTGCCTGCCTTCCTGCCTGCGAGAATGCCTGCCTGCCTGCCTGCGAGAATGCCTGCCTGCCTGCCTGCGAGAATGCCTGCCTGCCTGCGAGAATGCCTGCCTGCCTGCGAGAATGCCTGCCTGCCTGCGAGAATGCCTGCCTGCCTGCCTGCCTGCCTGCTTGCGAGAAAGCCTGCCTGCCTGCCAGCTTCCGAGAAAGCTTGCCTGCCTGCCTGCCGGCCTGCAAGAATTCCTGCCTGCCTGCCTGCCTGCCAGCCTGCCTGCCTGCGAGAATTCCTGCCTGTCTGCCTGCCTGCCAGCCTGCCTGCCTGCGAGAATGCCTGCCTGCCTGCGAGAATGCCTGCCTGCCTGCGAGAATGCCTGCCTGCCTGCGAGAATGCCTGCCTGCCTGCGAGAATGCCTGCCTGCCTGCGAGAATGCCTGCCTGCCTGCGAGAATGCCTGCCTGCCTGCGAGAATGCCTGCCTGCCCGCCTGCGAGAATGCCTGCCTGCCTGCGAGAATGCCTGCCTGCTTGCGAGAATGCCTGCCTGCCTGCCTGCCTGCCTGCTTGCGAGAATGCCTGCCAGCCTGCCTGCCTGCCTGCTTGCGAGAGAGCCTGCCTGCCTGCCTGCCGGCCGGCCTGCCTTCCAGCCTGCCTGCCTGCGAGAATGCCTGCCTGCCTGCGAGAATGCCTGCCTGCCTGCGAGAATGCCTGCCTGCCTGCGAGAATGCCTGCCTGCCTGCGAGAATGCCTGCCTGCCTGCCTGCGAGAATGCCTGCCTGCCTGCCTGCCTGCGAGAATGCCTGCCTGCCTGCCTGCCTGCGAGAATGCCTGCCTGCCTGCCTGCCTGCGAGAATGCCTGCCTGCCTGCCTGCGAGAATGCCTGCCTGCCTTCCTGCGAGAATGCCTGCCTGCTTGCCTGCGAGAATGCCTGCCTGCCTGCCTGCGAGAATGCCTGCCTGCCTACCTGCGAGAATGCCTGCCTGCCTGCCTGCGAGAATGCCTGCCTGCCTGCCTGCGAGAATGCCTGCCTGCCTGCCTACGAGAATGCCTGCCTGCCTGCCTGCGAGAATGCCTGCCTGCCTGCCTGCGAGAATGCCTGCCTGCCTGCCTGCGAGAATGCCTGCCTGCCTGCCTGCGAGAATGCCTGCCTGCTTGCCTGCCTGCCTGCCTGCCTGCCTGCCTGCCAGCCTGCGAGAATGCCTGCCTGCCTGCCTGCCTGCCTGCGAGAATGCCTGCCTGCCTGCCTGCCTGCCTGCCTGCGAGAATGCCTGCCTGCCTGCCTGCCTGCGAGAATGCCTGCCTGCCTGCCTGCCTACCTGCCTGCGAGAATGCATGCCTGCCTGCCTGCCTGCGAGAATGCCTGCCTGCCTGCCTGCCTGCGAGAATGCCTGCCTGCCTGCCTGCCTGCCTGCGAGAATGCCTGCCTGCCTGCCTGCCTGCCTGCCTGCGAGAATGCCTGCCTGCCTGCCTGCGAGAATGCCTGCCTGCCTGCCTCCCTGCCTGCGAGAATGCCTGCCTGCCTGCCTGCCTGCCTGCCTGCGAGAATGCCTGTCTGCCTGCCTGCCTGCCTGTGAGAATGCCTGCCTGCCTCCCTGCCGGCCTGCGAAAATGCCTGCCTGCCTGCGAGAATGCCTGCCTGCGAGAATGCCTGCCTGCCTGCCTACGAGAATGCCTGCCTGCGTCTCTGCGAGAATGCCTGCCTGCCTGCCTGCGAGAATGCCTGCCTGCCTGCCTGCGAGAATGCCTGCCTGCCTGCCTGCGAGAATGCCTGCCTGCCTGCCTGCGAGAATGCCTGCCTGCCTACCTGCGAGAATGCCTGCCTGCCTGCCTGCGAGAATGCCTGCCTGCCTGCCTGCGAGAATGCCTGCCTGCCTGCCTGCGAGAATGCCTGCCTGCGAGAATGCGTGCCTGCCTGCCTGCCTGCGAGAATGCCTGCCTGCCTGCCTGCGAGAATGCCTGCCTGCCTGCCTGCGAGAATGCCTGCCTGCCTGCCTGCGAGAATGCCTGCCTGCCTGCCTGCGAGAATGCCTGCCTGCCTGCCTGCCTGCGAGAATGCCTGCCTGCCTGCCTGCCTGCGAGAATGCCTGCCTGCCTGCCTGCCTGCGAGAATGCCTGCCTGCCTGCCTGCCTGCGAGAATGCCTGCCTGCCTTTCTGCCTGCGAGAATGCCTGCCTGTCTGCCTGCCTGCGAGAATGCCTGCCTGCCTTCCTGCCTGCGAGAATGCCTGCCTGCCTTCCTGCCTGCGAGAATGCCTGCCTGCCTGCCTGCGAGAATGCCTGCCTGCCTTCCTGCCTGTGAGAATGCCTGCCTTCCTTCCTGCCTGCGAGAATGCCTGCCTGCCTGCCTGCGAGAATGCCTGCCTGCCTGCCTGCGAGAATGCCTGCCTGCCTGCGAGAATGCCTGCCTGCCTGCGAGAATGCCTGCCTGCCTGCGAGAATGCCTGCCTGCCTGCCTGCCTGCCTGCTTGCGAGAAAGCCTGCCTGCCTGCCAGCTTCCGAGAAAGCTTGCCTGCCTGCCTGCCGGCCTGCAAGAATTCCTGCCTGCCTGCCTGCCTTCCAGCCTGCCTGCCTGCGAGAATTCCTGCCTGTCTGCCTGCCTGCCAGCCTGCCTGCCTGCGAGAATGCCTGCCTGCCTGCGAGAATGCCTGCCTGCCTGCGAGAATGCCTGCCTGCCTGCGAGAATGCCTGCCTGCCTGCGAGAATGCCTGCCTGCCTGCGAGAATGCCTGCCTGCCTGCGAGAATGCCTGCCTGCCTGCGAGAATGCCTGCCTGCCTGCGAGAATGCCTGCCTGCCTGCCTGCGAGAATGCCTGCCTGCCTGCCTGCCTGCTTGCGAGAATGCCTGCCTGCCTGCCTGCCTGCCTGCTTGCGAGAATGCCTGCCAGCCTGCCTGCCTGCCTGCTTGCGAGAGAGCTTGCCTGCCTGCCTGCCGGCCGGCCTGCCTTCCAGCCTGCCTGCCTGCGAGAATGCCTGCCTGCCTGCGAGAATGCCTGCCTGCCTGCGAGAATGCCTGCCTGCCTGCGAGAATGCCTGCCTGCCTGCGAGAATGCCTGCCTGCCTGCCTGCGAGAATGCCTGCCTGCCTGCCTGCGAGAATGCCTGCCTGCCTGCCTGCCTGCGAGAATGCCTGCCTGCCTGCCTGCCTGCGAGAATGCCTGCCTGCCTGCCTGCCTGCGAGAATGCCTGCCTGCCTGCCTGCGAGAATGCCTGCCTGCCTTCCTGCGAGAATGCCTGCCTGCCTGCCTGCGAGAATGCCTGCCTGCCTGCCTGCGAGAATGCCTGCCTGCCTGCCTGCGAGAATGCCTGCCTGCCTGCCTGCGAGAATGCCTGCCTGCCTGCCTGCGAGAATGCCTGCCTGCCTGCCTGCGAGAATGCCTGCCTGCCTGCCTGCGAGAATGCCTGCCTGCCTGCCTGCGAGAATGCCTGCCTGCCTGCCTGCCAGAATGCCTGCCTGCCTGCCTGCCAGAATGCCTGCCTGCCTGCCTGCGAGAATGCCTGCCTGCCTGCCTGGGAGAATGCCTGCCTGCCTGCCTGGGAGAATGCCTGCCTGCCTGCCTGCGAGAATGCCTGCCTGCCTGCCTGCGAGAATGCCTGCCTGCCTGCCTGCGAGAATGCGTGCCTGCCTGCCTGCGAGAATGCCTGCCTGCCTACCTGCGAGAATGCCTGCCTGCCTTCCTGCCTGCGAGAATGCCTGCCTGCCTTCCTGCCTGCGAGAATGCCTGCCTGCCTGCCTGCCTGCGAGAATGCCTGCCTGCCTTCCTGCCTGCGAGAATGCCTGCCTGCCTGCCTGCCTGCGAGAATGCCTGCCTGCCTTCCTTCCTGCGAGAATGCCTGCCTGGCTTCCTGCCTGCGAGAATGCCTGCCTGCCTTCCTGCCTGCGAGAATGCCTGCCTGCCTGCCTGCGAGAATGCCTGCCTGCCTGCGAGAATGCCTGCCTGCCTGCCTGCCTGCCTGCTTGCGAGAAAGCCTGCTTGCCTGCCTGCCTGCTTGCGAGAAAGCCTGCCTGCCTGCCTGCCGGCCTGCGAGAATTCCTGCCTGTCTGCCTGCCTGCCAGCCTGCCTGCCTGCGAGAATGCCTGCCTGCCTGTGAGATGCCTGCCTGCCTGTGAGAATGCCTGCCTGCCTGCGAGAATGCCTGCCTGCCTGCGAGAATGCCTGCCGGCCTGCCTGCAAGAAAGCCTGCCTGTGAGAATGCCTGCCTGCCTGCCTACCTGCCTAAAAGCCTGTATGCCTGCCTGCGAGAATGACTGCATGCCTGCCTGCGACAATGTCTGTCTGCGATAATGCCTGCCTGCCTGCCTGCTTGCAATAATGCCTGCTTGCGAGAATGCCTGCCTGCGAGAATGCCTGCCTGCGAGAATGCCTGCCTGCGAGAATGCCTGCCTGCGAGAATGCCTGCCTGCGAGAATGCCTGCCTGCGAGAATGCCTGCCTGCGAGAATGCCTGCCTGCCTGCCTGCGAGGATGCCTGCGACAATGCCTGCGACAATGCCTGCGACAATGCCTGCCTGCCTGCGAGAATGCCTGCCTGCCTGATGCCTGCGAGAATGTCTGCCTGCCTGCCTGCCTGCCTGCCTGCCTGTGAGAATGTCTGCCTGCCTGCCTGCCTGCCTGCGAGAATGTCTGCCTGCCTGCCTGCCTGCCTGCGAGAATGTCTGCTGCCTGCCTGCCTGCCTGCGAGAATGTCTGCCTGCCTGCCTGCGAGAATGTCTGCCTTCCTGCCTGCCTGCCTGCCTGCGAGAATGTCTGCCTGCCTGCCTGCCTGCCTGCCTGCCTGTGAGAATGTCTGCCTGCCTGCCTGCCAGCCTGCGACAATGTCTGCTTGCCTGCCTGCCTGCCTGCGAGAATGTCTGCCTGCCAGCCTGCGAGAATGTCTGCCTGCCTGCCTGCCAGCCTGCGAGAATGTCTGCCTGCCTACCTGCGAGAATGTCTGCCTGCCTGCCTGCGAGAATGTCTGCCTGCCTGCCTGCGAGAATGCCTGCCTGCCTGCCTGCGAGAATGCCTGCCTGCCTGCCTGCGAGAATGCCTGCCTGCCTGTCTGCGAGAATGCCTGCCTGCCTGCCTGTGAGAATGCCTGCCTGCCTGCCTGCGAGAATGCCTCCCTGCCTGCCTGCGAGAATGCCTGCCTGCCTGCCTGCGAGAATGCCTGCCTGCCTGCCTGCGAGAATGCCTGCCTGCCTGCCTGTGAGAATGCCTGCCTGCCTGCCTGCGAGAATGCCTGCCTGCCTGCCTGCGAGAATGCCTGCCTGCCTGCCTGCGAGAATGCCAGCCTGCCTGCGAGAATGCCTGCCTGCCTGCGAGAATGCCTGCCTGCCTGCGAGAATGCCTGCCTGCCTGCAAGAATGCCTGCCTGCCTGCGAGAATGCCTGCCTGCCTGCCTGCCTTCCTGCTTGCGAGAAGGCATGCCTGCCAGCCAGCCTGCCTGCCAGCCTGCGTGCGAGAATGCCTGCCTGCGAGAATGCCTGCCTGCGAGAATGCCTGCCTGCGAGAATGCCTGCCTGCGAGAATGCCTGCCTGCCAGAATGCCTGCCTGCCAGAATGCCTGCCTGCCAGAATGCCTGCCTGCCAGAATGCCTGCCTGCCAGAATGCCTGCCTGCCAGAATGCCTGCCTGCCAGAATGCCTGCCTGCCAGAATGCCTGCCTGCCAGAATGCCTGCCTGCCAGAATGCCTGCCTGCCAGAATGCCTGCCTGCCAGAATGCCTGCCTGCCAGAATGCCTGCCTGCCAGAATGCCTGCCTGCCAGAATGCCTGCCTGCCAGAATGCCTGCCTGCCAGAATGCCTGCCTGCCAGCATGCCTGCCTGCCAGCATGCCTGCCTGCCAGCATGCCTGCCTGCCAGCATGCCTGCCTGCCAGCATGCCTGCCTGCCAGAATGACTGCCTGCCAGAATGCCTGCCTGCCAGAATGCCTGCCTGCCAGAATGCCTGCCGGCCTGCCTGCAAGAAAGCCTGCCTGTGAGAATGACTGCCTGCCTGCCTACCTGCCTACCAGCCTGTATGCCTGCCTGCCAGAATGACTGCGTGCCTGCATGCGACAATGTCTGCCTGCGATAATGCCTGCCTGCCTTCCTGCTTGCAATAATGCCTGCTTTCGAGAATGCCTGCTTGCGAGAATGCCTGCCTGCGAGAATGCCTGCCTGCGAGAATGCCTGCCTGCGAGAATGCCTGCCTGCGAGAATGCCTGCCTGCGAGAATGCCTGCCTGCGAGAATGCCTGCCTGCGAGAATGCCTGCCTGCGAGAATGCCTGCCTGCGAGAATGCCTGCCTGCGAGAATGCCTGCCTGCGAGAATGCTTGCGATAATGCCTGCCTGCGAGGATGCCTGCGACAATGCCTGCGACAATGCCTGCGACAATGCCTGCGACAATGCCTGCCTGCCTTCGAGAATGTCTGCCTGCCTGCCTGCCTGCCTGCCTGCGAGAATGTCTGCCTGCCTGCCTGCGAGAATGTCTGCCTGCCTGCCTGCCTGCCTGCGAGAATGTCTGCCTGCCTGCCTGCCTGCCTGCGAGAATGTCTGCCTGCCTGCCTGCCTGCCTGCCTGCGAGAATGTCTGCCTGCCTGCCTGCCTGCCTGCGAGAATGTCTGCCTGCCTGCCTGCGAGAATGTCTGCCTTCCTGCCTGCCTGCCTGCCTGAGAGAATGTCTGCCTGCCTGCCTGCCTGACTGCGAGAATGTCTGCCTGCCTTCCTGCCAGCCTGCGAGAATGTCTGCCTGCCTGCCTGCCTGCCTGCGAGAATGTCTGCCTGCCAGCCTGCGCGAATGTCTGCCTGCCTGCCTGCCAGCCTGCGAGAATGTCTGCCTGCCTGCCTGCGAGAATGTCTGCCTGCCTGCCTGCGAGAATGTCTGCCTGCCTGCCTGCGAGAATGTCTGCCTGCCTGCCTGCCTGCGAGAATGTCTGCCTGCCTGCCTGCGAGAATGTCTGCCTGCCTGCCTGCGAGAAGGCCTGCCTGCCTGGCTGCCGGCCTGTGAGAATTCCTGCCTACCTGCCTGCCTGCCTGCCTGCCAGCCTGCCTGCCTGCCAGCCAGCCTGCCTGCCTGCCAGCCAGCCTGCCTGCCTGCCAGCCAGCCTGCCAACCTGCCAGCCAGCCTGCCTGACAGCCAGCCTGCCTGCCAGAATGCCTGCCTGCCAGAATGCCTGCCTGCCAGAATGCCTGCCTGCCAGAATGCCTGCCTGCCAGAATGCCTGCCTGCCAGAATGCCTGCCTGCCAGAATCCCTGCCTGCCAGAATGCCTGCCTGCCAGAATGCCTGCCTGCCAGAATGCCTGCCTGCCAGAATGCCTGCCTGCCAGTATGCCTGCCTGCCAGAATGCCTGCCTGCCAGAATGCCTGCCTGCCTGCCTGCGAGAATGCCTGCCTGCCTGCCTGCGAGAATGCCAGCCTGCCAGCGAGAATGCCTGCCTGCCTGCGAGAATGCCTGCCTGACTGCGAGAATGCCTGCCTGCCTGCAAGAATGCCTGCCTGCCTGCGAGAATGCCTGCCTGCCTGCCTGCCTTCCTGCTTGCGAGAAGGCATGCCTGCCAGCCAGCCTGCCTGCCAGCCTGCCTGCGAGAATGCCTGCCTGCGAGAATGCCTGCCTGCGAGAATGCCTGCCTGCGAGAATGCCTGCCTGCGAGAATGCCTGCCTGCGAGAATGCCTGCCTGCCAGAATGCCTGCCTGCCAGAATGCCTGCCTGCCAGAATGCCTGCCTGCCAGAATGCCTGCCTGCCAGAATGCCTGCCTGCCAGAATGCCTGCCTGCCAGAATGCCTGCCTGCCAGAATGCCTGCCTGCCAGAATGCCTGCCTGCCAGAATGCCTGCCTGCCAGAATGCCTGCCTGCCAGCATGCCTGCCTGCCAGCATGCCTGCCTGCCAGAATGCCTGCCTGCCAGCATGCCTGCCTGCCAGCATGCCTGCCTGCCAGCATGCCTGCCTGCCAGAATGACTGCCTGCCAGAATGCCTGCCTGCCAGAATGCCTGCCTGCCAGAATGCCTGCCGGCCTGCCTGCAAGAAAGCCTGCCTGTGAGAATGACTGCCTGCCTGCCTACCTGCCTACCAGCCTGTATGCCTGCCTGCCAGAATGACTGCGTGCCTGCATGCGACAATGTCTGCCTGCGATAATGCCTGCCTGCCTACCTGCTTGCAATAATGCCTGCTTGCGAGAATGCCTGCTTGCGAGAATGCCTGCCTGCGAGAATGCCTGCCTGCGAGAATGCCTACCTGCGAGAATGCCTGCCTGCGAGAATGCCTGCCTGCGAGAATGCCTGCCTGCGAGAATGCCTGCCTGCGAGGATGCCTGCCTGCGAGAATGCCTGCCTGCGAGAATGCCTGCCTGCGAGAATGCCTGCCTGCGAGAATGCCTGCCTGCGAGAATGCCTGCCTGCGAGAATGCCTGCGATAATGCCTGCCTGCGAGGATGCCTGCGACAATGCCTGCGACAATGCCTGCGACAATGCCTGCGACAATGCCTGCGACAATGCCTGCGACAATGCCTGCCTGCCTTCGAGAATGTCTGCCTGCCTGCCTGCCTGCCTGCCTGCAAGAATGTCTGCCTGCCTGCCTGCCTGCCTGCGAGAATGTCTGCCTGCCTGCCTGCCTGCCTGCGAGAATGTCTGCCTGCCTGCCTGCCTGCCTGCGAGAATGTCTGCCTGCCTGCCTGCCTGCCTGCGAGAATGTCTGCCTGCCTGCCTGCCTGCCTGCGAGAATGTCTGCCTGCCTGCCTGCGAGAATGTCTGCCTTCCTGCCTGCCTGCCTGCCTGAGAGAATGTCTGCCTGCCTGCCTGCCTGCCTGCGAGAATGCCTGGCTGCCTTCCTGCGAGAATGCCTGCCTGCCTGCCTGCGAGAATGCCTGCCTGCCTGCCTGCGAGAATGCCTGCCTGCCTGCCTGCGAGAATGCCTGCCTGCCTGCCTGCGAGAATGCCTGCCTGCCTGCCTGCGAGAATGCCTGCCTGCCTGCCTGCGAGAATGCCTGCCTGCCTGCCTGCGAGAATGCCTGCCTGCCTGTCTGCGAGAATGCCTGCCTGCCTGCCTGCGAGAATGCCTGCCTGCCTGCCTGCGAGAATGCCTGCCTGCCTGCCTGGGAGAATGCCTGCCTGCCTGCCTGCGAGAATGCCTGCCTGCCTGCCTGCGAGAATGCCTGCCTGCCTGCCTGCCTGCGAGAATGCCTGCCTGCCTGCCTGCCTGCGAGAATGCCTGCCTGCCTGCCTGCGAGAATGCCTGCCTGCCTTCCTTCCTGCGAGAATGCCTGCCTGGCTTCCTGCCTGCGAGAATGCCTGCCTGCCTGCGAGAATGCCTGCCTGCCTGCGAGAATGCCTGCCTGCCTGCCTGCCTGCTTGCGAGAAAGCCTGCCTGCCTGCCTGCCTGCTTGCGAGAAAGCCTGCCTGCCTGCCTGCCGGCCTGCGAGAATTCCTGCCTACCTGCCTGCCTGCCAGCCTGCCTGCCTGCGAGAATGCCTGCCTGCCTGTAAGATGCCTGCCTGCCTGTGAGAATGCCTGCCTGCCTGCGAGAATGCCTGCCTGCCTGCGAGAATGCCTGCCGGCCTGCCTGCAAGAAAGCCTGCCTGTGAGAATGCCTGCCTGCCTGCCTACCTGCCTACAAGCCTGTATGCCTGCCTGCGAGAATGACTGCATGCCTGCCTGCGACAATATCTGTCTGCGATAATGCCTGCCTGCCTGCCTGCTTGCAATAATGCCTGCTTGCGAGAATGCCTGCCTGCGAGAATGCCTGCCTGCGAGAATGCCTGCCTGCGAGAATGCCTGCCTGCGAGAATGCCTGCCTGCGAGAATGCCTATCTGCGAGAATGCCTGCCTGCGAGAATGCCTGCCTGCGAGAATGCCTGCCTGCGAGAATGCCTGCCTGCGAGAATGCCTGCCTGCGAGAATGCCTGCCTGCGAGAATGCCTGCCTGCGAGAATGCCTGCCTGCGAGAATGCCTGCGATAATGCCTGCCTGCGAGGATGCCTGCGACAATGCCTGCGACAATGCCTGCGACAATGCCTGCGACAATGCCTTCCTGCCTTCGAGAATGTCTGCCTGCCTGCCTGCCTGCCTGCCTGCGAGAATGTCTGCCTGCCTGCCTGCCTGCCTGCGAGAATGTCTGCCTGCCTGCCTGCCTGCCTGCGAGAATGTCTGCCTGCCTGCCTGCCTGCCTGCGAGAATGTCTGCCTGCCTGCCTGCCTGCCTGCCTACAAGAATGTCTGCCTGCCTGCCTGCCTGCCTGCGAGAATGTCTGCCTGCCTGACTGCGAGAATGTCTGCCTTCCTGCCTGCCTGCCTGCCTGAGAGAATGTCTGCCTGCCTGCCTGCCTGACTGCGAGAATGTCTGCCTGCCTTCCTGCCAGCTTGCGAGAATGTCTGCCTGCCTGCCTGCCTGCCTGCGAGAATGTCTGCCTGCCAGCCTGCGCGAATGTCTGCCTGCCTGCCTGCCAGCCTGCGAGAATGTCTGCCTGCTTGCCTGCGAGAATGTCTGCCTGCCTGCCTGCGAGAATGTCTGCCTGCCTGCCTGCGAGAATGTCTGCCTGCCTGCCTGCCTGCGAGAATGTCTGCCTGCCTGCCTGCCTGCCTGCGAGAATGTCTGCCTGCCTGCCTGCGAGAATGTCTGCCTGCCTGCCTGCGAGAAGGCCTGCCTGCCTGGCTGCCGGCCTGTGAGAATTCCTGCCTACCTGCCTGCCTGCCTGCCTGCCAGCCTGCCTGCCTGCCAGCCAGCCTGCCTGCCTGCCAGCCAGCCTGCCTGCCTGCCAGCCAGCCTGCCAACCTGCCAGCCAGCCTGCCTGCCAGCCAGCCTGCCTGCCAGAATGCCTGCCTGCCAGAATGCCTGCCTGCCAGCATGCCTGCCTGCCAGAATGCCTGCCTGCCAGAATCCCTGCCTGCCAGAATGCCTGCCTGCCAGAATGCCTGCCTGCCAGAATGCCTGCCTGCCAGAATGCCTGCCTGCCAGAATGCCTGCCTGCCAGAATGCCTGCCTGCCAGAATGCCTGCCTGCCAGTATGCCTGCCTGCCAGAATGCCTGCCTGCCAGAATGCCTGCCTGCCTGCCTGCGAGAATGCCTGCCTGCCTGCCTGCGAGAATGCCAGCCTGCCTGCGAGAATGCCTGCCTGCCTGCGAGAATGCCTGCCTGCCTGCGAGAATGCCTGCCTGCCTGCAAGAATGCCTGCCTGCCTGCCTGCCTTCCTGCTTGCGAGAAGGCATGCCTGCCAGCCAGCCTGCCTGCCAGCCTGCGTGCGAGAATGCCTGCCTGCGAGAATGCCTGCCTGCGAGAATGCCTGCCTGCGAGAATGCCTGCCTGCGAGAATGCCTGCCTGCGAGAATGCCTGCCTGCCAGAATGCCTGCCTGCCAGAATGCCTGCCTGCCAGAATGCCTGCCTGCCAGAATGCCTGCCTGCCAGAATGCCTGCCTGCCAGAATGCCTGCCTGCCAGAATGCCTGCCTGCCAGAATGCCTGCCTGCCAGAATGCTTGCCTGCCAGAATGCCTGCCTGCCAGAATGCCTGCCTGCCAAAATGCCTGCCTGCCAGAATGCCTGCCTGCCAGAATGCCTGCCTGCCAGAATGCCTGCCTGCCAGCATGCCTGCCTGCCAGCATGCCTGCCTGCCAGCATGCCTGCCTGCCAGCATGCCTGCCTGCCAGCATGCCTGCCTGCCAGCATGCCTGCCTGCCAGAATGACTGCCTGCCAGAATGCCTGCCTGCCAGAATGCCTGCCTGCCAGAATGCCTGCCTGCCAGAATGCCTGCCGGCCTGCCTGCAAGAAAGCCTGCCTGTGAGAATGACTGCCTGCCTGCCTACCTGCCTACCAGCCTGTATGCCTGCCTGCCAGAATGACTGCGTGCCTGCATGCGACAATGTCTGCCTGCGATAATGCCTGCCTGCCTGCCTGCTTGCAATAATGCCTGCTTGCGAGAATGCCTGCCTGCGAGAATGCCTGCCTGCGAGAATGCCTGCCTGCGAGAATGCCTGCCTGCGAGAATGCCTGCCTGCGAGAATGCCTGCCTGCGAGAATGCCTGCCTGCGAGAATGCCTGCCTGCGAGAATGCCTGCCTGCGAGAATGCCTGCCTGCGAGAATGCCTGCCTGCGAGAATGCCTGCGATAATGCCTGCCTGCGAGGATGCCTGCGACAATGCCTGCGACAATGCCTGCGACAATGCCTGCGACAATGCCTGCGACAATGCCTGCGACAATGCCTGCGACAATGCCTGCCTGCCTTCGAGAATGTCTGCCTGCCTGCCTGCCTGCCTGCCTGCGAGAATGTCTGCCTGCCTGCCTGCCTGCCTGCCTGCGAGAATGTCTGCCTGCCTGCCTGCCTGCCTGCGAGAATGTCTGCCTGCCTGCCTGCATGCCTGCGAGAATGTCTGCCTGCCTGCCTGCCTGCCTGCGAGAATGTCTGCCTGCCTGCCTGCCTGCCTGCGAGAATGTCTGCCTGCCTGCCTGCGAGAATGTCTGCCTTCCTGCCTGCCTGCCTGCCTGAGAGAATGTCTGCCTGCCTGCCTGCCTGCCTGCCTGGGAGAATGCCTGCCTGCCTGCCTGCGAGAATGCCTGCCTGCCTGCCTGCGAGAATGCCTGCCTGCCTGCCTGCGAGAATGCCTGCCTGCCTGCCTGCGAGAATGCCTGCCTGCCTGCCTGCGAGAATGCCTGCCTGCCTGCCTGCGAGAATGCCTGCCTGCCTGCCTGCGAGAATGCCTGCCTGCCTGCCTGCGAGAATGCCTGCCTGCCTGCCTGCGAGAATGCCTGCCTGCCTGCCTGCGAGAATGCCTGCCTGCCTGCCTGGGAGAATGCCTGCCTGCCTGCCTGCGAGAATGCCTGCCTGCCTGCCTGCGAGAATGCCTGCCTGCCTGCCTGCGAGAAGGCGTGCCTGCCTGCCTGCGAGAATGCCTGCCTGCCTACCTGCGAGAATGCCTGCCTGCCTTCCTGCCTTCGAGAATGCCTGCCTGCCTTCCTGCCTGCGAGAATGCCTGCCTGCCTGCCTGCCTGCGAGAATGCCTGCCTGCCTTCCTGCCTGCGAGAATGCCTGCCTGCCTGCCTGCCTGCCTGCGAGAATGCCTGCCTGCCTTCCTTCCTGCGAGAATGCCTGCCTGGCTTCCTGCCTGCGAGAATGCCTGCCTGCCTTCCTGCCTGCGAGAATGCCTGCCTGCCTGCCTGCGAGAATGCCTGCCTGCCTGCCTGCCTGCTTGCGAGAAAGCCTGCCTGCCTGCCTGCCTGCTTGCGAGAAAGCCTGCCTGCCTGCCTGCCGGCCTGCGAGAATTCCTGCCTACCTGCCTGCCTGCCAGCCTGCCTGCCTGCGAGAATGCCTGCCTGCCTGTGAGATGCCTGCCTGCCTGTGAGAATGCCTGCCTGCCTGCGAGAATGCCTGCCTGCCTGCGAGAATGCCTGCCGGCCTGCCTGCAAGAAAGCCTGCCTGTGAGAATGCCTGCCTGCCTGCCTACCTGCCTACAAGCCTGTATGCCTGCCTGCGAGAATGACTGCATGCCTGCCTGCGACAATATCTGTCTGCGATAATGCCTGCCTGCCTGCCTGCTTGCAATAATGCCTGCTTGCGAGAATGCCTGCCTGCGAGAATGCCTGCCTGCGAGAATGCCTGCCTGCGAGAATGCCTGCCTGCGAGAATGCCTGCCTGCGAGAATGCCTGCCTGCGAGAATGCCTGCCTGCGAGAATGCCTGCCTGCCTGCCTGCGAGGATGCCTGCGAGAATGCCTGCGACAATGCCTGCGACAATGCCTGCGACAATGCCTGCGACAATGCCTGCCTGCCTGCAAGAATGCCTGCCTGCCTGCCTGCCTGCGAGAATGTCTGCCTGCCTGCCTGCCTGCCTGCCTGCCTGCCTGCCTGCGAGAATGTCTGCCTGCCTGCCTGCCTGCCTGCGAGAATGTCTGCCTGCCTGCCTGCCTGCCTGCGAGAATGTCTGCCTGCCTGCCTGTGAGAATGTCTGCCTTCCTGCCTGCCTGCCTGCCTGCGAGAATATCTGCCTGCCTGCCTGCCTGCCTGCCTGTGAGAATGTCTGCCTGCCTGCCTGCCAGCCTGCGAGAATGTCTGCTTGCCTGCCTGCCTGCCTGCGAGAATGTCTGCCTGCCAGCCTGCGAGAATGTCTGCCTGCCTGCCTGCCAGCCTGCGAGAATGTCTGCCTGCCTGCCTGCGAGAATGTCTGCCTGCCTGCCTGCGAGAATGTCTGCCTGCCTGCCTGCGAGAATGCCTGCCTGCCTGCCTGCCTGCGAGAATGCCTGCCTGCCTGCCTGCGAGAATGCCTGCCTGCCTTCCTGCCTGCGAGAATGCCTGCCTGTCTGCCTGCCTGCGAGAATGCCTGCCTGCCTTCCTGCCTGTGAGAATGCCTGCCTGCCTGCCTGCGAGAATGCCTGCCTGCCTGCCTGCGAGAATGCCTGCCTGCCTGCGAGAATGCCTGCCTGCCTGCGAGAATGCCTGCCTGCCTGCGAGAATGCCTGCCTGCATGCGAGAATGCCTGCCTGCCTGCCTGCCTGCCTGCCTGCTTGCGAGAAAGCCTGCCTGCCTGCCAGCTTGCGAGAAAGCTTGCCTGCCTGCCTGCCGGCCTGCGAGAATTCCTGCCTGCCTGCCTGCCTGCCAGCCTGCCTGCCTGCGAGAATGCCTGCCTGCCTGCCTGCCTGCCAGCCTGCGAGAATGCCTGCCTGCCTGCGAGAATGCCTGCCTGCCTGCGAGAATGCCTGCCTGCCTGCGAGAATGCCTGCCTGCCTGCGAGAATGCCTGCCTGCCTGCGAGAATGCCTGCCTGCCTGCGAGAATGCCTGCCTGCCTGTGAGAATGCCTGCCTGCCTGCGAGAATGCCTGCCTGCCTGCCTGCGAGAATGCCTGCCTGCCTGCCTGCCTGCTTGCGAGAATGCATGCCTGCCTGCCTGCCTGCCTGCTTGTGAGAATGCCTGCCAGCCTGCCTGCCTGCCTGCTTGCGAGAAAGCCTGCCTGCCTGCCTGCCGGCCTGCCTGCCTTACAGCCTGCCTGCCTGCGAGAATGCCTACCTGCCTGCGAGAATGCCTGCCTGCCTGCGAGAATGCTTGCCTGCCTGCGAGAATGCCTGCCTGCCTGCGAGAATGCCTGCCTGCCTGCCTGCCTGCGAGAATGCCTGCCTGCCTGCCTGCCTGCGAGAATGCCTGCCTGCCTGCCTGCCTGCGAGAATGCCTGCCTGCCTGCCTGCCTGCGAGAATGCCTGCCTGCCTGCCTGCCTGCGAGAATGCCTGCCTGCCTGCCTGCCTGCCTGCCTGCCTGCGAGAATGCCTGCCTGCCTGCCTGCTTGCCTGCGAGAATGCCTGCCTGCCTGCCTCCCTGCCTGCGAGAATGCCTGCCTGCCTGCCTGCCTGCCTGCGAGAATGCCTGTCTGCCTGCCTGCCTGCCTGTGAGAATGCCTGCCTGCCTCCCTGCCGGCCTGCGAAAATGCCTGCCTGCCTGCGAGAATGCCTGCCTGCGAGAATGCCTGCCTGCATTCCTGCGAGAATGCCTGCCTGCCTGCCTGCGAGAATGCCTGCCTGCCTGCCTGCGAGAATGCCTGCCTGCCTGCCTGCGAGAATGCCTGCCTGCCTGCCTGCGAGAATGCCTGCCTGCCTGCCTGCGAGAATGCCTGCCTGCCTGCCTGCGAGAATGCCTGCCTGCCTGCCTGCGAGAATGCCTGCCTGCCTGCCTGCGAGAATGCCTGCCTGCCTGCCTGCGAGAATGCCTGCCTGCGAGAATGCGTGCCTGCCTGCCTGCGAGAATGCGTGCCTGCCTGCCTGCGAGAATGCCTGCCTGCCTGCCTGCGAGAATGCCTGCCTGCCTGCCTGCGAGAATGCCTGCCTGCCTGCCTGCGAGAATGCCTGCCTTCCTGCCTGCGAGAATGCCTGCCTGCCTGCCTGCCTGCGAGAATGCCTGCCTGCCTGCCTGCCTGCGAGAATGCCTGCCTGCCTTTCTGCCTGCGAGAATGCCTGCCTGTCTGCCTGCCTGCGAGAATGCCTGCCTGCCTTCCTGCCTGCGAGAATGCCTGCCTGCCTGCCTGCGAGAATGCCTGCCTGCCTTCCTGCCTGCGAGAATGCCTGCCTGCCTTCCTGCCTGCGAGAATGCCTGCCTGCCTGCCTGCGAGAATGCCTGCCTGCCTGCCTGCGAGAATGCCTGCCTGCCTGCGAGAATGCCTGCCTGCCTGCGAGAATGCCTGCCTGCCTGCGAGAATGCCTGCCTGCCTGCCTGCCTGCCTGCTTGTGAGAAAGCCTGCCTGCCTGCCAGCTTCCGAGAAAGCTTGCCTGCCTGCCTGCCGGCCTGCAAGAATTCCTGCCTGCCTGCCTGCCTGCCAGCCTGCCTGCCTGCGAGAATTCCTGCCTGTCTGCCTGCCTGCCAGCCTGCCTGCCTGCGAGAATGCCTGCCTGCCTGCGAGAATGCCTGCCTGCCTGCGAGAATGCCTGCCTGAATGCGAGAATGCCTGCCTGCCTGCGAGAATGCCTGCCTGCCTGCGAGAATGCCTGCCTGCCTGCGAGAATGCCTGCCTGCCTGCGAGAATGCCTGCCTGCCTGCGAGAATGCCTGCCTGCCTGCCTGCGAGAATGCCTGCCTGCCTGCCTGCCTGCTTGCGAGAATGCCTGCCTGCCTGCCTGCCTGCCTGCTTGCGAGAATGCCTGCCAGCCTGCCTGCCTGCCTGCTTGCGAGAGAGCCTGCCTGCCTGCCTGCCGGCCGGCCTACCTTCCAGCCTGCCTGCCTGCGAGAATGCCTGCCTGCCTGCGAGAATGCCTGCCTGCCTGCGAGAATGCCTGCCTGCCTGCGAGAATGCCTGCCTGCCTGCGAGAATGCCTGCCTGCCTGCCTGCGAGAATGCCTGCCTGCCTGCCTGCCTGCGAGAATGCCTGCCTGCCTGCCTGCCTGCGAGAATGCCTGCCTGCCTGCCTGCCTGCGAGAATGCCTGCCTGCCTGCCTGCGAGAATGCCTGCCTGCCTTCCTGCGAGAATGCCTGCCTGCTTGCCTGCGAGAATGCCTGCCTGCCTGCCTGCGAGAATGCCTGCCTGCCTACCTGCGAGAATGCCTGCCTGCCTGCCTGCGAGAATGCCTGCCTGCCTGCCTGCGAGAATGCCTGCCTGCCTGCCTGCGAGAATGCCTGCCTGCCTGCCTGCGAGAATGCCTGCCTGCCTGCCTGCGAGAATGCCTGCCTGCCTGCCTGCCTGCGAGAATGCCTGCCTGCCTGCCTGCCTGCGAGAATGCCTGCCTGCCTGCCTGCCTGCCTGCCTGCGAGAATGCCTGCCTGCCTGCCTGGGAGAATGCCTGCTTGCCTGCCTGCGAGAATGCCTGCCTGCCTGCCTGCGAGAATGCCTGCCTGCCTGCCTGCGAGAATGCGTGCCTGCCTGCCTGCGAGAATGCCTGCCTGCCTACCTGCGAGAATGCCTGCCTGCCTTCCTGCCTGCGAGAATGCCTGCCTGCCTTCCTGCCTGCGAGAATGCCTGCCTGCCTGCCTGCCTGCGAGAATGCCTGCCTGCCTTCCTGCCTGCGAGAATGCCTGCCTGCCTGCCTGCCTGCCTGCGAGAATGCCTGCCTGCCTTCCTTCCTGCGAGAATGCCTGCCTGGCTTCCTGCCTGCGAGAATGCCTGCCTGCCTTCCTGCCTGCGAGAATGCCTGCCTGCCTGCCTGCGAGAATGCCTGCCTGCCTGCGAGAATGCCTGCCTGCCTGCCTGCCTGCTTGCGAGAAAGCCTGCCTGCCTGCCTGCCTGTTTGCGAGAAAGCCTGCCTGCCTGCCTGCCGGCCTGCGAGAATTCCTGCCTACCTGCCTGCCTGCCAGCCTGCCTGCCTGCGAGTATGCCTGCCTGCCTGTGAGATGCCTGCCTGCCTGTGAGAATGCCTGCCTGCCTGCGAGAATGCCTGCCTGCCTGCGAGAATGCCTGCCGGCCTGCCTGCAAGAAAGCCCGCCTGTGAGAATGCCTGCCTGCCTGCCTACCTGCCTACAAGCCTGTATGCCTGCCTGCGAGAATGACTGCATGCCTGCCTGCGACAATGTCTGTCTGCGATAATGCCTGCCTGCCTGCCTGCTTGCAATAATGCCTGCTTGCGAGAATGCCTGCCTGCGAGAATGCCTGCCTGCGAGAATGCCTGCCTGCGAGAATGCCTGCCTGCGAGAATGCCTGCCTGCGAGAATGCCTGCCTGCGAGAATGCCTGCCTGCCTGCCTGCGAGGATGCCTGCGAGAATGCCTGCAACAATGCCTGCGACAATGCCTGCGACAATGCCTGCGACAATGCCTGCCTGCCTGCAAGAATGCCTGCCTGCCTGCCTGCCTGCGAGAATGTCTGCCTGCCTGCCTGCCTGCCTGCCTGCGAGAATGTCTGCCTGCCTGCCTGCCTGCCTGCGAGAATGTCTGCCTGCCTGCCTGCCTGCCTGCGAGAATGTCTGCCTGCCTGCCTGCCTGCCTGCGAGAATGTCTGCCTGCCTGCCTGCGAGAATGTCTGCCTTCCTGCCTGCCTGCCTGCCTGCGAGAATGTCTGCCTGCCTGCCTGCCAGCCTGCGAGAATGTCTGCTTGCCTGCCTGCCTGCCTGCGAGAATGTCTGCCTGCCAGCCTGCGAGAATGTCTGCCTGCCTGCCTGCCAGCCTGCGAGAATGTCTGCCTGCCTGCCTGCGAGAATGTCTGCCTGCCTGCCTGCGAGAATGTCTGCCTGCCTGCCTGCGAGAATGCCTGCCTGCCTGCCTGCGAGAATGCCTGCCTGCCTGCCTGCGAGAATGCCTGCCTGCCTGTCTGCGAGAATGCCTGCCTGCCTGCCTGTGAGAATGCCTGCCTGCCTGCCTGCGAGAATGCCTCCCTGCCTGCCTGCGAGAATGCCTGCCTGCCTGCCTGCGAGAATGCCTGCCTGCCTGCCTGCGAGAATGCCTGCCTGCCTGCCTGCGAGAATGCCAGCCTGCCTGCGAGAATGCCTGCCTGCCTGCGAGAATGCCTGCCTGCCTGCGAGAATGCCTGCCTGCCTGCAAGAATGCCTGCCTGCCTGCGAGAATGCCTGCCTGCCTGCCTGCCTTCCTGCTTGCGAGAAGGCATGCCTGCCAGCCAGCCTGCCTGCCAGCCTGCGTGCGAGAATGCCTGCCTGCGAGAATGCCTGCCTGCGAGAATGCCTGCCTGCGAGAATGCCTGCCTGCGAGAATGCCTGCCTGCCAGAATGCCTGCCTGCCAGAATGCCTGCCTGCCAGAATGCCTGCCTGCCAGAATGCCTGCCTGCCAGAATGCCTGCCTGCCAGAATGCCTGCCTGCCAGAATGCCTGCCTGCCAGAATGCCTGCCTGCCAGAATGCCTGCCTGCCAGAATGCCTGCCTGCCAGAATGGCTGCCTGCCAGAATGCCTGCCTGCCAGAATGCCTGCCTGCCAGAATGCCTGCCTGCCAGAATGCCTGCCTGCCAGAATGCCTGCCTGCCAGCATGCCTGCCTGCCAGCATGCCTGCCTGCCAGCATGCCTGCCTGCCAGCATGCCTGCCTGCCAGCATGCCTGCCTGCCAGCATGCCTGCCTGCCAGAATGACTGCCTGCCAGAATGCCTGCCTGCCAGAATGCCTGCCTGCCAGAATGCCTGCCGGCCTGCCTGCAAGAAAGCCTGCCTGTGAGAATGACTGCCTGCCTGCCTACCTGCCTACCAGCCTGTATGCCTGCCTGCCAGAATGACTGCGTGCCTGCATGCGACAATGTCTGCCTGCGATAATGCCTGCCTGCCTGCCTGCTTGCAATAATGACTGCTTGCGAGAATGCCTGCTTGCGAGAATGCCTGCCTGCGAGAATGCCTGCCTGCGAGAATGCCTGCCTGCGAGAATGCCTGCCTGCGAGAATGCCTGCCTGCGAGAATGCCTGCCTGCGAGAATGCCTGCCTGCGAGAATGCCTGCCTGCGAGAATGCGTGCCTGCGAGAATGCCTGCCTGCGAGAATGCCTGCCTGCGAGAATGCCTGCCTGCGAGAATGCCTGCCTGCGAGAATGCCTGCCTGCGAGGATGCCTGCGACAATGCCTGCGAGGATGCCTGCGACAATGCCTGCGACAATGCCTGCGACAATGCCTGCGACAATGCCTGCCTGCCTGCCTGCCTGCGAGAATGTCTGCCTGCCTGCCTGCCTGCCTGCGAGAATGTCTGCCTGCCTGCCTGCCTGCCTGCGAGAATGTCTGCCTGCCTGCCTGCCTGCCTGCGAGACTGTCTGCCTGCCTGCCTGCCTGCCTGCCTGCGAGAATGTCTGCCTGCCTGCCTGCCTGCTTGCGAGAATGTCTGCCTGCCTGCCTGCGAGAATGTCTGCCTTCCTGCCTGCCTGCCTGCCTGAGAGAATGTCTGCCTGCCTGCCTGCCTGACTGCGAGAATGTCTGCCTGCCTTCCTGCCAGCCTGCGAGAATGTCTGCCTGCCTGCCTGCCTGCCTGCGAGAATGTCTGCCTGCCAGCCTGCGCGAATGTCTGCCTGCCTGCCTGCCAGCCTGCGAGAATGTCTGCCTGCCTGCCTGCGAGAATGTCTGCCTGCCTGCCTGCGAGAATGCCTGCCTGCCTGCCTGCGAGAATGCCTGCCTGCCTGCGAGAATGCCTGCCTGCCTGCCTGCCTGCTTGCGAGAAAGCCTGCCTGCCTGCCTTCCTGCTTGCGAGAAAGCCTGCCTGCCTGCCTGCCGGCCTGCGAGAATTCCTGCCTACCTGCCTGCCTGCCAGCCTGCCTGCCTGCGAGAATGCCTGCCTGCCTGTAAGATGCCTGCCTGCCTGTGAGAATGCCTGCCTGCCTGCGAGAATGCCTGCCTGCCTGCGAGAATGCCTGCCGGCCTGCCTGCAAGAAAGCCTGCCTGTGGGAATGCCTGCCTGCCTGCCTACCTGCCTACAAGCCTGTATGCCTGCCTGCGAGAATGACTGCATGCCTGCCTGCGACAATATCTGTCTGCGATAATGCCTGCCTGCCTGCCTGCTTGCAATAATGCCTGCTTGCGAGAATGCCTGCCTGCGAGAATGCCTGCCTGCGAGAATGCCTGCCTGCGAGAATGCCTGCCTGCGAGAATGCCTATCTGCGAGAATGCCTGCCTGCGAGAATGCCTGCCTGCGAGAATGCCTGCCTGCGAGAATGCCTGCCTGCGAGAATGCCTGCCTGCGAGAATGCCTGCCTGCGAGAATGCCTGCCTGCGAGAATGCCTGCCTGCGAGAATGCCTGCGATAATGCTGCCTGCGAGGATGCCTGCGACAATGCCTGCGACAATGCCTGCGACAATGCCTGCGACAATGCCTGCCTGCCTTCGAGAATGTCTGCCTGCCTGCCTGCCTGCCTGCCTGCGAGAATGTCTGCCTGCCTGCCTGCCTGCCTGCGAGAATGTCTGCCTGCCTGCCTGCCTGCCTGCGAGAATGTCTGCCTGCCTGCCTGCCTGCCTGCGAGAATGTCTGCCTGCCTGCCTGCCTGCCTGCCTGCAAGAATGTCTGCCTGCCTGCCTGCCTGCCTGCGAGAATGTCTGCCTGCCTGCCTGCGAGAATGTCTGCCTTCCTGCCTGCCTGCCTGCCTGAGAGAATGTCTGCCTGCCTGCCTGCCTGACTGCGAGAATGTCTGCCTGCCTTCCTGCCAGCTTGCGAGAATGTCTGCCTGCCTGCCTGCCTGCCTGCGAGAATGTCTGCCTGCCAGCCTGCGCGAATGTCTGCCTGCCTGCCTGCCAGCCTGCGAGAATGTCTGCCTGCCTGCCTGCGAGAATGTCTGCCTGCCTGCCTGCGAGAATGTCTGCCTGCCTGCCTGCGAGAATGTCTGCCTGCCTGCCTGCCTGCGAGAATGTCTGCCTGCCTGCCTGCCTGCCTGCGAGAATGTCTGCCTGCCTGCCTGCGAGAATGTCTGCCTGCCTGCCTGCGAGAAGGCCTGCCTGCCAGGCTGCCGGCCTGTGAGAATTCCTGCCTACCTGCCTGCCTGCCTGCCTGCCAGCCTGCCTGCCTGCCAGCCAGCCTGCCTGCCTGCCAGCCAGCCTGCCTGCCAGAATGCCTGCCTGCCAGAATGCCTGCCTGCCAGAATGCCTGCCTGCCAGAATGCCTGCCTGCCAGCATGCCTGCCTGCCAGAATGCCTGCCTGCCAGAATCCCTGCCTGCCAGAATGCCTGCCTGCCAGAATGCCTGCCTGCCAGAATGCCTGCCTGCCAGAATGCCTGCCTGCCAGAATGCCTGCCTGCCAGAATGCCTGCCTGCCAGTATGCCTGCCTGCCAGAATGCCTGCCTGCCAGAATGCCTGCCTGCCTGCCTGCGAGAATGCCTGCCTGCCTGCCTTGCGAGAATGCCAGCCTGCCTGCGAGAATGCCTGCCTGCCTGCGAGAATGCCTGCCTGCCTGCGAGAATGCCTGCCTGCCTGCAAGAATGCCTGCCTGCCTGCCTGCCTTCCTGCTTGCGAGAAGGCATGCCTGCCAGCCAGCCTGCCTGCCAGCCTGCGTGCGAGAATGCCTGCCTGCGAGAATGCCTGCCTGCGAGAATGCCTGCCTGCGAGAATGCCTGCCTGCGAGAATGCCTGCCTGCGAGAATGCCTGCCTGCGAGAATGCCTGCCTGCCAGAATGCCTGCCTGCCAGAATGCCTGCCTGCCAGAATGCCTGCCTGCCAGAATGCCTGCCTGCCAGAATGCCTGCCTGCCAGAATGCCTGCCTGCCAGAATGGCTGCCTGCCAGAATGCCTGCCTGCCAGAATGCCTGCCTGCCAGAATGCCTGCCTGCCAGAATGCCTGCCTGCCAGAATGCCTGCCTGCCAGAATGCCTGCCTGCCAGCATGCCTGCCTGCCAGCATGCCTGCCTGCCAGCATGCCTGCCTGCCAGCATGCCTGCCTGCCAGCATGCCTGCCTGCCAGCATGCCTGCCTGCCAGAATGACTGCCTGCCAGAATGCCTGCCTGCCAGAATGCCTGCCTGCCAGAATGCCTGCCTGCCAGAATGCCTGCCGGCCTGCCTGCAACAAAGCCTGCCTGTGAGAATGACTGCCTGCCTGCCTACCTGCCTACCAGCCTGTATGCCTGCCTGCCAGAATGACTGCGTGCCTGCATGCGACAATGTCTGCCTGCGATAATGCCTGCCTGCCTGCCTGCTTGCAATAATGCCTGCTTGCGAGAATGCCTGCCTGCGAGAATGCCTGCCTGCGAGAATGCCTGCCTGCGAGAATGCCTGCCTGCGAGAATGCCTGCCTGCGAGAATGCCTGCCTGCGAGAATGCCTGCCTGCGAGAATGCCTGCCTGCGAGAATGCCTGCCTGCGAGAATGCCTGCGATAATGCCTGCCTGCGAGGATGCCTGCGACAATGCCTGCGACAATGCCTGCGACAATGCCTGCGACAATGCCTGCGACAATGCCTGCGACAATGCCTGCCTGCCTTCGAGAATGTCTGCCTGCCTGCCTGCCTGCCTGCCTGCGAGAATGTCTGCCTGCCTGCCTGCCTGCCTGCGAGAATGTCTGCCTGCCTGCCTGCCTGCCTGCGAGAATGTCTGCCTGCCTGCCTGCATGCCTGCGAGAATGTCTGCCTGCCTGCCTGCCTGCCTGCGAGAATGTCTGCCTGCCTGCCTGCCTGCCTGCGAGAATGTCTGCCTGCCTGCCTGCGAGAATGTCTGCCTTCCTGCCTGCCTGCCTGCCTGAGAGAATGTCTGCCTGCCTGCCTGCCTGCCTGCCTGGGAGAATGCCTGCCTGCCTGCCTGCGAGAATGCCTGCCTGCCTGCCTGCGAGAATGCCTGCCTGCCTGCCTGCGAGAATGCCTGCCTGCCTGCCTGCGAGAATGCCTGCCTGCCTGCCTGCGAGAATGCCTGCCTGCCTGCCTGCGAGAATGCCTGCCTGCCTGCCTGCGAGAATGCCTGCCTGCCTGCCTGCGAGAATGCCTGCCTGCCTGCCTGCGAGAATGCCTGCCTGCCTGCCTGCGAGAATGCCTGCCTGCCTGCCTGGGAGAATGCCTGCCTGCCTGCCTGCGAGAATGCCTGCCTGCCTGCCTGCGAGAATGCCTGCCTGCCTGCCTGCGAGAAGGCGTGCCTGCCTGCCTGCGAGAATGCCTGCCTGCCTACCTGCGAGAATGCCTGCCTGCCTTCCTGCCTTCGAGAATGCCTGCCTGCCTTCCTGCCTGCGAGAATGCCTGCCTGCCTGCCTGCCTGCGAGAATGCCTGCCTGCCTTCCTGCCTGCGAGAATGCCTGCCTGCCTGCCTGCCTTCCTGCGAGAATGCCTGCCTGCCTTCCTTCCTGCGAGAATGCCTGCCTGGCTTCCTGCCTGCGAGAATGCCTGCCTGCCTTCCTGCCTGCGAGAATGCCTGCCTGCCTGCCTGCGAGAATGCCTGCCTGCCTGCGAGAATGCCTGCCTGCCTGCCTGCCTGCTTGCGAGAAAGCCTGCCTGCCTGCCTGCCTGCTTGCGAGAAAGCCTGCCTGCCTGCCTGCCGGCCTGCGAGAATTCCTGCCTACCTGCCTGCCTGCCAGCCTGCCTGCCTGCGAGAATGCCTGCCTGCCTGTGAGATGCCTGCCTGCCTGTGAGAATGCCTGCCTGCCTGCGAGAATGCCTGCCTGCCTGCGAGAATGCCTGCCGGCCTGCCTGCAAGAAAGCCTGCCTGTGAGAATGCCTGCCTGCCTGCCTACCTGCCTACAAGCCTGTATGCCTGCCTGCGAGAATGACTGCATGCCTGCCTGCGACAATATCTGTCTGCGATAATGCCTGCCTGCCTGCCTGCTTGCAATAATGCCTGCTTGCGAGAATGCCTGCTTGCGAGAATGCCTGCCTGCGAGAATGCCTGCATGCGAGAATGCCTGCCTGCGAGAATGCCTGCCTGCGAGAATGCCTGCCTGCGAGAATGCCTGCCTGCGAGAATGTCTGCCTGCCTGCCTGCGAGAATGTCTGCCTGCCTGCCTGCGAGAATGTCTGCCTGCCTGCCTGCGAGAAGGCCTGCCTGCCTGCCTGCCGACCTGCGAGAATTCCTGCCTCCCGCCTGCCTGCCTGCCTGCCAACCTGCCTGCCTGCCAGCCAGCCTGCCATCCTGCCAGCCAGCCTGCCTGCCTGCCTGCCAGCCTGCCAACCTGCCAGCCAGCATGCCTGCCACCCAGCCTGCCTGCCAGCCAGCCTGCCTGCGAGAATGCCGGCCTGCGAGAATGCCTGCCTGCGAGAATGCCTGCCTGCCAGAATGCCTGCCTGCCAGAATGCCTACCTGCCAGAATGCCTGCCTGCCAGAATGCCTGCCTGCCAGAATGCCTGCCTGCCAGAATGCCTGCCTGCCAGAATGCCTGCCTGCCAGCATGCCTGCCTGCCAGCATGCCTGCCTGCCAGCATTCCTGCCTGCCAGCATGCCTGCCTGCCAGCATGCCTGCCTGCCAGCATGCCTGCCTGCCAGCATGCTCCCTGCCAGAATGCCTGCCTGCCAGAATGCCTGCCTGCCAGAATGCCTGCCTGCCAGAATGCCTGCCGGCCTGCCTGCAAGAAAGCCTGCCTGTGAGAATGCCTGCCTGCCTGCCTACCTGCCTACCAGCCTGTATGCCTGCCTGCGAGAATGACTGCGTGCCTGCCTGCGACAATGTCTGCCTGCGATAATGCCTGCCTTCCTGCCTGATTGCAATAATGCCTGCTTGCGAGAATGCCTGCTTGCGAGAATGCCTGCCTGCGAGAATGCCTGCCTGCGAGAATGCCTGCCTGCGAGAATGCCTGCCTGCGAGAATGCCTGCCTGCGAGAATGCCTGCCTGCGAGAATGCCTGCCTGCGAGAATGCCTGCCTGCGAGAATGCCTGCCTGCGAGAATGCCTGCCTGCCTGCCTGCGAGGATGCCTGCGAGAATGCCTGCGACAATGCCTGCGACAATGCCTGCGACCATGCCTGCGACAATGCCTGCGACAATGCCTGCCTGCCTGCGAGAATGCCTGCCTGCCTGCCTGCCTGCGAGAATGTCTGCCTGCCTGCCTGCCTGCCTGGGAGAATGTCTGCCTGCCTGCCTGCGAGAATGTCTGCCTGCCTGTCTGCGAGAATGTCTGCCTTCCTGCCTGCCTGCCTGCCTGCGAGAATGTCTGCCTGCCTGCCTGCCAGCCTGCGAGAATGTCTGTCTGCCTGCGTGCCTGCCTGCGAGAATGTCTGCCTGCCAGCCTGCGAGAATGTCTGCCTGCCTGCCTGCCAGCCTGCGCGAATGTCTGCCTGCCTGCCTGCGAGAATGTCTGCCTGCCTGCCTGCGAGAATGTCTGCCTGCCTGCCTACGAGAATGTCTGCCTGCCTGCCTGCCTGTGAGAATGTCTGCCTGCCTGCCTGCGAGAATGTCTGCCTGCCTGCCTGCGAATGTCTGCCTGCCTGCCTGCGAGAATGTCTGCCTGCCTGCCTGCGAGAATGTCTGCCTGCCTGCCTGCGAGAATGTCTGCCTGCCTGCCTGCGATAATGCCTGCCTGCCTGCCTGCTTGCAATAATGCCTGCTTGCGAGAATGCCTGCCTGCGAGAATGCCTGCCTGCGAGAATGCCTGCCTGCGAGAATGCCTGCCTGCGAGAATGCCTGCCTGCGAGAATGCCTGCCTGCGAGAATGCCTGCCTGCGAGAATGCCTGCCTGCGAGAATGCCTGCCTGCGAGAATGCCTGCCTGCGAGAATGCCTGCGATAATGCCTGCCTGCGAGGATGCCTGCGACAATGCCTGCGACAATGCCTGCGACAATGCCTGCGACAATGCCTGCGACAATGCCTGCGACAATGCCTGCGACAATGCCTGCGACAATGCCTGCCTGCCTTCGAGAATGTCTGCCTGCCTGCCTGCCTGCCTGCCTGCGAGAATGTCTGCCTGCCTGCCTGCCTGCCTGCGAGAATGTCTGCCTGCCTGCCTGCCTGCCTGCGAGAATGTCTGCCTGCCTGCCTGCATGCCTGCGAGAATGTCTGCCTGCCTGCCTGCCTGCCTGCGAGAATGTCTGCCTGCCTGCCTGCCTGCCTGCGAGAATGTCTGCCTGCCTGCCTGCGAGAATGTCTGCCTTCCTGCCTGCCTGCCTGCCTGAGAGAATGTCTGCCTGCCTGCCTGCCTGCCTGCCTGGGAGAATGCCTGCCTGCCTGCCTGCGAGAATGCCTGCCTGCCTGCCTGCGAGAATGCCTGCCTGCCTGCCTGCGAGAATGCCTGCCTGCCTGCCTGCGAGAATGCCTGCCTGCCTGCCTGCGAGAATGCCTGCCTGCCTGCCTGCGAGAATGCCTGCCTGCCTGCCTGCGAGAATGCCTGCCTGCCTGCCTGCGAGAATGCCTGCCTGCCTGCCTGCGAGAATGCCTGCCTGCCTGCCTGCGAGAATGCCTGCCTGCCTGCCTGGGAGAATGCCTGCCTGCCTGCCTGCGAGAATGCCTGCCTGCCTGCCTGCGAGAATGCCTGCCTGCCTGCCTGCGAGAAGGCGTGCCTGCCTGCCTGCGAGAATGCCTGCCTGCCTACCTGCGAGAATGCCTGCCTGCCTTCCTGCCTTCGAGAATGCCTGCCTGCCTTCCTGCCTGCGAGAATGCCTGCCTGCCTGCCTGCCTGCGAGAATGCCTGCCTGCCTTCCTGCCTGCGAGAATGCCTGCCTGCCTGCCTGCCTGCCTGCGAGAATGCCTGCCTGCCTTCCTTCCTGCGAGAATGCCTGCCTGGCTTCCTGCCTGCGAGAATGCCTGCCTGCCTGCCTGCGAGAATGCCTGCCTGCCTGCGAGAATGCCTGCCTGCCTGCCTGCCTGCTTGCGAGAAAGCCTGCCTGCCTGCCTGCCTGCTTGCGAGAAAGCCTGCCTGCCTGCCTGCCGGCCTGCGAGAATTCCTGCCTACCTGCCTGCCTGCCAGCCTGCCTGCCTGCGAGAATGCCTGCCTGCCTGTGAGATGCCTGCCTGCCTGTGAGAATGCCTGCCTGCCTGCGAGAATGCCTGCCTGCCTGCGAGAATGCCTGCCGGCCTGCCTGCAAGAAAGCCTGCCTGTGAGAATGCCTGCCTGCCTGCCTACCTGCCTACAAGCCTGTATGCCTGCCTGCGAGAATGACTGCATGCCTGCCTGCGACAATATCTGTCTGCGATAATGCCTGCCTGCCTGCCTGCTTGCAATAATGCCTGCTTGCGAGAATGCCTGCCTGCGAGAATGCCTGCCTGCGAGAATGCCTGCCTGCGAGAATGCCTGCCTGCGAGAATGCCTGCCTGCGAGAATGCCTGCCTGCGAGAATGCCTGCCTGCGAGAATGCCTGCCTGCGAGAATGTCTGCCTGCCTGCCTGCGAGAATGTCTGCCTGCCTGCCTGCGAGAATGTCTGCCTGCCTGCCTGCGAGAAGGCCTGCCTGCCTGCCTGCCGACCTGCGAGAATTCCTGCCTCCCGCCTGCCTGCCTGCCTGCCAACCTGCCTGCCTGCCAGCCAGCCTGCCATCCTGCCAGCCAGCCTGCCTGCCTGCCTGCCAGCCTGCCAACCTGCCAGCCAGCATGCCTGCCAGCCAGCCTGCCTGCCAGCCAGCCTGCCTGCGAGAATGCCGGCCTGCGAGAATGCCTGCCTGCGAGAATGCCTGCCTGCCAGAATGCCTGCCTGCCAGAATGCCTACCTGCCAGAATGCCTGCCTGCCAGAATGCCTGCCTGCCAGAATGCCTGCCTGCCAGAATGCCTGCCTGCCAGAATGCCTGCCTGCCAGCATGCCTGCCTGCCAGCATGCCTGCCTGCCAGCATTCCTGCCTGCCAGCATGCCTGCCTGCCAGCATGCCTGCCTGCCAGCATGCCTGCCTGCCAGCATGCTCCCTGCCAGAATGCCTGCCTGCCAGAATGCCTGCCTGCCAGAATGCCTGCCTGCCAGAATGCCTGCCGGCCTGCCTGCAAGAAAGCCTGCCTGTGAGAATGCCTGCCTGCCTGCCTACCTGCCTACCAGCCTGTATGCCTGCCTGCGAGAATGACTGCGTGCCTGCCTGCGACAATGTCTGCCTGCGATAATGCCTGCCTTCCTGCCTGATTGCAATAATGCCTGCTTGCGAGAATGCCTGCTTGCGAGAATGCCTGCCTGCGAGAATGCCTGCCTGCGAGAATGCCTGCCTGCGAGAATGCCTGCCTGCGAGAATGCCTGCCTGCGAGAATGCCTGCCTGCGAGAATGCCTGCCTGCGAGAATGCCTGCCTGCGAGAATGCCTGCCTGCGAGAATGCCTGCCTGCCTGCCTGCGAGGATGCCTGCGAGAATGCCTGCGACAATGCCTGCGACAATGCCTGCGACCATGCCTGCGACAATGCCTGCCTGCCTGCGAGAATGCCTGCCTGCCTGCCTGCCTGCGAGAATGTCTGCCTGCCTGCCTGCCTGCCTGGGAGAATGTCTGCCTGCCTGCCTGCGAGAATGTCTGCCTGCCTGTCTGCGAGAATGTCTGCCTTCCTGCCTGCCTGCCTGCCTGCGAGAATGTCTGCCTGCCTGCCTGCCAGCCTGCGAGAATGTCTGCCTGCCTGCGTGCCTGCCTGCGAGAATGTCTGCCTGCCAGCCTGCGAGAATGTCTGCCTGCCTGCCTGCCAGCCTGCGAGAATGTCTGCCTGCCTGCCTGCGAGAATGTCTGCCTGCCTGCCTGCGAGAATGTCTGCCTGCCTGCCTACGAGAATGTCTGCCTGCCTGCCTGCCTGTGAGAATGTCTGCCTGCCTGCCTGCGAGAATGTCTGCCTGCCTGCCTGCGAATGTCTGCCTGCCTGCCTGCGAGAATGTCTGCCTGCCTGCCTGCGAGAATGTCTGCCTGCCTGCCTGCGAGAATGTCTGCCTGCCTGCCTGCGAGAATGTCTGCCTGCCTGCCTGTGAGAATGCCTGCCTGCCTGCCTGACTGTTGCGAGAATGTCTGCCTGCCTGCCTGCCTGCCTGCCTGCCTGCCTGCCTGCCTGCCTGCCTGCGAGAATGTCTGCCTGCCTGCCTGCCTGCGAGAATGCCTGCCTGCCTGCCTGCCTGTTGCGAGAATGTCTGCCTGCCTGCCTGCCTGCCTGCCTGCCTGCCTGCCTGCCTGCCTGCCTGCCTGCCTGCCTGCCTGCGAGAATGTCTGCCTGCCTGCCTGCCTGCCTGCGAGAATGTCTGCCTGCCTGCCTGCCTGCGAGAATGCCTGCCTACCTGCCTGCGAGAATGCCTGCCTGCCTGCCTGCCTGCGAGAATGCCTGCCTGCCTGCCTGCCTGCAAGAATGCCTGCCTGCCTGCCTGTCTGCCTGCGAGAATGCCTGCCTGCCTGCGAGAATGCCTACCTGCCTGCCTGCCTGCGAGAATGCCTGCCTGCCTGCCTGCCTGCGAGAATGCCTGCCTGCCTGCCTGCCTGCCTGCGAGAATGCCTGCCTGCCTGCCTGTCTGCGAAAATGCCTGCCTGCCTGCCTGCCTGCCTGCGAGAATGCCTGCCTGCCTGCCTGCGAGAATGCCTGCCTGCCTGCCTGCCTGCGAGAATGCCTGCCTGCCTGCCTGCCTGCGAGAATGCCTGCCTGCCTGCCTGCCTGCGAGAATGCCTGCCTGCCTGCCTGCCTGCCTGCGAGAATGCCTGCCTGCCTGCCTGCCTGCGAGAATGCCTGCCTGCCTGCCTGCCTGCGAGAATGCCTGCCTGCCTTCCTGCCTGCGAGAATGCCTGCCTGCCTGCCTGCCTGCGAGAATGCCTGCCTGCCTGCCTGCCTGCCTGCGAGAATGCCTGCCTGCCTGCCTGCGAGAATGCCTGCCTGCCTGCCTGCCTGCGAGAATGCCTGCCTGCCTGCCTGCCTGCGAGAATGCCTGCCTGCCTGCCTGCCTGCGAGAATGCCTGCCTGCCTGCCTGCGAGAATGCCTGTCTGCCTGCCTGCGAGAATGCCTGCCTGCCTGCCTGCGAGAATGCCTGCCTGCCTGCCTGCGAGAATGCCTGCCTGCCTGCCTGCGAGAATGCCTGCCTGCCTGCCTGCGAGAATGCCTGCCTGCCTGCCTGCGAGAATGCCTGCCTGCCTGCCTCCCTGCCTGCGAGAATGCCTGCCTGCCTCCCTGCCTGCGAGAATGCCTGCCGGCCTGCCTGCGAGAATGCCTGCCGGCCTGCCTGCGAGAATGCCTGCCGGCCTGCCTGCGAGAATGCCTGCCTGCCTTCCTGCGAGAATGCCTGCCTGCCTGCCTGCGAGAATGCCTGCCTGCCTGCCTGCGAGAATGCCTGCCTGCCTGCCTGTGAGAATGCCTGCCTGCCTGCCTGCGAGAATGCCTTCCTGCCTGCCTGCGAGAATGCCTGCCTGCCTGCCTGCGAGAATACCTGCTTGCCTGCGAGAATGCCTGCCTGCCTGCCTGCCTGCCTGCCTGCCTGCCTGCCTGCCTGCCTGCCTGCCTGCCTGCCTGCCTGCGAGAAGGCCTGCCTGCCTTCCTGCCGGCCTGCGAGAATTCCTGCCTGCCTACCTGTCTGCCAGCCTGCCTGCCTGCTAGCCTGCCTGCCAGCCTGCCAGCCAGCCTGCCTGCCTGCCAGCCAGCCTGCCAACCTGTCAGCCAGCCTGCCTGCCAGCCAGCCTGCCTGCGAGAATGCCTGCCTGCCAGAATGCCTGCCTGCCAGAATGCCTGCCTGCCAGAATGCCTGCCTGCCAGAATGCCTGCCTGCCAGAATGCCTGCCTGCCAGAATGCCTGCCTGCCAGAATGCCTGCCTGCCAGAATGCCTGCCTGCCTGCCTGCGAGAATGCCTGCCTGCCTGCCTGCGAGAATGCCTGCCTGCCTGCCTGTGAGAATGCCTGCCTGCCTGCCTGCGAGAATGCCTGCCTGCCTGCCTGCGAGAATACCTGCTTGCCTGCGAGAATGCCTGCCTGCCTGCCTGCCTGCCTGCCTGCCTGCCTGCCTGCCTGCCTGCCTGCCTGCGAGAAGGCCTGCCTGCCTGCCTGCCGGCCTGCGAGAATTCCTGCCTACCTGCCTGCCTGCCTGCCTGCCAGCCTGCCTGCCTGCTAGCCAGCCTGCCTGCCTGCCAGCCAGCCTGCCTGCCTGCCAGCCAGCCTGCCAACCTGTCAGCCAGCCTGCCTGCCAGCCAGCCTGCCTGCGAGAATGCCTGCCTGCCAGAATGCCTGCCTGCCAGAATGCCTGCCTGCCAGAATGCCTGCCTGCCAGAATGCCTGCCTGCCAGAATGCCTGCCTGCCAGAATGCCTGCCTGCCAGAATGCCTGCCTGCCAGAATGCCTGCCTGCCAGAATGCCTGCCTGCCAGAATGCCTGCCTGCCAGAATGCCTGCCTCCCAGAATGCCTGCCTTCCAGAATGCCTGCCTGCCAGAATGCCTGCCTGCCAGAATGCCTGCCTGCCAGAAGGCCTGCCTGCCAGAATGCCTGCCTGCCAGAATGCCTGCCTGCCAGAATGCCTGCCTGCCAGAATGCCTGCCTGCCAGAATGCCTGCCTGCCAGATTGCCTGCCAGCCAGAATGCCTGCCTGCCAGAATGCCTGCCTGCCAGAATGCCTGCCTGCCAGATTGCCTGCCAGCCAGAATGCCTGCCTGCCAGAATGCCTGCCTGCCAGAATACCTGCCTGCCAGAATGCCTGCCTGCCAGAATGCCTGCCTGCCAGAATGCCTGCCTGCCTGCATGCCTGCCTGCCTGCATGCCTGCCTGCCAGCATGCCTGCAGCCAGCATGCCTGCCTGCCAGCAAACCTGCCTGCCAGAATGCCTGCCTGCCAGAATGCCTGCCTGCCAGAATGCCTGCCTGCCAGAATGCCTGCCTGCCAGAATGCCTGCCTGCCAGAATGCCTGCCGGCCTGCCTGCAAGAAAGCTTGCCTGTGAGAATGCCTGCCTGCCTGCCTACCTGCCTACCACCCTGTATGCCTGCCTGCGAGAATGACTGCGTGCCTGCCTGCGACAATGTCTGCCTGCGATAATGCCTGCCTACCTGCCTGCTTGCAATAATGCCTGCTTGCGAGAATGCCTGCTTGCGAGAATGCCTGCCTGCGAGAATGCCTGCCTGCGAGAATGCCTGCCTGCGAGAATGCCTGCCTGCGAGAATGCCTGCCTGCGAGAATGCCTGCCTGCGAGAATGCCTGCCTGCGAGAATGCCTGCCTGCGAGAATGCCTGCCTGCGAGAATGCCTGCCTGCGAGGATGCCTGCGAGAATGCCTGCGACAATGTCTGCGACAATGCCTGCGACAATGCCTGCGACAATGCCTGCGACAATGCCTGCGACAATGCCTGCCTGCCTGCGAGAATGCCTGCCTGCCTGCCTGCCTGCGAGAATGTCGGCCTGCCTGCCTGCCTGCCTACCACCCTGTATGCCTGCCTGCGAGAATGACTGCGTGCCTGCCTGCGACAATGTCTGCCTGCGATAATGCCTGCCTACCTGCCTGCTTGCAATAATGCCTGCTTGCGAGAATGCCTGCTTGCGAGAATGCCTGCCTGCGAGAATGCCTGCCTGCGAGAATGCCTGCCTGCGAGAATGCCTGCCTGCGAGAATGCCTGCCTGCGAGAATGCCTGCCTGCGAGAATGCCTGCCTGCGAGAATGCCTGCCTGCGAGAATGCCTGCCTGCGAGAATGCCTGCCTGCGAGGATGCCTGCGAGAATGCCTGCGACAATGTCTGCGACAATGCCTGCGACAATGCCTGCGACAATGCCTGCGACAATGCCTGCGACAATGCCTGCCTGCCTGCGAGAATGCCTGCCTGCCTGCCTGTCTGCGAGAATGTCGGCCTGCCTGCCTGCCTGCCTGCCTGCGAGAATGCCTTCCTGCCTGCGTGCCTGCCTGCGAGAATGCCTGCCTGCCTGCCTGCCTGCGAGAATGCCTGCCTGCCTGCCTGCCTGCGAGAATGCCTGCCTGCCTGCCTGCCTGCGAGAATGCCTGCCTGCCTGCCTGCGAGAATGCCTGCCTGCCTGCCTGCCTGCCTGCCTGCCTGCCTGCCTGCCTGCCTGCCTGCCTGCGAGAATGCCTGCCTGCCTGCCTGCCTGCGAGAATGCCTGCCTGCCTGACTGCCTGCGAGAATGCCTGCCTGCCTGCCTGCCTGGGAGAATGCCTGCCTGCCTGCCTGCCTGCGAGAATGCCTGCCTGCCTGCCTGCCTGCGAGAATGCCTGCCTGCCTGCCTGCCTGCGAGAATGCCTGCCTGCCTGCCTGCCTGCGAGAATGCCTGCCTGCCTGCCTGCGAGAATGCCTGCCTGCCTGCCTGCGAGAATGCCTGCCTGCCTGCCTGCGAGAATGCCTGCCTGCCTGCCTGCGAGAATGCCTGCCTGCCTGCCTGCGAGAATGCCTGCCTGCCTGCCTGCGAGAATGCCTGCCTGCCTGCCTACGAGAATGCCTGCGTGCCTGCCTGCCTGCCTGCGAGAATGCGTGCCTGCCTCCCTGCGAGAATGCCTGCCTGCCTGCCTGCGAGAATGCCTGCCGGCCTGCCTGAGAGAATGCCTGCCTGCGAGAATGCCTGCCTGCGAGAATGCCTGCCTGCCTGCCTGCGAGAATGCCTGCCTGCCTGCCTGCGAGAATGCCTGCCTGCCTGCCTGCGAGAATGCCTGCCTGCCTGCCTGCGAGAATGCCTGCCTTCCTGCCTGCGAGAATGCCTGCCTGCCTGCCTGCGAGAATGCCTGCCTGCCTGCCTGCCTGCGAGAATGCCTGCCTGCCTGCCTGCGAGAATGCCTGCCTGCCTGCCTGCGAGAATGCCTGCTTGCCTGCGAGAATGCCTGCCTGCCTGCCTGCCTGCCTGCCTGCCTGCCTGCCTGCCTGCCTGCCTGCCTGCCTGCCTGCCTGCCTGCGAGAATGCCTGCCTGCCTGCCTGCCTGCCTGCCTGCCTGCCTGCCTGCCTGCCTGCCTGCCTGCCTGCCTGCCTGCGAGAATGCCTGCCTGCGAGAATGCCTGCCTGCCTGCCTGCGAGAATGCCTGCCTGCCTGCCTGCCTGCGAGAATGCCTGCCTGCCTGCCTGCCTGCGAGAATGCCTGCCTGCCTGCCTGCCTGCGAGAATGCCTGCCTGCCTGCCTGCCTGCGAGAATGCCTGCCTGCCTGCCTGCGGGAATGCCTGCCTGCCTGCCTGCGAGAATGCCTGCCTGCCTGCCTGCCTGCGAGAATGCCTACCTGCCTGCCTGCGAGAATGCCTTCCTGCCTGCCTGCGAGAATGCCTGCCTGCCTGCCTGCGAGAATGCCTGCCTGCCTACCTGCGAGAATGCCTGCGTGCCTGCCTGCCTGCCTGCGAGAATGCGTGCCTGCCTGCCTGCGAGAATGCCTGCCTGCCTGCCTGCGAGAATGCCTGCCGGCCTGCCTGCGAGAATGCCTGCCTGCGAGAATGCCTGCCTGCGAGAATGCCTGCCTGCGAGAATGCCTGCCTGCGAGAATGCCTCCCTGCGAGAATGCCTGCCTGCCTGCCTGCGAGAATGCCTGCCGGCCTGCCTGAGAGAATGCCTGCCTGCGAGAATGCCTGCCTGCGAGAATGCCTGCCTGCCTGCCTGCGAGAATGCCTGCCTGCCTGCCTGCGAGAATGCCTGCCTGCCTGCCTGCGAGAATGCCTGCCTGCCTGCCTGCGAGAATGCCTGCCTTCCTGCCTGCGAGAATGCCTGCCTGCCTGCCTGCGAGAATGCCTGCCTGCCTGCCTGCCTGCGAGAATGCCTGCCTGCCTGCCTGCGAGAATGCCTGCCTGCCTGCCTGCGAGAATGCCTGCTTGCCTGCGAGAATGCCTGCCTGCCTGCCTGCCTGCCTGCCTGCCTGCCTGCCTGCCTGCCTGCCTGCCTGCCTGCCTGCCTGCCTGCCTGCCTGCCTGCCTGCGAGAATGCCTGCCTGCGAGAATGCCTGCCTGCCTGCCTGCCTGCGAGAATGCCTGCCTGCCTGAGTGCCTGCGAGAATGCCTGCCTGCCTGCCTGCCTGCGAGAATGCCTGCCTGCCTGCCTGCCTGCGAGAATGCCTGCCTGCCTGCCTGCCTGCGAGAATGCCTGCCTGCCTGCCTGCGGGAATGCCTGCCTGCCTGCCTGCGAGAATGCCTGCCTGCCTGCCTGCCTGCGAGAATGCCTACCTGCCTGCCTGCGAGAATGCCTTCCTGCCTGCCTGCGAGAATGCCTGCCTGCCTGCCTGCGAGAATGCCTGCCTGCCTACCTGCGAGAATGCCTGCATGCCTGCCTGCCTGCCTGCGAGAATGCGTGCCTGCCTGCCTGCGAGAATGCCTGCCTGCCTGCCTGCGAGAATGCCTGCCGGCCTGCCTGCGAGAATGCCTGCCTGCGAGAATGCCTGCCTGCGAGAATGCCTGCCTGCGAGAATGCCTGCCTGCGAGAATGCCTGCCTGCCTGCCTGCGAGAATGCCTGCCTGCCTGCCTGCCTGCGAGAATGCCTGCCTGCCTGCCTGCGAGAATGCCTGCCTGCCTGCCTGCGAGAATGCCTGCCTGCCTGCCTGCGAGAATGCCTGCCTGCCTGCCTGCGAGAATGCCTGCCTTCCTGCCTGCGAGAATGCCTGCCTGCCTGCCTGCGAGAATGCCTGCCTGCCTGCCTGCCTGCGAGAATGCCTGCCTGCCTGCCTGCGAGAATGCCTGCCTGCCTGCCTGCGAGAATGCCTGCTTGCCTGCGAGAATGCCTGCCTGCCTGCCTGCCTGCCTGCCTGCCTGCCTGCCTGCCTGCCTGCCTGCCTGCCTGCCTGCCTGCCTGCCTGCCTGCGAGAATGCCTGCCTGCCTGCCTGCCTGCCTGCCTGCCTGCCTGCCTGCCTGCCTGCCTGCCTGCCTGCCTGCCTGCGAGAATGCCTGCCTGCGAGAATGCCTGCCTGCCTGCCTGCGAGAATGCCTGCCTGCCTGCCTGCCTGCGAGAATGCCTGCCTGCCTGCCTGCCTGCGAGAATGCCTGCCTGCCTGCCTGCCTGCGAGAATGCCTGCCTGCCTGCCTGCCTGCGAGAATGCCTGCCTGCCTGCCTGCGGGAATGCCTGCCTGCCTGCCTGCGAGAATGCCTGCCTGCCTGCCTGCCTGCGAGAATGCCTACCTGCCTGCCTGCGAGAATGCCTTCCTGCCTGCCTGCGAGAATGCCTGCCTGCCTGCCTGCGAGAATGCCTGCCTGCCTACCTGCGAGAATGCCTGCGTGCCTGCCTGCCTGCCTGCGAGAATGCGTGCCTGCCTGCCTGCGAGAATGCCTGCCTGCCTGCCTGCGAGAATGCCTGCCGGCCTGCCTGCGAGAATGCCTGCCTGCGAGAATGCCTGCCTGCGAGAATGCCTGCCTGCGAGAATGCCTGCCTGCGAGAATGCCTCCCTGCGAGAATGCCTGCCTGCCTGCCTGCGAGAATGCCTGCCGGCCTGCCTGAGAGAATGCCTGCCTGCGAGAATGCCTGCCTGCGAGAATGCCTGCCTGCCTGCCTGCGAGAATGCCTGCCTGCCTGCCTGCGAGAATGCCTGCCTGCCTGCCTGCGAGAATGCCTGCCTGCCTGCCTGCGAGAATGCCTGCCTTCCTGCCTGCGAGAATGCCTGCCTGCCTGCCTGCGAGAATGCCTGCCTGCCTGCCTGCCTGCGAGAATGCCTGCCTGCCTGCCTGCGAGAATGCCTGCCTGCCTGCCTGCGAGAATGCCTGCTTGCCTGCGAGAATGCCTGCCTGCCTGCCTGCCTGCCTGCCTGCCTGCCTGCCTGCCTGCCTGCCTGCCTGCCTGCCTGCCTGCCTGCCTGCCTGCCTGCCTGCGAGAATGCCTGCCTGCGAGAATGCCTGCCTGCCTGCCTGCCTGCGAGAATGCCTGCCTGCCTGAGTGCCTGCGAGAATGCCTGCCTGCCTGCCTGCCTGCGAGAATGCCTGCCTGCCTGCCTGCCTGCGAGAATGCCTGCCTGCCTGCCTGCCTGCGAGAATGCCTGCCTGCCTGCCTGCGGGAATGCCTGCCTGCCTGCCTGCGAGAATGCCTGCCTGCCTGCCTGCCTGCGAGAATGCCTACCTGCCTGCCTGCGAGAATGCCTTCCTGCCTGCCTGCGAGAATGCCTGCCTGCCTGCCTGCGAGAATGCCTGCCTGCCTACCTGCGAGAATGCCTGCATGCCTGCCTGCCTGCCTGCGAGAATGCGTGCCTGCCTGCCTGCGAGAATGCCTGCCTGCCTGCCTGCGAGAATGCCTGCCGGCCTGCCTGCGAGAATGCCTGCCTGCGAGAATGCCTGCCTGCGAGAATGCCTGCCTGCGAGAATGCCTGCCTGCGAGAATGCCTGCCTGCCTGCCTGCGAGAATGCCTGCCTGCCTGCCTGCCTGCGAGAATGCCTGCCTGCCTGCCTGCGAGAATGCCTGCCTGCCTGCCTGCGAGAATGCCTGCCTGCCTGCCTGCCTGCGAGAATGCCTGCCTGCCTGCCTGCGATAATGCCTTCCTGCCTGCCTGCGAGAATGCTTGCCTGCCTGCCTGCGAGAATGCCTGCTTGCCTGCGAGAATGCCTGCCTGCCTGCCTGCCTGCCTGCCTGCCTGCCTGCCTGCCTGCCTGCCTGCCTGCCTGCCTGCCTGCGAGAATGCCTGCCTGCCTGCCTGCCTGCGAGAAGGCCTACCTGCCTGCCTGCCGGCCTGCGAGAATTCCTGCCTACCTGCCTGCCTGCCTGCCTGCCAGCCTGCCTGCCTGCTAGCCAGCCTGCCTGCCTACCAGCCAGCCTGCCTGCCTGCCAGCCAGCCTGCCAACCTGTCAGCCAGCCTGCCTGCCAGCCAGCCTGCCTGCCAGCCAGCCTGCCTGCCTGCCAGCCAGCCTGCCAACCTGTCAGCCAGCCTGCCTGCCAGGCAGCCTGCCTGCCAGAATGCCTGCCTGCCAGAATGCCTGCTGCCAGAATGCCTGCCTGCCAGAATGCCTGCCTGCCAGAATGCCTGCCTGCCAGAATGCCTGCCTGCCAGAATGCCTGCCTGCCAGAATGCCTGCCTGCCAGAATGCCTGCCTGCCAGAATGCCTGCCTGCCAGAATGCCTGCCTGCCAGAATGCCTGCCTGCCAGAATGCCTGCCTGCCAGAATGCCTGCCTGCCAGAATGCCTGCCTGCCAGAATGCCTGCCTGCCAGAATGCCTGCCTGCCAGAATGCCTGCCTGCCAGATTGCCTGCCTGCCAGAATGACTGCCTGCCAGAATGCCTGCCTGCCAGAATGCCTGCCTGCCAGAATGCCTGCCTGCCAGAATGCCTGCCTGCCAGAATGCCTGCCTGCCAGAATGCCTGCCTGCCAGAATGCCTGCCTGCCAGAATGCCTGCCTGCCAGAATGCCTGCCTGCCAGAATGCCTGCCTGCCAGAATGCCTGCCTGCCAGAATGCCTGCCTGCCAGAATGCCTGCCTGCCAGAATGCCTGCCTGCCAGAATGCCTGCCTGCCAGAATGCCTGCCTGCCAGAATGCCTGCCTGCCAGAATGCCTGCCTGCCAGAATGCCTGCCTCCCAGAATGCCTGCCTTCCAGAATGCCTGCCTGCCAGAATGCCTGCCTGCCAGAATGCCTGCCTGCCAGAAGGCCTGCCTGCCAGAATGCCTGCCTGCCAGAATGCCTGCCTGCCAGAATGCCTGCCTGCCAGAATGCCTGCCTGCCAGAATGCCTGCCTGCCAGATTGCCTGCCAGCCAGAATGCCTGCCTGCCAGAATGCCTGCCTGCCAGAATGCCTGCCTGCCAGATTGCCTGCCAGCCAGAATGCCTGCCTGCCAGAATGCCTGCCTGCCAGAATGCCTGCCTGCCAGAATGCCTGCCTGCCAGAATGCCTGCCTGCCAGAATGCCTGCCTGCCTGCATGCCTGCCTGCCTGCATGCCTGCCTGCCAGCATGCCTGCAGCCAGCATGCCTGCCTGCCAGCAAACCTGCCTGCCAGAATGCCTGCCTGCCAGAATGCCTGCCTGCCAGAATGCCTGCCTGCCAGAATGCCTGCCTGCCAGAATGCCTGCCTGCCAGAATGCCTGCCGGCCTGCCTGCAAGAAAGCTTGCCTGTGAGAATGCCTGCCTGCCTGCCTACCTGCCTACCACCCTGTATGCCTGCCTGCGAGAATGACTGCGTGCCTGCCTGCGACAATGTCTGCCTGCGATAATGCCTGCCTACCTGCCTGCTTGCAATAATGCCTGCTTGCGAGAATGCCTGCTTGCGAGAATGCCTGCCTGCGAGAATGCCTGCCTGCGAGAATGCCTGCCTGCGAGAATGCCTGCCTGCGAGAATGCCTGCCTGCGAGAATGCCTGCCTGCGAGAATGCCTACCTGCGAGAATGCCTGCCTGCGAGAATGCCTGCCTGCGAGAATGCCTGCCTGCGAGGATGCCTGCGAGAATGCCTGCGACAATGTCTGCGACAATGCCTGCGACAATGCCTGCGACAATGCCTGCGACAATGCCTGCGACAATGCCTGCCTGCCTGCGAGAATGCCTGCCTGCCTGCCTGCCTGCGAGAATGTCGGCCTGCCTGCCTGCCTGCCTGCCTGCGAGAATGCCTTCCTGCCTGCGTGCCTGCCTGCGAGAATGCCTGCCTGCCTGCCTGCCTGCGAGAATGCCTGCCTGCCTGCCTGCCTGCGAGAATGCATGCCTGCCTGCCTGCCTGCGAGAATGCCTGCCTGCCTGCCTGCGAGAATGCCTGCCTGCCTGCCTGCCTGCCTGCCTGCCTGCCTGCCTGCCTGCCTGCCTGCCTGCCTGCGAGAATTCCTGCCTGCCTGCCTGCCTGCGAGAATGCCTGCCTGCCTGCCTGCCTGCGAGAATGCCTGCCTGCCTGCCTGCCTGCGAGAATGCCTGCCTGCCTGCCTGCCTGCGAGAATGCCTGCCTGCCTGCCTGCCTGCGAGAATGCCTGCCTGCCTGCCTGCCTGCGAGAATGCCTGCCTGCCTGCCTGCCTGCGAGAATGCCTGCCTGCCTGCCTGCGAGAATGCCTGCCTGCCTGCCTGCGAGAATGCCTGCCTGCCTGCCTGCGAGAATGCCTGCCTGCCTGCCTGCGAGAATGCCTGCCTGCCTGCCTGCGAGAATGCCTGCCTGCCTGCCTGCGAGAATGCCTGCGTGCCTGCCTGCCTGCCTGCGAGAATGCCTGCGTGCCTGCCTGCCTGCCTGCGAGAATGCGTGCCTGCCTCCCTGCGAGAATGCCTGCCTGCCTGCCTGCGAGAATGCCTGCCGGCCTGCCTGAGAGAATGCCTGCCTGCGAGAATGCCTGCCTGCCTGCCTGCGAGAATGCCTGCCTGCCTGCCTGCGAGAATGCCTGCCTGCCTGCCTGCGAGAATGCCTGCCTGCCTGCCTGCGAGAATGCCTGCCTTCCTGCCTGCGAGAATGCCTGCCTGCCTGCCTGCGAGAATGCCTGCCTGCCTGCCTGCCTGCGAGAATGCCTGCCTGCCTGCCTGCGAGAATGCCTGCCTGCCTGCCTGCGAGAATGCCTGCTTGCCTGCGAGAATGCCTGCCTGCCTGCCTGCCTGCCTGCCTGCCTGACTGCCTGCGAGAATGCCTGCCTGCCTGCCTGCCTGCGAGAATGCCTGCCTGCCTGCCTGCCTGCGAGAATGCCTGCCTGCCTGCCTGCCTGCGAGAATGCCTGCCTGCCTGCCTGCCTGCGAGAATGCCTGCCTGCCTGCCTGCCTGCGAGAATGCCTGCCTGCCTGCCTGCGAGAATGCCTGCCTGCCTGCCTGCGAGAATGCCTGCCTGCCTGCCTGCGAGAATGCCTGCCTGCCTGCCTGCGAGAATGCCTGCCTGCCTGCCTGCGAGAATGCCTGCCTGCCTGCCTGCGAGAATGCCTGCGTGCCTGCCTGCCTGCCTGCGAGAATGCCTGCGTGCCTGCCTGCCTGCCTGCGAGAATGCGTGCCTGCCTCCCTGCGAGAATGCCTGCCTGCCTGCCTGCGAGAATGCCTGCCGGCCTGCCTGAGAGAATGCCTGCCTGCGAGAATGCCTGCCTGCCTGCCTGCGAGAATGCCTGCCTGCCTGCCTGCGAGAATGCCTGCCTGCCTGCCTGCGAGAATGCCTGCCTGCCTGCCTGCGAGAATGCCTGCCTTCCTGCCTGCGAGAATGCCTGCCTGCCTGCCTGCGAGAATGCCTGCCTGCCTGCCTGCCTGCGAGAATGCCTGCCTGCCTGCCTGCGAGAATGCCTGCCTGCCTGCCTGCGAGAATGCCTGCTTGCCTGCGAGAATGCCTGCCTGCCTGCCTGCCTGCCTGCCTGCCTGCCTGCCTGCCTGCCTGCCTGCCTGCCTGCCTGCCTGCCTGCGAGAATGCCTGCCTGCCTGCCTGCCTGCCTGCCTGCCTGCCTGCCTGCCTGCGAGAATGCCTGCCTGCGAGAATGCCTGCCTGCCTGCCTGCCTGCGAGAATGCCTGCCTGCCTGCCTGCCTGCGAGAATGCCTGCCTGCCTGCCTGCCTGCGAGAATGCCTGCCTGCCTGCCTGCCTGCGAGAATGCCTGCCTGCCTGCCTGCCTGCGAGAATGCCTGCCTGCCTGCCTGCGGGAATGCCTGCCTGCCTGCCTGCGAGAATGCCTGCCTGCCTGCCTGCCTGCGAGAATGCCTACCTGCCTGCCTGCGAGAATGCCTTCCTGCCTGCCTGCGAGAATGCCTGCCTGCCTGCCTGCGAGAATGCCTGCCTGCCTACCTGCGAGAATGCCTGCGTGCCTGCCTGCCTGCCTGCGAGAATGCGTGCCTGCCTGCCTGCGAGAATGCCTGCCTGCCTGCCTGCGAGAATGCCTGCCGGCCTGCCTGCGAGAATGCCTGCCTGCGAGAATGCCTGCCTGCGAGAATGCCTGCCTGTGAGAATGCCTGCCTTCCTGCCTGCGAGAATGCCTGCCTGCCTGCCTGCGAGAATGCCTGCCTGCCTGCCTGCCTGCGAGAATGCCTGCCTGCCTGCCTGCGAGAATGCCTGCCTGCCTGCCTGCGAGAATGCCTGCCTGCCTGCCTGCCTGCGAGAATGCCTGCCTGCCTGCCTGCGAGAATGCCTGCCTGCCTGCCTGCGAGAATGCTTGCCTGCTTGCCTGCGAGAATGCCTGCTTGCCTGCGAGAATGCCTGCCTGCCTGCCTGCCTGCCTGCCTGCCTGCCTGCCTGCCTGCCTGCCTGCCTGCCTGCGAGAATGCCTGCCTGCCTGCCTGCCTGCGAGAAGGCCTACCTGCCTGCCTGCCGGCCTGCGAGAATTCCTGCCTACCTGCCTGCCTGCCTGCCTGCCAGCCTGCCTGCCTGCTAGCCAGCCTGCCTGCCTACCAGCCAGCCTGCCTGCCTGCCAGCCAGCCTGCCAACCTGTCAGCCAGCCTGCCTGCCAGCCAGCCTGCCTGCCTGCCAGCCAGCCTGCCAACCTGTCAGCCAGCCTGCCTGCCAGCCAGCCTGCCTGCCAGAATGCCTGCCTGCCAGAATGCCTGCCTGCCAGAATGCCTGCCTGCCAGAATGCCTGCCTGCCAGAATGCCTGCCTGCCAGAATGCCTGCCTGCCAGAATGCCTGCCTGCCAGAATGCCTGCCTGCCAGAATGCCTGCCTGCCAGAATGCCTGCCTGCCAGAATGCCTGCCTGCCAGAATGCCTGCCTGCCAGAATGCCTGCCTGCCAGAATGCCTGCCTGCCAGAATGCCTGCCTGCCAGAATGCCTGCCTGCCAGAATGCCTGCCTGCCAGATTGCCTGCCTGCCAGAATGCCTGCCTGCCAGAATGCCTGCCTGCCAGAATGCCTGCCTGCCAGAATGCCTGCCTGCCAGAATGCCTGCCTGCCAGAATGCCTGCCTGCCAGAATGCCTGCCTGCCAGAATGCCTGCCTGCCAGAATGCCTGCCTGCCAGATTGCCTGCCTGCCAGAATGCCTGCCTGCCAGAATGCCTGCCTGCCAGAATGCCTGCCTGCCAGAATGCCTGCCTGCCAGAATGCCTGCCTGCCAGCATGCCTGCCTGCCAGAATGCCTGCCTGCCAGAATGCCTGCCTGCCAGAATGCCTGCCTGCCAGATGCCTGCCTGCCAGAATGCCTGCCGGCCTGCCTGCAAGAAAGCCTGCCTGTGAGAATGCCTGCTTGCCTGCCTACCTGCCTACCAGCCTGTATGCCTGCCTGCGAGAATGACTGCGTGCCTGCCTGCGACAATGTCTGCCTGCGATAATGCCTGCCTACCTGCCTGCTTGCAATAATGCCTGCTTGCGAGAATGCCTGCTTGCGAGAATGCCTGCTTGCGAGAATGCCTGCTTGCGAGAATGCCTGCCTGCGAGAATGCCTGCCTGCGAGAATGCCTGCCTGCGAGAATGCCTGCCTGCGAGAATGCCTGCCTGCGAGAATGCCTGCCTGCGAGAATGCCTGCCTGCGAGAATGCCAGCCTGCGAGGATGCCTGCGAGAATGCCTGCGACAATGCCTGCGACAATGCCTGCGACAATGCCTGCGACAATGCCTGCGACAATGCCTGCCTGCCTGCGAGAATGCCTGCCTGCCTGCCTGCCTGCGAGAATGTCTGCCTGCCTGCCTGCCTGCCTACCTGCGAGAATGTCTGCCTGCCTGCCTGCCTGCCTGCGAGAATGTCTGCCTGCCTGCCTGCCTGCCTGCGAGAATGTCTCCCTGCCTGCCTGCCTGCCTGCGAGAATGTCTGCCTACCTGCCTGCCTGCCTGCGAGAATGTCTGCCTGCCTGCCTGCGAGAATGTCTGCCTGCCTGCCTGCCAGCCTGCGAGAATGTCTGCCTGCCTGCCTGCCTGCCTGCGAGAATGTCTGCCTGCCAGCCTGCGAGAATGTCTGCCTGCCTGCCTGCCTGCCTGCGAGAAGGTCTGCCTGCCTGCCTGCGAGAAGGTCTGCCTGCCTGCCTGCGAGAATGTCTGCCTGCCTGCCTGTGAGAATGTCTACCTGCCTGCCTGCGAGAATGTCTGCCTGCCTGCCTGCGAGAAGGCCTGCCTGCCTGCCTGCCGGCCTGCGAGAATTCCTTCCTACCTGCCTGCCTGCCTGCCTGCCAGCCTGCCTGCCTGCCAGCCAGCCTGCCATCCTGCCAGCCAGCCTGCCTGCCTGCCAGCCAGACTGCCAACCTGCCAGCCAGCCTGCCTGCCAGCCAGCCTGCATGCGAGAATGCCTGCCTGCGAGAATGCCTGCCTGCCAGAATGCCTGCCTGCCAGAATGCCTGCCTGCCAGAATGCCTGCCTGCCAGAATGCCTGCCTGCCAGAATGCCTGCCTGCCAGAATGCCTGCCTGCCAGAATGCCTGCCTGCCAGAATGCCTGCCTGCCAGAATGCCTGCCTGCCAGAATGCCTGCCTGCCAGAATGCCTGCCTGCCAGAATGCCTGCCTGCCAGCATGCCTGCCTGCCAGCATGCCTGCCTGCCAGCATGCCTGCCTGCCAGCATGCCTGCCTGCCAGCATGCCTGCCTGCCAGCATGCCTGCCTGCCAGCATGCCTGCCTGCCAGCATGCCTGCCTGCCAGCATGCCTGCCTGCCAGCATGCCTGCCTGCCAGCATGCCTGCCTGCCAGCATGCCTGCCTGCCAGCATGCCTGCCTGCCAGCATGCCTGCCTGCCAGAATGCCTGCCTGCCAGAATGCCTGCCTGCCAGAATGCCTGCCTGCCAGAATGCCTGCCTGCCAGTATGCCTGCCTGCCAGAATGCCTGCCTGCAGAATGCCTGCCTGCCAGAATGCCTGCCTGCCAGAATGCCTGCCTGCCAGAATGCCTGCCGGCCTGCCTGCAAGAAAGCCTGCCTGTGAGAATGCCTGCCTGCCTGCCTACCTGCCTACCAGCCTGTATGCCTGCCTGCGAGAATGACTGCTTGCCTGTCTGCGACAATGTCTGCCTGCGATAATGCCTGCCTGCCTGCCTGCTTGCAATAATGCCTGCTTGCGAGAATGCCTGCTTGCGAGAATGCCTGCCTGCGAGAATGCCTGCCTGCGAGAATGCCTGCCTGCGAGAATGCCTGCCTGCGAGAATGCCTGCCTGCGAGAATGCCTGCCTGCGAGAATGCCTGCCTGCGAGAATGCCAGCCTGCGAGGATGCCTGCGAGAATGCCTGCGACAATGCCTGCGACAATGCCTGCGACAATGCCTGCGACAATGCCTGCGACAATGCCTGCCTGCCTGCGAGAATGCCTGCCTGCCTGCCTGCCTGCCTACCTGCGAGAATGTCTGCCTGCCTGCCTGCCTGCCTGCGAGAATGTCTGCCTGCCTGCCTGCCTGCCTGCGAGAATGTCTCCCTGCCTGCCTGCCTGCCTGCGAGAATGTCTGCCTACCTGCCTGCCTGCCTGCGAGAATGTCTGCCTGCCTGCCTGCGAGAATGTCTGCCTGCCTGCCTGCCAGCCTGCGAGAATGTCTGCCTGCCTGCCTGCCTGCCTGCGAGAATGTCTGCCTGCCAGCCTGCGAGAATGTCTGCCTGCCTGCCTGCCTGCCTGCCTGCGAGAAGGTCTGCCTGCCTGCCTGCGAGAAGGTCTGCCTGCCTGCCTGCGAGAATGTCTGCCTGCCTGCCTGCGAGAATGTCTACCTGCCTGCCTGCGAGAATGTCTGCCTGCCTGCCTGGGAGAAGGCCTGCCTGCCTGCCTGCCGGCCTGCGAGAATTCCTTCCTACCTGCCTGCCTGCCTGCCTGCCAGCCTGCCTGCCTGCCAGCCAGCCTGCCATCCTGCCAGCCAGCCTGCCTGCCTGCCAGCCAGACTGCCAACCTGCCAGCCAGCCTGCCTGCCAGCCAGCCTGCATGCGAGAATGCCTGCCTGCGAGAATGCCTGCCTGCCAGAATGCCTGCCTGCCAGAATGCCTGCCTGCCAGAATGCCTGCCTGCCAGAATGCCTGCCTGCCAGAATGCCTGCCTGCCAGAATGCCTGCCTGCCAGAATGCCTGCCTGCCAGAATGCCTGCCTGCCAGAATGCCTGCCTGCCAGAATGCCTGCCTGCCAGAATGCCTGCCTGCCAGCATGCCTGCCTGCCAGCATGCCTGCCTGCCAGCATGCCTGCCTGCCAGCATGCCTGCCTGCCAGCATGCCTGCCTGCCAGCATGCCTGCCTGCCAGCATGCCTGCCTGCCAGCATGCCTGCCTGCCAGCATGCCTGCCTGCCAGCATGCCTGCCTGCCAGCATGCCTGCCTGCCAGCATGCCTGCCTGCCAGCATGCCTGCCTGCCAGCATGCCTGCCTGCCAGCATGCCTGCCTGCCAGAATGCCTGCCTGCCAGAATGCCTGCCTGCCAGAATGCCTGCCTGCCAGTATGCCTGCCTGCCAGAATGCCTGCCTGCAGAATGCCTGCCTGCCAGAATGCCTGCCTGCCAGAATGCCTGCCTGCCAGAATGCCTGCCTGCCAGAATGCCTGCCGGCCTGCCTGCAAGAAAGCCTGCCTGTGAGAATGCCTGCCTGCCTGCCTACCTGCCTACCAGCCTGTATGCCTGCCTGCGAGAATGACTGCTTGCCTGTCTGCGACAATGTCTGCCTGCGATAATGCCTGCCTGCCTGCCTGCTTGCAATAATGCCTGCTTGCGAGAATGCCTGCTTGCGAGAATGCCTGCCTGCGAGAATGCCTGCCTGCGAGAATGCCTGCCTGCGAGAATGCCTGCCTGCGAGAATGCCTGCCTGCGAGAATGCCTGCCTGCGAGAATCCCTGCCTGCGAGAATGCCTGCCTGCGAGAATGCCTGCCTGCGAGAATGCCTGCCTGCGAGAATGCCTGCCTGCGAGAATGCCTGCCTGCGAGAATGCCTGCCTGCGAGAATGCCTGCCTGCGAGAATGCCTGCCTGCGAGAATGCCTGCCTGCGAGAATGCCTGCCTGCGAGAATGCCTGCCAGCGAGGATGCCTGCGAGCATGCCTGCGAGAATGCCTGCGACAATGCCTGCGACAATGCCTGCGACAATGCCTGCCTGCCTGCGAGAATGCCTGCCTGCCTGCCTGCCTGCGAGAATGTCTGCCTGCCTGCCTGCCTGCGAGAATGTCTGCCTGCCTGCCTGCGAGAATGTCTGCCTGCCTGCCTGCCTGCCTGCGAGAATGTCTGCCTGCCTGCCTGCCTGCCTGCGAGAATGTCTGCCTTCCTGCCTGTGAGAATGTCTGCCTTCCTGCCTGCCTGCCTGCCTGAGAGAATGTCTGCCTGCCTGCCTGCCTGCCTGCGAGAATGTCTGCCTGCCTGCCTGCCAGCCTGCGAGAATGTCTGCCTGCCTGCCTGCCTGCCTGCGAGAATGTCTGCCTGCCAGCCTGCGAGAATGTCTGCCTGCCTGCCTGCCAGCCTGCGAGAATGTCTGCCTGCCTGCCTGCGAGAATGTCTGCCTGCCTGCCTGTGAGAATGTCTGCCTTCCTGCCTGCGAGAATGTCTGCCTGCCTGCCTGCGAGAATGTCTGCCTGCCTGCCTGCGAGAATGTCTGCCTGCCTGCCTGCGAGAATGTCTGCCTGCCTGCCTGCGAGAATGCCTTCCTGCCTGCCTGCGAGAATGTCTGCCTGCCTGCCTGCGAGAATGTCTGCCTGCCTGCCTGCCTGTTGCGAGAATGTCTGCCTGCCTGCCTGCCTGCCTGCGAGAATGTCTGCCTGCCTGCCTGCCTGCCTGCCTGCGAGAATGTCTGCCTGCCTGCCTGCCTGCCTGCCTGCCTGCCTGCGAGAATGTCTGCCTGCCTGCCTGCCTGCCTGCGAGAATGTCTGCCTGCCTGCCTGCCAGCCTGCGAGAATGTCTGCCTGCCTGCCTGCCTGCCTGCGAGAATGTCTGCCTGCCAGCCTGCGAGAATGTCTGCCTGCCTGCCTGCGAGAATGTCTGCCTGCCTGCCTGCGAGAATGTCTGCCTGCCTGCCTGCGAGAATGTCTGCCTGCCTGCCTGCGAGAATGTCTGCCTGCCTGCCTGCGAAAATGTCTGCCTGCCTCCCTGCGAGAATGTCTGCCTGCCTGCCTGCGAGAATGTCTGCCTGCCTGCCTGCGAGAATGTCTGCCTGCCTGCCTTCGAGAATGCCTGCCTGCCTGCCTGCGAGAATGCCTGCATGCCTGCCTGCGAGAATGCCTGCCTGCCTGCCTGCCTGCGAGAATGCCTGCCTGCCTGCCTGCCTGCGAGAATGCCTGCCTGCCTGCCTGTCTGCCTGCGAGAATGCCTGCCTGCCTGCGAGAATGCCTACCTGCCTGCCTGCCTGTGAGAATGCCTGCCTGCCTGCCTGCCTTTGAGAATGCCTGCCTGCCTGCCTGCCTGCGAGAATGCCTGCCTGCCTGCGAGAATGCCTACCTGCCTGCCTGCCTGCGAGAATGCCTGCCTGCCTGCCTGCGAGAATGCCTGCCTGCCAGAATGCCTGCCTGCCAGAATGTCTGCCTGCCAGAATGCGTGCCTGCCAGTATGCCTGCCTGCCAGAATGCCTGCCTGCCAGAATGCCTGCCTGCCAGAATGCCTGCCTGCCAGAATGCCTGCCTGCCAGAATGCCTGCCTGCCAGAATGCCTACCTGCCAGAATGCCTGCCTGCCAGAATGCCTGCTTGCCAGAATGCCTGCCTGCCAGAATGCCTGCCTGCCAGAATGCCTGCCTGCCAGAATGCCTGCCTGCCAGAATGCCTGCCTGCGAGAATGCCTGCCTGCCTGCCTGCGAGAATGCCTGCCTGCCTGCCTGCCTGCGAGAATGCCTGCCTGCCTGCCTGCCTGTGAGAATGCCTGCCTGCCTGCCTGCCTGCCTGCGAGAATGCCTGCCTGCCTGCCTGCCTTCGAGAATGCCTGCATGCCTGCCTGCCTGCGAGAATGCTTGCCTGCCTGCCTGCCTGCGAGAATGCCTGCCTGTCTGCCTGCCTGCGAGAATGCCTGACTGCCTGCCTGCCTGCGAGAATTCCTGCCTGCCTGCCTGCGAGAATGCCTGCCTGCCTGCCTGCGAGAATGCCTGCCTGCCTGCCTGCGAAATGCCTACCTTCCTGTCTGCCTGCGAGAATGCCTGCCTGCCTGCCTGCCTGCGAGAATGCCTGCCTGCCTGCCTGCTTGCGAGAATGCCTACCTGCCTGCCTGCCTGCGAGAATGCCTGCCTGCCTGCCTGCCTGCGAGAATGCCTGCCTGCCTGCCTGCCTGCGAGAATGCCTGCCTGCCTGCCTGCGAGAATGCCTGCCTGCCTGCCTGCGAGACTGCCTGCCTGCCTGCCTGCGAGAATGCGTGCCTGCCTGCCTGCCTGCGAGAATGCGTGCCTGCCTGCCTGCGAGAATGCCTGCCTGCCTGCGAGAATGCCTGCCTGCCTGCCTGCCTGTGAGAAGGCCTGGTTGCCTGCCTGCCTGCGAGAATGCCTGCCTGCCTGCCTGCCTGCCTGCCTGCCTGCCTGCGAGAATGTCTGCCTGCCTGCATGCCTGCCTGCGAGAATGTCTGCCTGCCTGCCTTCCTGCCTGCGAGAATGTCTGCCTACCTGCCTGCCTGCCTGCGAGAATGTCTGCCTGCCTGCCTGCCTGCCTGCGAGAATGTCTGCCTGCCTGCCTGCGAGAATGTCTGCCTGCCTGCCTGCCTGCCTGCCTCCGAGAATGTCTGCCTGCCTGCCTGCCTGCCTGCGAGAATGTCTGCCTGCCTGCCTGCCAGCCTGCGAGAATGTCTGCCTGCCTGCCTGCCTGCCTGCGAGAATGTCTGCCTGCCAGCCTGCGAGAATGTCTGCCTGCCTGCCTGCCTGCAGCCTGCCTGCGAGAAGGTCTGCCTGCCTGCCTGCGAGAAGGTCTGCCTGCCTGCCTGCCTGACTGCCTGCCTGCCTGCCTGCGAGAATGTCTGCCTGCCTGCCTGCCTGCCTGCCTGCCTGCCTGCCTGCCTGCGAGAATGTCTGCCTGCCTGCCTGCCTGCGAGAATGTCTGCCTGCCTGCCTGCATGCCTGCGAGAATGTCTGCCTGCCTGCCTGCTGCCTGCCTGCGAGAATGTCTGCCTGCCTGCCTGCCAGCCTGCGAGAATGTCTGCCTGACTGCATGCCTGCCTGTGAGAATGTCTGCCTGCCAGCCTGCGAGAATGTCTGCCTGCCTGCCTGCCTGTCTGCGAGAATGTCTGCCTGCCTGCCTGCGAGAATGTCTGCCTGCCTGCCTGCCTGCGAGAATGTCTGCCTGCCTGCCTGCGAGAATGTCTGCCTGCCTGCCTGCGAGTATGTCTGCCTGCCTGCCTGCGAGAGAATGTCTGCCTGCCTGCCTGCGAGAATGTCTGCCTGCCTGCCTGCGAGAATGTCTGCCTGCCTGCCTGCGAGAATGTCTGCCTTCCTGCCTGCGCGAATGTCTGCCTGCCTGCCTGCCTGCCTGCCAGCGAGAATGCCTGCCTGCCTGCCTGCCTGCCTGCGAGAATGTCTGCCTGCCTGCCTGCCTGCCTGCGAGAATGTCTGCCTGCCAGCCTGCCTGCCTGCGAGAATGTCTGCCTGCCAGCCTGCGAGAATGTCTGCCTGCCTGCCTGCGAGAATGTCTGCCTGCCTGCCTGCGAGAATGTCTGCCTGCCTGCCTGCGAGAATGTCTGCCTGCCTGCCTGCGAGAATGTCTGCCTGCCTGCCTGCGAGAATGTCTGCCTGCCTGCCTGCGAGAATGTCTGCCTGCCTGCCTGCGAGAATGTCTGCCTGCCTGCCTGTGAGAATGCCTGCCTGCCTGCCTGCGAGAATGCCTGCCTGCCTGCCTGCGAGAATGTCTGCCTGCCTGCCTGCGAGAATGTCTGCCTGCCTACCTGCGAGAATGTCTGCCTGCCTGCCTGCGAGAATGTCTGCCTGCCTGCCTGCCTGCCTGCCTGCGAGAATGTCTGCCTGCCTGCCTGCCTGCCTGCCTGCCTGCGAGAATGTCTGCCTGCCTGCCTGCCAGCGAGAATGTCTGCCTGCCTGCCTGCCTGCCTGCGAGAATGTCTGCCTGCCTGCCTGCCTGCCTGCGAGAATGTCTGCCTGCCAGCCTGCGAGAATGTCTGCCTGCCAGCCTGCGAGAATGTCTGCCTGCCTGCCTGCGAGAATGTCTGCCTGCCTGCCTGCGAGAATGTCTGCCTGCCTGCCTGCGAGAATGTCTGCCTGCTTGCCTGCGAGAATGTCTGCCTGCCTGCCTGCGAGAATGTCTGCCTGCCTGCCTGCGAGAATGTCTGCCTGCCTGCCTGCGAGAATGCCTGCCTGCCTGCCTGCCTGCGAGAATGCCTGCCTGCCTGCCTGCCTGCGAGAATGCCTGCCTGCCTGCCTGCCTGCGAGAATGCCTGCCTGCCTGCCTGCCTGCCTGCGAGAATGCCTGCCTGCCTGCCTGCCTGCCTGCCTGCGAGAATGCCTACCTGCCTGCCTGCCTGCCTGCGAGAATGCCTGCCTGCCTGCCTGCGAGAATGCCTGCCTGCCTGCCTGCCTGCCTGCGAGAATGCCTGCCTGCCTGCCTGCCAGCCTGCGAGAATGTCTGCCTGCCAGCCTGCGAGAATGTCTGCCTGCCTGCCTGCGAGAATGTCTGCCTGCCTGCCTGCGAGAATGTCTGCCTGCCTGCCTGCGAGAATGTCTGCCTGCCTGCCTGCGAGAATGTCTGCCTGCCTGCCTGCGAGAATGTCTGCCTGCCTGCCTGCGAGAATGTCTGCCTGCCTGCCTGCGAGAATGCCTGCCTGCCTGCCTGCCTGCGAGAATGCCTGCCTGCCTGCCTGCCTGCGAGAATGCCTGCCTGCCTGCCTGCCTGCGAGAATGCCTGCCTGCCTGCCTGCCTGCCTGCGAGAATGCCTGCCTGCCTGCCTGCGAGAATGCCTACCTGCCTGCCTGCCTGCCTGCGAGAATGCCTGCCTGCCTGCCTGCGAGAATGCATGCCTGCCTGCCTGCCTGCCTGCGAGAATGCCTGCCTGCCTGCCTGCGAGAATGCCTGCCTGCCTGCCTGCCTGCCTGCGAGAATGCCTGCCTGCCTGCCTGCCTGCGAGAATGCCTGCCTGCCTGCCTGCCTGCCTGCGAGAATGCCTGCCTGCCTGCCTGCCTGCGAGAATGCCTGCCTGCCTGCCTGCCTGCGAGAATGCCTGCCTGCCTGCCTGCCTGCGAGAATGCCTGCCTGCCTGCCTGCGAGAATGCCTGCCTGCCTGCCTGCCTGCGAGAATGTCTGCCTGCCTGCCTGCCTGCCTGCGAGAATGCCTGCCTGCCTGCCTGCCTGCCTGCGAGAATGCCTGCCTGCCTGCCTGCCTGCGAGAATGCCTGCCTGCCTGCCTGCCTGCCTGCGAGAGTGCCTGCCTGCCTGCCTGCCTGCGAGAGTGCCTGCCTGCCTGCCTGCCTGCGAGAATGCCTGCCTGCCTGCCTGCCTGCGAGAATGCCTGCCTGCCTGCCTGCCTGCCTGCCTACGAGAATGCCTGCCTGCCTGCCTGCCTGCGAGAATGCCTGCCTGCCTGCCTGCCTGCGAGAATGCCTGCCTGCCTGCCTGCCTGCGAGAATGCCTGCCTGCCTGCCTGCCTGCGAGAATGCCTGCCTCCCTGCCTGCCTGCGAGAATGCCTGCCTGCCTGCCTGCCTGCGAGAATGCCTGCCTGCCTGCCTGCCTGCGAGAATGCCTGCCTGCCTGCCTGCCTGCGAGAATGCCTGCCTGCCTGCCTGCCTGCGAGAATGCCTGCCTGCCTGCCTGCCTGCCTGCGAGAATGCCTGCCTGCCTGCCTGCCTGCCTGCGAGAATGCCTGCCTGCCTGCCTGCCTGCCTGCCTGCGAGAGTGCCTGCCTGCCTGCCTGCCTGCGAGAGTGCCTACCTGCCTGCCTGCCTGCGAGAGTGCCTGCCTGCCTGCCTGCCTGCGAGAGTGCCTGCCTGCCTGCCTGCCTGCGAGAATGCCTGCCTGCCTGCCTGCATGCCTACGAGAATGCCTGCCTGCCTGCCTGCCTGCGAGAATGCCTGCCTGCCTGCCTGCCTGCCTGCCTACGAGAATGCCTGCCTGCCTGCCTGCCTGCGAGAATGCCTGCCTGCCTGCCTGCCTGCGAGAATGCCTGCCTGCCTGCCTGCCTGCGAGAATGCCTGCCTGCCTGCCTGCCTGCGAGAATGCCTGCCTGCCTGCTTGTGAGAATGCCTGCCTGCCTGCCTGCCTGCCTGCGAGAATGCCTGCCTGCCTGCCTGCCTGCGAGAATGCCTGCCTGCCTGCCTGCCTGCGAGAATGCCTGCCTGCCTGCCTGCCTGCCTGCGAGAGTGCCTGCCTGACTGCCTGCCTGCGAGAGTGCCTGCCTGCCTGCCTGCGAGAATGCCTGCCTGCCTGCCTGCCTGCGAGAATGCCTGCCTGCCTGCCTGCCTGCCTGCCTACGAGAATGCCTGCCTGCCTGCCTGCCTGCGAGAATGCCTGCCTGCCTGCCTGCCTGCGAGATTGCCTGCCTGCCTGCCTGCCTGCGAGAATGCCTGCCTGCCTGCCTGCCTGCGAGAATGCCTGCCTGCCTGCCTGCCTGCGAGAATGCCTGCCTGCCTGCTTGTGAGAATGCCTGCCTGCCTGCCTGCCTGCCTGCGAGAATGCCTGCCTGCCTGCCTGCCTGCCTGCGAGAATGCCTGCCTGCCTGCCTGCCTGCGAGAATGCCTGCCTGCCTGCCTGCCTGCCTGCGAGAATGCCTGCCTGCCTGCCTGCCTGCCTGCGAGAATGCCTGCCTGCCTGCCTGCCTGCCTGCGAGAATGTCTGCCTGCCAGCCTGCCTGCCTGCGAGAATGTCTGCCTGCCAGCCTGCGAGAATGTCTGCCTGCCAACCTGCGAGAATGTCTGCCTGCCAGCCTGCGAGAATGTCTGCCTGCCTGCCTGCGAGAATGTCTGCCTGCCAGCCTGCGAGAATGTCTGCCTGCCTGCCTGCGAGAATGTCTGCCTGCCTGCCTGCGAGAATGTCTGCCTGCCTACCTGCGAGAATGCCTGCCTGCCTGCCTGCGAGAATGCCTGCCTACCTGCCTGCCTGCCTGCGAGAATGCCTGCCTGCCTGCCTGCCTGCCTGCGAGAATGCCTGCCTGCCTGCCTGCCTGCCTGCGAGAATGCCTGCCTGCCTGCCTGCCTGCCTGCGAGAATGCCTGCCTGCCTGCCTGCCTGCCTGCGAGAATGCCTGCCTGCCTGCCTGCCTGCCTGCGAGAATGCCTGCCTGCCTGCCTGCCTGCCTGCGAGAGTGCCTGCCTGCCTGCCTGCCTGCGAGAATGCCTGCCTGCCTGCCTGAAGCGAGAATGCCTGCCTGCCTGCCTGCCTGCCTACGAGAATGCCTGCCTGCCTGCCTGCCTGCGAGAATGCCTGCCTGCCTGCCTGCCTGCGAGAATGCCTGCCTGCCTGCCTGCCTGCGAGAATGCCTGCCTGCCTGCCTGCCTGCGAGAATGCCTGCCTGCCTGCCTGCCTGCGAGAATGCCTGCCTGCCTGCTTGTGAGAATGCCTGCCTGCCTGCCTGCCTGCCTGCGAGAATGCCTGCCTGCCTGCCTGCCTGCGAGAATGCCTGCCTGCCTGCCTGCCTGCGAGAGTGCCTGCCTGCCTGCCTGCCTGCCTGCCTGCCTGCCTGCCTGCCTGCCTGCGAGAATGCCTGCCTGCCTGCCTGCCTGCGAGAATGCCTGCCTGCCTGCCTGCCTGCGAGAATGCCTGCCTGCCTGCCTGCCTGCGAGAATGCCTGCCTGCCTGCCTGCCTGCGAGAATGCCTGCCTGCCTGCTTGTGAGAATGCCTGCCTGCCTGCCTGCCTGCCTGCGAGAATGCCTGCCTGCCTGCCTGCCTGCGAGAATGCCTGCCTGCCTGCCTGCCTGCCTGCCTGCGAGAATGCCTGCCTGCCTGCCTGCCTGCGAGAATGCCTGCCTGCCTGCCTGCCTGCCTGCCTACGAGAATGCCTGCCTGCCTGCCTGCCTGCGAGAATGCCTGCCTGCCTGCCTGCCTGCGAGAATGCCTGCCTGCCTGCCTGCCTGCGAGAATGCCTGCCTGCCTGCCTGCCTGCGAGAATGCCTGCCTGCCTGCCTGCCTGCCGGCGAGAATGCCTGCCTGCCTGCTTGTGAGAATGCCTGCCTGCCTGCCTGCCTGCCTGCGAGAATGCCTGCCTGCCTGCCTGCCTGCGAGAATGCCTGCCTGCCTGCCTGCCTGCCTGCGAGAATGCCTGCCTGCCTGCCTGCCTGCGAGAGTGCCTGCCTGCCTGCCTGCCTGCGAGAGTGCCTGCCTGCCTGCCTGCCTGCCTGCGAGAATGCCTGCCTGCCTGCCTGCCTGCGAGAATGCCTGCCTGCCTGCCTGCCTGCCTGCCTGCCTGCCTGCCTGCCTGCCTGCCTGCCTGCCTGCGAGAATGCCTGCCTGCCTGCCTGCCTGTGAGAATGCCTGCCTGCCTGCCTGCCTGCGAGAATGCCTGCCTGCCTGCCTGCCTGCGAGAATGCCTGCCTGCCTGCCTGCCTGCGAGAATGCCTGCCTGCCTGCCTGCCTGCGAGAATGCCTGCCTGCCTGCTTGTGAGAATGCCTGCCTGCCTGCCTGCCTGCCTGCGAGAATGCCTGCCTGCCTGCCTGCGAGAATGCCTGCCTGCCTGCCTGCCTGCCTGCGAGAATGCCTGCCTGCCTGCCTGCCTGCCTGCCTGCGAGAATGCCTGCCTGCCTGCCTGCCTGCGAGAGTGCCTGCCTGCCTGCCTGCCTGCGAGAGTGCCTACCTGCCTGCCTGCCTGCGAGAGTGCCTGCCTGCCTGCCTGCCTGCGAGAGTGCCTGCCTGCCTGCCTGCCTGCAAGAATGCCTGCCTGCCTGCCTGCCTGCGAGAATGCCTGCCTGCCTGCCTGCCTGCGAGAATGCCTGCCTGCCTGCCTGCCTGCGAGAATGCCTGCCTGCCTGCTTGTGAGAATGCCTGCCTGCCTGCCTGCCTGCCTGCGAGAATGCCTGCCTGCCTGCCTGCCTGCCTGCGAGAATGCCTGCCGGCCTGCCTGCCTGCGAGAATGCCTGCCTGCCTGCCTGCCTGCGAGAGTGCCTGCCTGCCTGCCTGCCTGCGAGAATGCCTGCCTGCCTGCCTGCCTGCGAGAATGCCTGCCTGCCTGCCTGCCTGCGAGAATGCCTGCCTGCCTGCCTGCCTGCCTGCCTAAGAGAATGCCTGCCTGCCTGCCTTCCTGCGAGAATGCCTGCCTGCCTGCCTGCCTGCGAGAATGCCTGCCTGCCTGCCTGCCTGCGAGAATGCCTGCCTGCCTGCCTGCCTGCGAGAATGCCTGCCTGCCTGCCTGCCTGCGAGAGTGCCTGCCTGCCTGCCTGCCTGCCTGCCTGCCTGCCTGCCTGCCTGCGAGAATGCCTGCCTGCCTGCCTGCCTGCCTGCCTGCCTGCCTGCCTGCCTGCCTGCCTGCCTGCGAGAATGCCTGCCTGCCTGCCTGCCTGCGAGAATGCCTGCCTGCCTGCCTGCCTGCGAGAATGCCTGCCTGCCTGCCTGCCTGCGAGAATGCCTGCCTGCCTGCCTGCCTGCGAGAATGCCTGCCTGCCTGCTTGTGAGAATGCCTGCCTGCCTGCCTGCCTGCCTGCGAGAATGCCTGCCTGCCTGCCTGCCTGCGAGAATGCCTGCCTGCCTGCCTGCCTGCCTGCGAGAATGCCTGCCTGCCTGCCTGCCTGCCTGCCTGCGAGAATGCCTGCCTGCCTGCCTGCCTGCGAGAGTGCCTGCCTGCCTGCCTGCCTGCCTGCGAGAGTGCCTACCTGCCTGCCAGCCTGCGAGAGTGCCTGCCTGCCTGCCTGCCTGCGAGAGTGCCTGCCTGCCTGCCTGCCTGCAAGAATGCCTGCCTGCCTGCCTGCCTGCGAGAATGCCTGCCTGCCTGCCTGCCTGCGAGAATGCCTGCCTGCCTGCCTGCCTGCGAGAATGCCTGCCTGCCTGCTTGTGAGAATGCCTGCCTGCCTGCCTGCCTGCCTGCGAGAATGCCTGCCTGCCTGCCTGCCTGCCTGCGAGAATGCCTGCCTGCCTGCCTGCCTGCGAGAATGCCTGCCTGCCTGCCTGCCTGCGAGAATGCCTGCCTGCCTGCCTGCCTGCGAGACTGCCTGCCTGCCTGCCTGCCTGCGAGAGTGCCTGCCTGCCTGCCTGCCTGCGAGAATGCCTGCCTGCCTGCCTGCCTGCGAGAATGCCTGCCTGCCTGCCTGCCTGCCTGCCTGCCTAAGAGAATGCCTGCCTGCCTGCCTTCCTGCGAGAATGCCTGCCTGCCTGCCTGCCTGCGAGAATGCCTGCCTGCCTGCCTGCCTGCGAGAATGCCTGCCTGCCTGCCTGCCTGCGAGAATGCCTGCCTGCCTGCCTGCCTGCGAGAATGCCTGCCTGCCTGCCTGCCTGCGAGAATGCCTGCCTGCCTGCCTGCCTGCCTGCGAGAATGCCTGCCTGCCTGCCTGCCTGCGAGAATGCCTGCCTGCCTGCCTGCCTGCCTGCGAGAATGCCTGCCTGCCTGCCTGCCTGCCTGCGAGAATGCCTGCCTGCCTGCCTGCCTGCGAGAATGCCTGCCTGCCTGCCTGCCTGCCTGCCTGCCTGCCTGCCTGCGAGAATGCCTGCCTGCCTGCCTGCCTGCCTGCGAGAATGCCTGCCTGCCTGCCTGCCTGCCTACGAGAATGCCTGCCTGCCTGCCTGCCTGCCTACGAGAATGCCTGCCTGCCTGCCTGCCTGCGAGAATGCCTGCCTGCCTGCCTGCCTGCGAGAATGCCTGCCTGCCTGCCTGCCTGCGAGAATGCCTGCCTGCCTGCCTGCCTGCGAGAATGCCTGCCTGCCTGCTTGTGAGAATGCCTGCCTGCCTGCCTGCCTGCCTGCGAGAATGCCTGCCTGCCTGCCTGCTTGCCTGCGAGAATGCCTGCCTGCCTGCCTGCGAGAATGCCTGCCTGCCTGCCTGCCTGCCTGCCTGCCTGCCTGCCTGCCTGCCTGCCTGCCTGCCTGCGAGAATGCCTGCCTGCCTGCCTGCCTGCCTGCGAGAATGCCTGCCTGCCTGCGAGAGTGCCTGCCTGCCTGCCTGCCTGCGAGAGTGCCTGCCTGCCTGCCTGCCTGCGAGAGTGCCTGCCTGCCTGCCTGCCTGCGAGAGTGCCTGCCTGCCTGCCTGCCTGCGAGAGTGCCTGCCTGCCTGCCTGCCTGCGAGAGTGCCTGCCTGCCTGCCTGCCTGCGAGAATGCCTGCCTGCCTGCCTGCCTGCGAGAATGCCTGCCTGCCTGCCTGCCTGCCTGCCTACGAGAATGCCTGCCTGCCTGCCTGCCTGCGAGAATGCCTGCCTGCCTGCCTGCCTGCGAGAATGCCTGCCTGCCTGCCTGCCTGCGAGAATGCCTGCCTGCCTGCTTGTGAGAATGCCTGCCTGCCTGCCTGCCTGCCTGCGAGAATGCCTGCCTGCCTGCCTGCCTGCCTGCGAGAATGCCTGCCTGCCTGCCTGCCTGCCTGCGAGAATGCCTGCCTGCCTGCCTGCCTGCGAGAGTGCCTGCCTGCCTGCCTGCCTGCCTGCCTGCGAGAATGCCTGCCTGCCTGCCTGCCTGCGAGAATGCCTGCCTGCCTGCCTGCTTGCCTGTCTACGAGAATGCCTGCCTGCCTGCCTGCCTGCGAGAATGCCTGCCTGCCTGCCTGCCTGCGAGAATGCCTGCCTGCCTGCCTGCCTGCGAGAATGCCTGCCTGCCTGCCTGCCTGCGAGAATGCCTGCCTGCCTGCCTGCCTGCGAGAATGCCTGCCTGCCTGCTTGTGAGAATGCCTGCCTGCCTGCCTGCCTGCCTGCGAGAATGCCTGCCTGCCTGCCTGCCTGCCTGCGAGAATGCCTGCCTGCCTGCCTGCCTGCGAGAATGCCTGCCTGCCTGCCTGCCTGCCTGCCTGCGAGAATGCCTGCCTGCCTGCCTGCCTGCCTGCGAGAGTGCCTGCCTGCCTGCCTGCCTGCGAGAGTGCCTGCCTGCCTGCCTGCTTGCGAGAATGCCTGCCTGCCTGCCTGCCTGCCTGCGAGAATGCCTGCCTGCCTGCCTGCCTGCCTGCCTGCGAGAATGCCTGCCTGCCTGCCTGCCTGCGAGAGTGCCTGCCTGCCTGCCTGCCTGCCTGCGAGAATGCCTGCCTGCCTGCCTGCCTGCGAGAATGCCTGCCTGCCTGCCTGCCTGCCTGCCTGCCTGCCTGCCTGCCTGCCTGCCTGCCTGCCTGCGAGAATGCCTGCCTGCCTGCCTGCCTGCGAGAATGCCTGCCTGCCTGCGAGAATGCCTGCCTGCCTGCCTGCCTGCGAGAATGCCTGCCTGCCTGCCTGCCTGCGAGAATGCCTGCCTGCCTGCTTGTGAGAATGCCTGCCTGCCTGCCTGCCTGCCTGCGAGAATGCCTGCCTGCCTGCCTGCCTGCGAGAATGCCTGCCTGCCTGCCTGCCTGCCTGCGAGAATGCCTGCCTGCCTGCCTGCCTGCCTGCGAGAATGCCTGCCTGCCTGCCTGCCTGCGAGAGTGCCTGCCTGCCTGCCTGCCTGCGAGAGTGCCTACCTGCCTGCCTGCCTGCGAGAGTGCCTGCCTGCCTGCCTGCCTGCGAGAGTGCCTGCCTGCCTGCCTGCCTGCAAGAATGCCTGCCTGCCTGCCTGCCTGCGAGAATGCCTGCCTGCCTGCCTGCCTGCGAGAATGCCTGCCTGCCTGCCTGCCTGCGAGAATGCCTGCCTGCCTGCTTGTGAGAATGCCTGCCTGCCTGCCTGCCTGCCTGCGAGAATGCCTGCCTGCCTGCCTGCCTGCCTGCGAGAATGCCTGCCTGCCTGCCTGCCTGCGAGAATGCCTGCCTGCCTGCCTGCCTGCGAGAATGCCTGCCTGCCTGCCTGCCTGCGAGAGTGCCTGCCTGCCTGCCTGCCTGCGAGAGTGCCTGCCTGCCTGCCTGCCTGCGAGAATGCCTGCCTGCCTGCCTGCCTGCGAGAATGCCTGCCTGCCTGCCTGCCTGCCTGCCTAAGAGAATGCCTGCCTGCCTGCCTTCCTGCGAGAATGCCTGCCTGCCTGCCTGCCTGCGAGAATGCCTGCCTGCCTGCCTGCCTGCGAGAATGCCTGCCTGCCTGCCTGCCTGCGAGAATGCCTGCCTGCCTGCCTGCCTGCGAGAATGCCTGCCTGCCTGCCTGCCTGCGAGAATGCCTGCCTGCCTGCCTGCCTGCCTGCGAGAATGCCTGCCTGCCTGCCTGCCTGCGAGAATGCCTGCCTGCCTGCCTGCCTGCCTGCGAGAATGCCTGCCTGCCTGCCTGCCTGCCTGCGAGAATGCCTGCCTGCCTGCCTGCCTGCGAGAATGCCTGCCTGCCTGCCTGCCTGCCTGCCTGCCTGCCTGCGAGAATGCCTGCCTGCCTGCCTGCCTGCCTGCGAGAATGCCTGCCTGCCTGCCTGCCTGCCTACGAGAATGCCTGCCTGCCTGCCTGCCTGCCTACGAGAATGCCTGCCTGCCTGCCTGCCTGCGAGAATGCCTGCCTGCCTGCCTGCCTGCGAGAATGCCTGCCTGCCTGCCTGCCTTCGAGAATGCCTGCCTGCCTGCCTGCCTGCGAGAATGCCTGCCTGCCTGCTTGTGAGAATGCCTGCCTGCCTGCCTGCCTGCCTGCCTGCGAGAATGCCTGCCTGCCTGCCTGCTTGCCTGCGAGAATGCCTGCCTGCCTGCCTGCGAGAATGCCTGCCTGTTGCCTGCCTGCCTGCCTGCCTGCCTGCCTGCCTGCCTGCGAGAATGCCTGCCTGCCTGCCTGCCTGCCTGCGAGAATGCCTGCCTGCCTGCGAGAGTGCCTGCCTGCCTGCCTGCCTGCGAGAGTGCCTGCCTGCCTGCCTGCCTGCGAGAGTGCCTGCCTGCCTGCCTGCGAGAGTGCCTGCCTGCCTGCCTGCCTGCGAGAGTGCCTGCCTGCCTGCCTGCCTGCGAGAGTGCCTGCCTGCCTGCCTGCCTGCGAGAATGCCTGCCTGCCTGCCTGCCTGCGAGAATGCCTGCCTGCCTGCCTGCCTGCCTGCCTACGAGAATGCCTGCCTGCCTGCCTGCCTGCGAGAATGCCTGCCTGCCTGCCTGCCTGCGAGAATGCCTGCCTGCCTGCCTGCCTGCGAGAATGCCTGCCTGCCTGCCTGCCTGCGAGAATGCCTGCCTGCCTGCTTGTGAGAATGCCTGCCTGCCTGCCTGCCTGCCTGCGAGAATGCCTGCCTGCCTGCCTGCCTGCCTGCGAGAATGCCTGCCTGCCTGCCTGCCTGCCTGCGAGAATGCCTGCCTGCCTGCCTGCCTGCGAGAGTGCCTGCCTGCCTGCCTGCCTGCCTGCGAGAATGCCTGCCTGCCTGCCTGCCTGCGAGAATGCCTGCCTGCCTGCCTGCTTGCCTGTCTACGAGAATGCCTGCCTGCCTGCCTGCCTGCGAGAATGCCTGCCTGCCTGCCTGCCTGCGAGAATGCCTGCCTGCCTGCCTGCCTGCGAGAATGCCTGCCTGCCTGCCTGCCTGCGAGAATGCCTGCCTGCCTGCCTGCCTGCGAGAATGCCTGCCTGCCTGCTTGTGAGAATGCCTGCCTGCCTGCCTGCCTGCCTGCGAGAATGCCTGCCTGCCTGCCTGCCTGCGAGAATGCCTGCCTGCCTGCCTGCCTGCGAGAATGCCTGCCTGCCTGCCTGCCTGCCTGCCTGCGAGAATGCCTGCCTGCCTGCCTGCCTGCCTGCGAGAGTGCCTGCCTGCCTGCCTGCCTGCGAGAGTGCCTGCCTGCCTGCCTGCCTGCGAGAATGCCTGCCTGCCTGCCTGCCTGCCTGCGAGAATGCCTGCCTGCCTGCCTGCCTGCCTGCCTGCCTGCGAGAATGCCTGCCTGCCTGCCTGCCTGCGAGAGTGCCTGCCTGCCTGCCTGCCTGCGAGAGTGCCTACCTGCCTGCCTGCCTGCGAGAGTGCCTGCCTGCCTGCCTGCCTGCGAGAGTGCCTGCCTGCCTGCCTGCCTGCAAGAATGCCTGCCTGCCTGCCTGCCTGCGAGAATGCCTGCCTGCCTGCCTGCCTGCGAGAATGCCTGCCTGCCTGCTTGTGAGAATGCCTGCCTGCCTGCCTGCCTGCCTGCGAGAATGCCTGCCTGCCTGCCTGCCTGCCTGCGAGAATGCCTGCCTGCCTGCCTGCCTGCCTGCGAGAATGCCTGCCTGCCTGCCTGCCTGCGAGAATGCCTGCCTGCCTGCCTGCCTGCGAGAGTGCCTGCCTGCCTGCCTGCCTGCGAGAGTGCCTGCCTGCCTGCCTGCCTGCGAGAATGCCTGCCTGCCTGCCTGCCTGCGAGAATGCCTGCCTGCCTGCCTGCCTGCCTGCCTAAGAGAATGCCTGCCTGCCTGCCTTCCTGCGAGAATGCCTGCCTGCCTGCCTGCCTGCGAGAATGCCTGCCTGCCTGCCTGCCTGCGAGAATGCCTGCCTGCCTGCCTGCCTGCGAGAATGCCTGCCTGCCTGCCTGCCTGCGAGAGTGCCTGCCTGCCTGCCTGCCTGCCTGCGAGAATGCCTGCCTGCCTGCCTGCCTGCGAGAATGCCTGCCTGCCTGCCTGCCTGCCTGCCTGCCTGCCTGCCTGCCTGCGAGAATGCCTGCCTGCCTGCCTGCCTGCGAGAATGCCTGCCTGCCTGCCTGCCTGCGAGAATGCCTGCCTGCCTGCCTGCCTGCGAGAATGCCTGCCTGCCTGCCTGCCTGCGAGAATGCCTGCCTGCCTGCCTGCCTGCGAGAATGCCTGCCTGCCTGCTTGTGAGAATGCCTGCCTGCCTGCCTGCCTGCCTGCGAGAATGCCTGCCTGCCTGCCTGCCTGCGAGAATGCCTGCCTGCCTGCCTGCCTGCCTGCCTGCGAGAATGCCTGCCTGCCTGCCTGCCTGCGAGAGTGCCTGCCTGCCTGCCTGCCTGCGAGAGTGCCTACCTGCCTGCCTGCCTGCGAGAGTGCCTGCCTGCCTGCCTGCCTGCGAGAGTGCCTGCCTGCCTGCCTGCCTGCAAGAATGCCTGCCTGCCTGCCTGCCTGCGAGAATGCCTGCCTGCCTGCCTGCCTGCGAGAATGCCTGCCTGCCTGCCTGCCTGCGAGAATGCCTGCCTGCCTGCTTGTGAGAATGCCTGCCTGCCTGCCTGCCTGCCTGCGAGAATGCCTGCCTGCCTGCCTGCCTGCGAGAATGCCTGCCTGCCTGCCTGCCTGCGAGAATGCCTGCCTGCCTGCCTGCCTGCGAGAATGCCTGCCTGCCTGCCTGCCTGCGATAGTGCCTGCCTGCCTGCCTGCCTGCGAGAGTGCCTGCCTGCCTGCCTGCCTGCGAGAATGCCTGCCTGCCTGCCTGCCTGCGAGAATGCCTGCCTGCCTGCCTGCCTGCCTGCCTAAGAGAATGCCTGCCTGCCTGCCTTCCTGCGAGAATGCCTGCCTGCCTGCCTGCCTGCGAGAATGCCTGCCTGCCTGCCTGCCTGCGAGAATGCCTGCCTGCCTGCCTGCCTGCGAAAATGCCTGCCTGCCTGCCTGCCTGCGAGAATGCCTGCCTGCCTGCCTGCCTGCGAGAATGCCTGCCTGCCTGCCTGCCTGCCTGAGAGAATGCCTGCCTGCCTGCCTGCCTGCGAGAATGCCTGCCTGCCTGCCTGCCTGCCTGCGAGAATGCCTGCCTGATTGCCTGCCTGCCTGCGAGAATGCCTGCCTGCCTGCCTGCCTGCGAGAATGCCTGCCTGCCTGCCTGCCTGCCTGCCTGCCTGCGAGAATGCCTGCCTGCCTGCCTGCCTGCCTGCGAGAATGCCTGCCTGCCTGCCTGCCTGCCTACGAGAATGCCTGCCTGCCTGCCTGCCTGCCTACGAGAATGCCTGCCTGCCTGCCTGCCTGCGAGAATGCCTGCCTGCCTGCCTGCCTGCGAGAATGCCTGCCTGCCTGCCTGCCTGCGAGAATGCCTGCCTGCCTGCTTGTGAGAATGCCTGCCAGCCTGCCTGCCTGCCTGCCTGCGAGAATGCCTGCCTGCCTGCCTGCCTGCCTGCGAGAATGCCTGCCTGCCTGCCTGCCTGCGAGAATGCCTGCCTGCCTGCCTGCCTGCCTGCCTACGAGAATGCCTGCCTGCCTGCCTGCCTGCGAGAATGCCTGCCTGCCTGCCTGCCTGCGAGAATGCCTGCCTGCCTGCCTGCCTGCCTGCGAGAATGCCTGCCTGCCTGCTTGTGAGAATGCCTGCCTGCCTGCCTGCCTGCCTGCGAGAATGCCTGCCTGCCTGCCTGCCTGCCTGCGAGAATGCCTGCCTGCCTGCCTGCCTGCCTGCGAGAATGCCTGCCTGCCTGCCTGCCTGCGAGAGTGCCTGCCTGCCTGCCTGCCTGCCTGCCTGCGAGAATGCCTGCCTGCCTGCCTGCCTGCCTGCGAGAATGCCTGCCTGCCTGCCTGCTTGCCTGTCTACGAGAATGCCTGCCTGCCTGCCTGCCTGCGAGAATGCCTGCCTGCCTGCCTGCCTGCGAGAATGCCTGCCTGCCTGCCTGCCTGCGAGAATGCCTGCCTGCCTGCCTGCCTGCGAGAATGCCTGCCTGCCTGCCTGCCTGCGAGAATGCCTGCCTGCCTGCTTGTGAGAATGCCTGCCTGCCTGCCTGCCTGCCTGCGAGAATGCCTGCCTGCCTGCCTGCCTGCCTGCGAGAATGCCTGCCTGCATGCCTGCCTGCGAGAATGCCTGCCTGCCTGCCTGCCTGCCTGCCTGCGAGAATGCCTGCCTGCCTGCCTGCCTGCCTGCGAGAGTGCCTGCCTGCCTGCCTGCCTGCGAGAGTGCCTGCCTGCCTGCCTGCCTGCGAGAATGCCTGCCTGCCTGCCTGCCTGCCTGCGAGAATGCCTGCCTGCCTGCCTGCCTGCCTGCCTGCGAGAATGCCTGCCTGCCTGCCTGCCTGCGAGAGTGCCTGCCTGCCTGCCTGCCTGCCTGCGAGAATGCCTGCCTGCCTGCCTGCCTGCGAGAATGCCTGCCTGCCTGCCTGCCTGCCTGCCTGCCTGCCTGCCTGCCTGCCTGCCTGCCTGCCTGCCTGCGAGAATGCCTGCCTGCCTGCCTGCCTGCGAGAATGCCTGCCTGCCTGCCTGCCTGCGAGAATGCCTGCCTGCCTGCCTGCCTGCGAGAATGCCTGCCTGCCTGCCTGCCTGCGAGAATGCCTGCCTGCCTGCTTGTGAGAATGCCTGCCTGCCTGCCTGCCTGCCTGCGAGAATGCCTGCCTGCCTGCCTGCCTGCGAGAATGCCTGCCTGCCTGCCTGCCTGCCTGCGAGAATGCCTGCCTGCCTGCCTGCCTGCCTGCGAGAATGCCTGCCTGCCTGCCTGCCTGCGAGAGTGCCTGCCTGCCTGCCTGCCTGCGAGAGTGCCTACCTGCCTGCCTGCCTGCGAGAGTGCCTGCCTGCCTGCCTGCCTGCGAGAGTGCCTGCCTGCCTGCCTGCCTGCAAGAATGCCTGCCTGCCTGCCTGCCTGCGAGAATGCCTGCCTGCCTGCCTGCCTGCGAGAATGCCTGCCTGCCTGCCTGCCTGCGAGAATGCCTGCCTGCCTGCTTGTGAGAATGCCTGCCTGCCTGCCTGCCTGCCTGCGAGAATGCCTGCCTGCCTGCCTGCCTGCCTGCGAGAATGCCTGCCTGCCTGCCTGCCTGCGAGAATGCCTGCCTGCCTGCCTGCCTGCGAGAATGCCTGCCTGCCTGCCTGCCTGCGAGAGTGCCTGCCTGCCTGCCTGCCTGCGAGAGTGCCTGCCTGCCTGCCTGCCTGCGAGAATGCCTGCCTGCCTGCCTGCCTGCGAGAATGCCTGCCTGCCTGCCTGCCTGCCTGCCTAAGAGAATGCCTGCCTGCCTGCCTTCCTGCGAGAATGCCTGCCTGCCTGCCTGCCTGCGAGAATGCCTGCCTGCCTGCCTGCCTGCGAGAATGCCTGCCTGCCTGCCTGCCTGCGAGAATGCCTGCCTGCCTGCCTGCCTGCGAGAATGCCTGCCTGCCTGCCTGCCTGCGAGAATGCCTGCCTGCCTGCCTGCCTGCCTGCGAGAATGCCTGCCTGCCTGCCTGCCTGCGAGAATGCCTGCCTGCCTGCCTGCCTGCCTGCGAGAATGCCTGCCTGCCTGCCTGCCTGCCTGCGAGAATGCCTGCCTGCCTGCCTGCCTGCGAGAATGCCTGCCTGCCTGCCTGCCTGCCTGCCTGCCTGCCTGCGAGAATGCCTGCCTGCCTGCCTGCCTGCCTGCGAGAATGCCTGCCTGCCTGCCTGCCTGCCTACGAGAATGCCTGCCTGCCTGCCTGCCTGCCTACGAGAATGCCTGCCTGCCTGCCTGCCTGCGAGAATGCCTGCCTGCCTGCCTGCCTGCGAGAATGCCTGCCTGCCTGCCTGCCTTCGAGAATGCCTGCCTGCCTGCCTGCCTGCGAGAATGCCTGCCTGCCTGCTTGTGAGAATGCCTGCCTGCCTGCCTGCCTGCCTGCCTGCGAGAATGCCTGCCTGCCTGCCTGCTTGCCTGCGAGAATGCCTGCCTGCCTGCCTGCGAGAATGCCTGCCTGCCTGCCTGCCTGCCTGCCTGCCTGCCTGCCTGCCTGCCTGCGAGAATGCCTGCCTGCCTGCCTGCCTGCCTGCGAGAATGCCTGCCTGCCTGCGAGAGTGCCTGCCTGCCTGCCTGCCTGCGAGAGTGCCTGCCTGCCTGCCTGCCTGCGAGAGTGCCTGCCTGCCTGCCTGCGAGAGTGCCTGCCTGCCTGCCTGCCTGCGAGAGTGCCTGCCTGCCTGCCTGCCTGCGAGAGTGCCTGCCTGCCTGCCTGCCTGCGAGAATGCCTGCCTGCCTGCCTGCCTGCGAGAATGCCTGCCTGCCTGCCTGCCTGCCTGCCTACGAGAATGCCTGCCTGCCTGCCTGCCTGCGAGAATGCCTGCCTGCCTGCCTGCCTGCGAGAATGCCTGCCTGCCTGCCTGCCTGCGAGAATGCCTGCCTGCCTGCCTGCCTGCGAGAATGCCTGCCTGCCTGCTTGTGAGAATGCCTGCCTGCCTGCCTGCCTGCCTGCGAGAATGCCTGCCTGCCTGCCTGCCTGCCTGCGAGAATGCCTGCCTGCCTGCCTGCCTGCCTGCGAGAATGCCTGCCTGCCTGCCTGCCTGCGAGAGTGCCTGCCTGCCTGCCTGCCTGCCTGCGAGAATGCCTGCCTGCCTGCCTGCCTGCGAGAATGCCTGCCTGCCTGCCTGCTTGCCTGTCTACGAGAATGCCTGCCTGCCTGCCTGCCTGCGAGAATGCCTGCCTGCCTGCCTGCCTGCGAGAATGCCTGCCTGCCTGCCTGCCTGCGAGAATGCCTGCCTGCCTGCCTGCCTGCGAGAATGCCTGCCTGCCTGCCTGCCTGCGAGAATGCCTGCCTGCCTGCTTGTGAGAATGCCTGCCTGCCTGCCTGCCTGCCTGCGAGAATGCCTGCCTGCCTGCCTGCCTGCGAGAATGCCTGCCTGCCTGCCTGCCTGCGAGAATGCCTGCCTGCCTGCCTGCCTGCCTGCCTGCGAGAATGCCTGCCTGCCTGCCTGCCTGCCTGCGAGAGTGCCTGCCTGCCTGCCTGCCTGCGAGAGTGCCTGCCTGCCTGCCTGCCTGCGAGAATGCCTGCCTGCCTGCCTGCCTGCCTGCGAGAATGCCTGCCTGCCTGCCTGCCTGCCTGCCTGCCTGCGAGAATGCCTGCCTGCCTGCCTGCCTGCGAGAGTGCCTGCCTGCCTGCCTGCCTGCGAGAGTGCCTACCTGCCTGCCTGCCTGCGAGAGTGCCTGCCTGCCTGCCTGCCTGCGAGAGTGCCTGCCTGCCTGCCTGCCTGCAAGAATGCCTGCCTGCCTGCCTGCCTGCGAGAATGCCTGCCTGCCTGCCTGCCTGCGAGAATGCCTGCCTGCCTGCTTGTGAGAATGCCTGCCTGCCTGCCTGCCTGCCTGCGAGAATGCCTGCCTGCCTGCCTGCCTGCCTGCGAGAATGCCTGCCTGCCTGCCTGCCTGCCTGCGAGAATGCCTGCCTGCCTGCCTGCCTGCGAGAATGCCTGCCTGCCTGCCTGCCTGCGAGAGTGCCTGCCTGCCTGCCTGCCTGCGAGAGTGCCTGCCTGCCTGCCTGCCTGCGAGAATGCCTGCCTGCCTGCCTGCCTGCGAGAATGCCTGCCTGCCTGCCTGCCTGCCTGCCTAAGAGAATGCCTGCCTGCCTGCCTTCCTGCGAGAATGCCTGCCTGCCTGCCTGCCTGCGAGAATGCCTGCCTGCCTGCCTGCCTGCGAGAATGCCTGCCTGCCTGCCTGCCTGCGAGAATGCCTGCCTGCCTGCCTGCCTGCGAGAGTGCCTGCCTGCCTGCCTGCCTGCCTGCGAGAATGCCTGCCTGCCTGCCTGCCTGCGAGAATGCCTGCCTGCCTGCCTGCCTGCCTGCCTGCCTGCCTGCCTGCCTGCCTGCGAGAATGCCTGCCTGCCTGCCTGCCTGCGAGAATGCCTGCCTGCCTGCCTGCCTGCGAGAATGCCTGCCTGCCTGCCTGCCTGCGAGAATGCCTGCCTGCCTGCCTGCCTGCGAGAATGCCTGCCTGCCTGCCTGCCTGCGAGAATGCCTGCCTGCCTGCTTGTGAGAATGCCTGCCTGCCTGCCTGCCTGCCTGCGAGAATGCCTGCCTGCCTGCCTGCCTGCGAGAATGCCTGCCTGCCTGCCTGCCTGCCTGCGAGAATGCCTGCCTGCCTGCCTGCCTGCCTGCCTGCGAGAATGCCTGCCTGCCTGCCTGCCTGCGAGAGTGCCTGCCTGCCTGCCTGCCTGCGAGAGTGCCTACCTGCCTGCCTGCCTGCGAGAGTGCCTGCCTGCCTGCCTGCCTGCGAGAGTGCCTGCCTGCCTGCCTGCCTGCGAGAATGCCTGCCTGCCTGCCTGCCTGCGAGAATGCCTGCCTGCCTGCCTGCCTGCGAGAATGCCTGCCTGCCTGCCTGCCTGCGAGAATGCCTGCCTGCCTGCTTGTGAGAATGCCTGCCTGCCTGCCTGCCTGCCTGCGAGAATGCCTGCCTGCCTGCCTGCCTGCGAGAATGCCTGCCTGCCTGCCTGCCTGCGAGAATGCCTGCCTGCCTGCCTGCCTGCGAGAATGCCTGCCTGCCTGCCTGCCTGCGATAGTGCCTGCCTGCCTGCCTGCCTGCGAGAGTGCCTGCCTGCCTGCCTGCCTGCGAGAATGCCTGCCTGCCTGCCTGCCTGCGAGAATGCCTGCCTGCCTGCCTGCCTGCCTGCCTAAGAGAATGCCTGCCTGCCTGCCTTCCTGCGAGAATGCCTGCCTGCCTGCCTGCCTGCGAGAATGCCTGCCTGCCTGCCTGCCTGCGAGAATGCCTGCCTGCCTGCCTGCCTGCGAAAATGCCTGCCTGCCTGCCTGCCTGCGAGAATGCCTGCCTGCCTGCCTGCCTGCGAGAATGCCTGCCTGCCTGCCTGCCTGCCTGAGAGAATGCCTGCCTGCCTGCCTGCCTGCGAGAATGCCTGCCTGCCTGCCTGCGAGAATGCCTGCCTGATTGCCTGCCTGCCTGCGAGAATGCCTGCCTGCCTGCCTGCCTGCGAGAATGCCTGCCTGCCTGCCTGCCTGCCTGCCTGCCTGCGAGAATGCCTGCCTGCCTGCCTGCCTGCCTGCGAGAATGCCTGCCTGCCTGCCTGCCTGCCTACGAGAATGCCTGCCTGCCTGCCTGCCTGCCTACGAGAATGCCTGCCTGCCTGCCTGCCTGCGAGAATGCCTGCCTGCCTGCCTGCCTGCCTGCGAGAATGCCTGCCTGCCTGCTTGTGAGAATGCCTGCCAGCCTGCCTGCCTGCCTGCCTGCGAGAATGCCTGCCTGCCTGCCTGCTTGCCTGCGAGAATGCCTGCCTGCCTGCCTGCGAGAATGCCTGCCTGCCTGCCTGCCTGCCTGCCTGCCTGCCTGCCTGCCTGCCTGCCTGCCTGCGAGAATGCCTGCCTGCCTGCCTGCCTGCCTGCGAGAATGCCTGCCTGCCTGCGAGAGTGCCTGCCTGCCTGCCTGCCTGCGAGAGTGCCTGCCTGCCTGCCTGCCTGCGAGAGTGCCTGCCTGCCTGCCTGCGAGAGTGCCTGCCTGCCTGCCTGCCTGCGAGAGTGCCTGCCTGCCTGCCTGCCTGCGAGAGTGCCTGCCTGCCTGCCTGCCTGCGAGAATGCCTGCCTGCCTGCCTGCCTGCGAGAATGCCTGCCTGCCTGCCTGCCTGCCTGCCTACGAGAATGCCTGCCTGCCTGCCTGCCTGCGAGAATGCCTGCCTGCCTGCCTGCCTGCGAGAATGCCTGCCTGCCTGCCTGCCTGCGAGAATGCCTGCCTGCCTGCCTGCCTGCGAGAATGCCTGCCTGCCTGCTTGTGAGAATGCCTGCCTGCCTGCCTGCCTGCCTGCGAGAATGCCTGCCTGCCTGCCTGCGAGAATGCCTGCCTGCCTGCCTGCCTGCCTGCGAGAATGCCTGCCTGCCTGCCTGCCTGCGAGAGTGCCTGCCTGCCTGCCTGCCTGCCTGCGAGAATGCCTGCCTGCCTGCCTGCCTGCGAGAATGCCTGCCTGCCTGCCTGCTTGCCTGTCTACGAGAATGCCTGCCTGCCTGCCTGCCTGCGAGAATGCCTGCCTGCCTGCCTGCCTGCGAGAATGCCTGCCTGCCTGCCTGCCTGCGAGAATGCCTGCCTGCCTGCTTGTGAGAATGCCTGCCTGCCTGCCTGCCTGCCTGCCTGCGAGAATGCCTGCCTGCCTGCCTGCTTGCCTGCGAGAATGCCTGCCTGCCTGCCTGCGAGAATGCCTGCCTGCCTGCCTGCCTGCCTGCCTGCCTGCCTGCCTGCCTGCGAGAATGCCTGCCTGCCTGCCAGCCTGCCTGCGAGAATGCCTGCCTGCCTGCGAGAGTGCCTGCCTGCCTGCCTGCCTGCGAGAGTGCCTGCCTGCCTGCCTGCCTGCGAGAGTGCCTGCCTGCCTGCCTGCGAGAGTGCCTGCCTGCCTGCCTGCCTGCGAGAGTGCCTGCCTGCCTGCCTGCCTGCGAGAGTGCCTGCCTGCCTGCCTGCCTGCGAGAATGCCTGCCTGCCTGCCTGCCTGCGAGAATGCCTGCCTGCCTGCCTGCCTGCCTGCCTGCAAGAATGCCTGCCTGCCTGCCTGCCTGCGAGAATGCCTGCCTGCCTGCCTGCCTGCGAGAATGCCTGCCTGCCTGCCTGCCTGCGAGAATGCCTGCCTGCCTGCTTGTGAGAATGCCTGCCTGCCTGCCTGCCTGCCTGCGAGAATGCCTGCCTGCCTGCCTGCCTGCCTGCGAGAATGCCTGCCTGCCTGCCTGCCTGCCTGCGAGAATGCCTGCCTGCCTGCCTGCCTGCGAGAGTGCCTGCCTGCCTGCCTGCCTGCCTGCGAGAATGCCTGCCTGCCTGCCTGCCTGCGAGAATGCCTGCCTGCCTGCCTGCTTGCCTGTCTACGAGAATGCCTGCCTGCCTGCCTGCCTGCGAGAATGCCTGCCTGCCTGCCTGCCTGCGAGAATGCCTGCCTGCCTGCCTGCCTGCGAGAATGCCTGCCTGCCTGCCTGCCTGCGAGAATGACTGCCTGCCTGCCTGCCTGCGAGAATGCCTGCCTGCCTGCTTGTGAGAATGCCTGCCTGCCTGCCTGCCTGCCTGCGAGAATGCCTGCCTGCCTGCCTGCCTGCGAGAATGCCTGCCTGCCTGCCTGCCTGCGAGAATGCCTGCCTGCCTGCCTGCCTGCCTGCCTGCGAGAATGCCTGCCTGCCTGCCTGCCTGCCTGCGAGAGTGCCTGCCTGCCTGCCTGCCTGCGAGAGTGCCTGCCTGCCTGCCTGCCTGCGAGAGTGCCTGCCTGCCTGCCTGCCTGCAAGAGTGCCTGCCTGCCTGCCTGCCTGCGAGAGTGCCTGCCTGCCTGCCTGCCTGCGAGAGTGCCTGCCTGCCTGCCTGCCTGCGAGAGTGCCTGCCTGCCTGCCTGCCTGCGAGAATGCCTGCCTGCCTGCCTGCCTGCCTGCGAGAATGCCTGCCTGCCTGCCTGCCTGCGAGAATGCCTGCCTGCCTGCCTGCCTGCCTGCCTGCGAGAATGCCTGCCTGCCTGCCTGCCTGCCTGCGAGAATGCCTGCCTGCCTGCCTGCCTGCCTGCCTGCGAGAATGCCTGCCTGCCTGCCTGCCTGTGAGAGTGCCTGCCTGCCTGCCTGCCTGCGAGAGTGCCTGCCTGCCTGCCTGCCTGCCAGAGTGCCTGCCTGCCTGCCTGCCTGCGAGAGTGCCTGCCTGCCTGCCTGCCTGCCTGCGAGAGTGCCTGCCTGCCTGCCTGCCTGCGAGAGTGCCTGCCTGCCTGCCTGCCTGCGAGAATGCCTGCCTGCCTGCCTGCCTGCGAGAATGCCTGCCTGCCTGCCTGCCTGCCTGCCTACGAGAATGCCTGCCTGCCTGCCTGCCTGCGAGAATGCCTGCCTGCCTGCCTTCCTGCGAGAATGCTTGCCTGCCTGCCTGCCTGCGAGAATGCCTGCCTGCCTGCCTGCCTGCGAGAATGCCTGCCTGCCTGCCTGCCTGCCTGCCTGCCTGCCTGCCTGCCTGCCTGCTTGTGAGAATGCCTGCCTGCCTGCCTGCCTGCCTGCGAGAATGCCTGCCTGCCTGCCTGCCTGCGAGAGTGCCTGCCTGCCTGCCTGCCTGCGGGAGTGCCTGCCTGCCTGCCTGCCTGCGAGAGTTCCTGCCTGCCTGCCTGCCTGCGAGAGTGCCTGCCTGCCTGCCTGCCTGCGAGAGTGCCTGCCTGCCTGCCTGCCTGCGAGAATGCCTGCCTGCCTGCCTGCCTGCCTGCGAGAATGCCTGCCTGCCTGCCTGCATGCCTGCCTGCCTGCCTGCCTGCCTGCCTGCCTGCCTGCCTGCCTGCGAGAATGCCTGCCTGCCTGCCTGCAGCCTGCGAGAATGCCTGCCTGCCTGCCTGCCTGCCTGCCTGCGAGAATGCCTGCCTGCCTGCCTGCCTGCCTGCCTGCCTGCGAGAATGCCGGCCTGCCGGCCTGCCTGCGAGAATGCCTGCCTGCCTGCCTGCCTGCCTGCGAGAATGCCTGCCTGCCTGCCTGCCTGCGAGAATGCCTGCATGCCTGCCTGCCTGCCTGCGAGAATGCCTGCCTGCCTGCCTGCCTGCGAGAATGCCTGCCTGCCTGCCTGCCTGCGAGAGTGCCTGCCTGCCTGCCTGCCTGCGAGAGTGCCTGCCTGCCTGCCTGCCTGCGAGAGTGCCTGCCTGCCTGCCTGCCTGCGAGAGTGCCTGCCTGCCTGCCTGCCTGCGAGAATGCCTGCCTGCCTGCCTGCCTGCCTGCCTACGAGAATGCCTGCCTGCCTGCCTGCCTGCGAGAATGCCTGCCTGCCTGCCTGCCTGCCTGCCTACGAGAATGCCTGCCTGCCTGCCTGCCTGCGAGAATGCCTGCCTGCCTGCCTGCCTGCGAGAATGCCTGCCTGCCTGCCGGCCTGCCTGCCTACGAGAATGCCTGCCTGCCTGCCTGCCTGCGAGAATGCCTGCCTGCCTGCCTGCCTGCCTGCCTACGAGAATGCCTGCCTGCCTGCCTGCCTGCGAGAATGCCTGCCTGCCTGCCTGCCTGCCTGCCTGCGAGAGTGCCTGCCTGCCTGCCTGCCTGCGAGAGTGCCTGCCTGCCTGCCTGCCTGCGAGAATGCCTGCCTGCCTGCCTGCCTGCCTGCCTACGAGAATGCCTGCCTGCCTGCCTGCCTGCGAGAATGCCTGCCTGCCTGCCTGCCTGCGAGAATGCCTGCCTGCCTGCCTGCCTGCGAGAATGCCTGCCTGCCTGCTTGTGAAAATGCCTGCCTGCCTGCCTGCCTGCGAGAATGCCTGCCTGCCTGCCTGCCTGCGAGAATGCCTGCCTGCCTGCCTGCGAGAATGCCAGCCTGCCTGCCTGCGAGAATGCCTGCCTGCCTGCCTGCGAGAATGCCTGCCTGCCTGCCTGCGAGAATGCCTGCCTGCCTGCCTGCGAGAATGCCTGCCTGCCTGCCTGCCTGCGAGAATGCCTGCCTGCCTGCCTGCCTGCCTGCGAGAATGCCTGCCTGCCTGCCTGCCTGCCTGCGAGAATGCCTGCCTGCCTGCCTGCGAGAATGCCTGCCTGCCTGCCTGCGAGAATGCCTGCCTGCCTGCCTGCGAGAATGCCTGCCTGCCTGCCTGCGAGAATGCCTGCCTGCCTGCCTGCGAGAATGCCTGCCTGCCTGCCTGCGAGAATGCCTGCCTGCCTGCCTGCGAGAATGCCTGCCTGCCTGCCTGCGAGAATGCCTGCCTGCCTGCCTGCGAGAATGCCTGCCTGCCTGCCTTCGAGAAAGCCTGCCTGCCTGCCTGCGAGAATGCCTGCCTGCCTTCCTGCGAGAATGCCTGCCTGCCTGCCTGCGAGAAAGCCTGCCTGCCTGCCTGCGAGAATGCCTGCCTGCCTGCCTGCGAGAATGCCTGCCTGCCTGCCTGCCTGCCTGCCTGCCTGCGAGAGTGCCTGCCTGCCTGCCTGCCTGCGAGAGTGCCTGCCTGCCTGCCTGCCTGCGAGAGTGCCTGCCTGCCTGCCTGCCTGCCTGCGAGAGTGCCTGCCTGCCTGCCTGCCTGCGAGAGTGCCTGCCTGCCTGCCTGCCTGCGAGAATGCCTGCCTGCCTGCCTGCCTGCGAGAATGCCTGCCTGCCTGCCTGCCTGCCTGCCTACGAGAATGCCTGCCTGCCTGCCTGCCTGCGAGAATGCCTGCCTGCCTGCCTTCCTGCGAGAATGCTTGCCTGCCTGCCTGCCTGCGAGAATGCCTGCCTGCCTGCCTGCCTGCGAGAATGCCTGCCTGCCTGCCTGCCTGCCTGCCTGCCTGCCTGCCTGCCTGCTTGTGAGAATGCCTGCCTGCCTGCCTGCCTGCCTGCGAGAATGCCTGCCTGCCTGCCTGCCTGCGAGAGTGCCTGCCTGCCTGCCTGCCTGCGGGAGTGCCTGCCTGCCTGCCTGCCTGCGAGAGTGCCTGCCTGCCTGCCTGCCTGCGAGAGTGCCTGCCTGCCTGCCTGCCTGCGAGAGTGCCTGCCTGCCTGCCTGCCTGCGAGAATGCCTGCCTGCCTGCCTGCCTGCCTGCGAGAATGCCTGCCTGCCTGCCTGCATGCCTGCCTGCCTGCCTGCCTGCCTGCCTGCCTGCCTGCCTGCCTGCCTGCCTGCGAGAATGCCTGCCTGCCTGCCTGCAGCCTGCGAGAATGCCTGCCTGCCTGCCTGCCTGCCTGCCTGCGAGAATGCCTGCCTGCCTGCCTGCCTGCCTGCCTGCCTGCGAGAATGCCGGCCTGCCTGCCTGCCTGCGAGAATGCCTGCCTGCCTGCCTGCCTGCCTGCGAGAATGCCTGCCTGCCTGCCTGCCTGCGAGAATGCCTGCCTGCCTGCCTGCCTGCCTGCGAGAATGCCTGCCTGCCTGCCTGCCTGCGAGAGTGCCTGCCTGCCTGCCTGCCTGCCTGCCTGCCTACGAGAATGCCTGCCTGCCTGCCTGCCTGCCTGCGAGAATGCCTGCCTGCCTGCCTGCCTGCGAGAGTGCCTGCCTGCCTGCCTGCCTGCGAGAGTGCCTGCCTGCCTGCCTGCCTGCGAGAGTGCCTGCCTGCCTGCCTGCCTGCGAGAATGCCTGCCTGCCTGCCTGCCTGCCTGCCTACGAGAATGCCTGCCTGCCTGCCTGCCTGCGAGAATGCCTGCCTGCCTGCCTGCCTGCGAGAATGCCTGCCTGCCTGCCTGCCTGCGAGAATGCCTGCCTGCCTGCTTGTGAAAATGCCTGCCTGCCTGCCTGCCTGCGAGAATGCCTGCCTGCCTGCCTGCCTGCGAGAATGCCTGCCTGCCTGCCTGCGAGAATGCCAGCCTGCCTGCCTGCGAGAATGCCTGCCTGCCTGCCTGCGAGAATGCCTGCCTGCCTGCCTGCGAGAATGCCTGCCTGCCTGCCTGCGAGAATGCCTGCCTGCCTGCCTGCCTGCGAGAATGCCTGCCTGCCTGCCTGCCTGCCTGCGAGAATGCCTGCCTGCCTGCCTGCCTGCCTGCGAGAATGCCTGCCTGCCTGCCTGCGAGAATGCCTGCCTGCCTGCCTGCGAGAATGCCTGCCTGCCTGCCTGCGAGAATGCCTGCCTGCCTGCCTGCGAGAATGCCTGCCTGCCTGCCTGCGAGAATGCCTGCCTGCCTGCCTGCGAGAATGCCTGCCTGCCTGCCTGCGAGAATGCCTGCCTGCCTGCCTGCGAGAATGCCTGCCTGCCTGCCTGCGAGAATGCCTGCCTGCCTGCCTGCGAGAAAGCCTGCCTGCCTGCCTGCGAGAATGCCTGCCTGCCTTCCTGCGAGAATGCCTGCCTGCCTGCCTGCGAGAAAGCCTGCCTGCCTGCCTGCGAGAATGCCTGCCTGCCTGCCTGCGAGAATGCCTGCCTGCCTGCCTGTGAGAATGCCTGCCTCCCTGCCTGCGAGAATGCCTGCCTGCCTGCGAGAATGCCTGCCTGCCTGCGAGAATGCCTGCTTGCCTGCCTGCCTGCCTGCCTGCCTGCCTGCCTGCCTGCCTGCCTGCGAGAAGGCCTGCCTGCCTGCCTGCCTGCCTGCCTGCCAGCCTGCCTCCCTGCCAGCCAGCCTGCCTGCCAGCCTCCCAGCCTGCCTGCCTGCCAGCCAGCCTGCCTGCCTGCCAGCCTGCCTGCGAGAATGCCTGCCTGCCTGCCTGCGAGAATGCCTGCCTGCCTGCCTGCGAGAATGCCTGCCTGCCTGCCTGCCTGCGAGAATGCCTGCCTGCCTGCCTGCTGCGAGAATGCCTGCCTGCCTGCGAGAATGCCTGCCTGCCTGCGAGAATGCCTGCCTGCCTGCGAGAATGCCTGCCTGCCTGCCTGCGAGAATGCCTGCCTGCCTGCCTGCGAGAATGCCTGCCTGCCTGCCTGCGAGAATGCCTGCCTGCCTGCCTGCGAGAATGCCTGCCTGCCTGCCTGCGAGAATGCCTGCCTGCCTGCCTGCGAGAATGCCTGCCTGCCTGCCTGCGAGAATGCCTGCCTGCCTGCCTGCGAGAATGCCTGCCTGCCTGCGAGAATGCCTGCCTGCCTGCGCGAATGCCTGCCTGCCTGCGCGAATGCCTGCCTGCCTGCGCGAATGCCTGCCTGCCTGCGAGAATGCCTGCCTGCCTGCGAGAATGCCTGCCTGCCTGCGAGAATGCCTGCCTGCCTGCGAGAATGCCTGCCTGCCTGCGAGAATGCCTGCCTGCCTGCGAGAATGCCTGCCTCCCTTCCTGCCTGCTTGGGAGAAAGCCTGCCTGTCTGCCTGCCGGCCTGCGAGAATTCCTGCCTACCTGCCTGCCTGCCTGCCTGCCAGCCTGCCTGCCAGCCTGCCTGCCAGCTTGCCAGCCTGCCTGCCAGCCTGCCAGCCTGCCTGCCAGCCTGCCTGCCTGCCTGCCTGCCTGCCTGCCTGCCTGCCTGCGAGAATGCCTGCCTGCCTGCGAGAATGCCTGCCTCCCTTCCTGCCTGCTTGCGAGAAAGCCTGCCGGTCTGCCTGCCGACCTGCGAGAATTCCTGCCTACCTGCCTGCCTGCCTGCCTGCCTGCCAGCCTGCCAGCCTGCCTGCCAGCCTGCCAGCCTGCCTGCCAGCCTGCCAGCCTGGCAGCCAGCCTGCCAGCCCGCCAGCCTGCCTGCCAGCCTGCCAGCCTGCCTGCCAGCCTGCCTGCCTGCGAGAATGCCTGCCTGCCAGCGAGAATGCCTGCCTGCCTGCGAGAATGCCTGCCTGCCTGCGAGAATGCCTGCCTGCCTGCGAGAATGCCTGCCTGCCTGCGAGAATGCCTGCCTGCCTGCGAGAATGCCTGCCTGCCTGCGAGAATGCCTGCCTGCCTGCGAGAATGCCTGCCTGCCTGCGAGAATGCCTGCCTGCCTGCGAGAATGCCTGCCTGCCTGCGAGAATGCCTGCCTGCCTGCGAGAATGCCTGCCTGCCTGCGAGAATGCCTGCCTGCCTGCGAGAATGCCTGCCTGCCTGCGAGAATGCCTGCCTGCCTGCGAGAATGCCTGCCTGCCTGCGAGAATGCCTGCCTGCCTGCGAGAATGCCTGCCTGCCTGCGAGAATGCCTGCCTGCCTGCCTGCCTGCGAGAATGCCTGCCTGCCTGCCTGCCTGCCTGCGAGAATGCCTGCCTGCCTGCCTGCCTGCGAGAATGCCTGCCTGCCTGCCTGCCTGCGAGAATGCCTGCCTGCCTGCCTGCCTGCGAGAATGCCTGCCTGCCTGCCTGCCTGCGAGAATGCCTGCCTGCCTGCCTGCCTGCGAGAATGCCTGCCTGCCTGCCTGCCTGCGAGAATGCCTGCCTGCCTGCCTGCCTGCGAGAATGCCTGCCTGCCTGCCTGCCTGCGAGAATGCCTGCCTGCCTGCCTGCCTGCGAGAATGCCTGCCTGCCTGCCTGCCTGCGAGAATGCCTGCCTGCCTGCCTGCCTGCGAGAATGCCTGCCTGCCTGCCTGCCTTCGAGAATGCCTGCCTGCCTGCCTGCCTGCGAGAATGCCTGCCTGCCTGCCTGCCTGCGAGAATGCCTGCCTGCCTGCCTGCCTGCGAGAATGCCTGCCTGCCTGCCTGCCTGGGAGAATGCCTGCCTGCCTGCCTGCCTGCGAGAATGCCTGCCTGCCTGCCTGCCTGCGAGAATGCCTGCCTGCCTGCCTGCCTGCGAGAATGCCTGCCTGCCTGCCTGCCTGCGAGAATGCCTGCCTGCCTGCCTGCCTGGGAGAATGCCTGCCTGCCTGCCTGCCTGCGAGAATGCCTGCCTGCCTGCCTGCCTGCGAGAATGCCTGCCTGCCTGCCTGCCTGCGAGAATGCCTGCGAGAATGCCTGCCTGCCTGCCTGCCTGCCTGCCTGCCTGCCTGCCTGCCTGCCTGCCTGCCTGCCTGCCTGCCTGCCTGCGAGAATGCCTGCCTGCCTGCGAGAATGCCTGCCTGCCTGCCTGCGAGGATGCCTGCCTGCCTGCCTGCAAGAAAGCCTGCCTGCCTGCCTGCGAGAATGCCTGCCTGCCTGCCTGCCTGCCTGTGAGAATGCCTGCCTGCCTGCCTGCCTGCCTGCGAGAATGCCTGCCTGCCTGCCTGCCTGCCTGCCTGCCTGCCTGCCTGCCTGCCTGCGAGAATGCCTGCCTGCCTGCCTGCCTGCCTGCGAGAATGCCTGCCTGCCTGCCTGCCTGCGAGAATGCCTGCCTGCCTGCCTGCCTGCGAGAATGCCTGCCTGCCTGCCTGCCTGCGAGAATGCCTGCCTGCCTGCCTGCCTGCCTGCGAGAATGCCTGCCTGCCTGCCTGCCTGCGAGAATGCCTGCCTGCCTGCCTGCCTGCCTGCGAGAATGCCATCCTGCCTGCCTGCGAGAATGCCTGCCTGCCTGCCTGCGAGAATGCCTGCCTGCCTGCCTGCGAGAATGCCTGCCTGCCTGCCTGCGAGAATGCCTGCCTGCCTGCCTGCGAGAATGCCTGCCTGCCTGCCTGCGAGAATGCCTGCCTGCCTGCCGGCCTGCCTGCGAGAATGCCTGCCTGCCTGCCTGCCTGCCTGCGAGAATGCCTGCCTGCCTGCCTGCGAGAATGCCTGCCTGCCTGCCTGCGAGAATGCCTGCCTGCCTGCCTGCGAGAATGCCTGCCTGCCTGCCTGCGAGAATGCCTGCCTGCCTGCCTGCGAGAATGCCTGCCTGCCTGCCTGCGAGAATGCCTGCCTGCCTGCCTGCGAGAATGCCTGCCTGCCTGCCTGCGAGAATGCCTGCCTGCCTGCCTGCGAGAATGCCTGCCTGCCTGCCTGCGAGAATGTGTGCCTGCTTGCCAGAAGGCCTGCCTGCCTGCCTGCCGGCCTGCGAGAATTCCTGCCTGCCTGCCTGCCTGCCTGCCTGCCTACCAGCCAGCCTGCCTGCCTGCCTGCCAGCCAGCCTGCTTGCCAGCCAGCCAGCCTGCCTGCCAGCCAGCCTGCCTGCCTGCCAGCCAGCCTGCCAGCCTGCCAGCCAGCCTGCCAGCCTGCCTGCCTGCCTGCCAGCCTGCCTGCCTGCCAGCCAGCCAGCCTGCCTGCCAGCCAGCCAGCCTGCCAGCCAGCCAGCCAGCCTGCCAGCCAGCCAGCCAGCCTGCCTGCCAGCCGGCCAGCCTGCCTGCCAGCCGGCCAGCCTGCCAGCAGGCCAGCCTGCCACAATGCCTGCCTGCCACAATGCCTGCCTGCCACAATGCCTGCCTGAACACAATGCCTGCCTGAACACAATGCCTGCCTGAACACAATGCCTGCCTGAACACAATGCCTGCCTGAACACAATGCCTGCCTGAACACAATGCCTGCCTGAACACAATGCCTGCCTGAACACAATGCCTGCCTGAACACAATGCCTGCCTGAACACAATGCCTGCCTGAACACAATGCCTGCCTGAACACAATGCCTGCCTGAACACAATGCCTGCCTGAACACAATGCCTGCCTGAACACAATGCCTGCCTGAACACAATGCCTGCCTGAACACAATGCCTGCCTGAACACAATGCCTGCCTGAACACAATGCCTGCCTGAACACAATGCCTGCCTGAACACAATGCCTGCCTGAACACAATGCCTGCCTGAACACAATGCCTGCCTGAACACAATGCCTGCCTGAACACAATGCCTGCCTGAACACAATGCCTGCCTGAACACAATGCCTGCCTGAACACAATGCCTGCCTGAACACAATGCCTGCCTGAACACAATGCCTGCCTGAACACAATGCCTGCCTGAACACAATGCCTGCCTGAACACAATGCCTGCCTGAACACAATGCCTGCCTGAACACAATGCCTGCCTGAACACAATGCCTGCCTGAACACAATGCCTGCCTGAACACAATGCCTGCCTGAACACAATGCCTGCCTGAACACAATGCCTGCCTGAACACAATGCCTGCCTGAACACAATGCCTGCCTGAACACAATGCCTGCCTGAACACAATGCCTGCCTGAACACAATGCCTGCCTGAACACAATGCCTGCCTGAACACAATGCCTGCCTGAACACAATGCCTGCCTGAACACAATGCCTGCCTGAACACAATGCCTGCCTGAACACAATGCCTGCCTGAACACAATGCCTGCCTGAACACAATGCCTGCCTGAACACAATGCCTGCCTGAACACAATGCCTGCCTGAACACAATGCCTGCCTGAACACAATGCCTGCCTGAACACAATGCCTGCCTGAACACAATGCCTGCCTGAACACAATGCCTGCCTGAACACAATGCCTGCCTGAACACAATGCCTGCCTGAACACAATGCCTGCCTGAACACAATGCCTGCCTGAACACAATGCCTGCCTGAACACAATGCCTGCCTGAACACAATGCCTGCCTGAACACAATGCCTGCCTGAACACAATGCCTGCCTGAACACAATGCCTGCCTGAACACAATGCCTGCCTGAACACAATGCCTGCCTGAACACAATGCCTGCCTGAACACAATGCCTGCCTGAACACAATGCCTGCCTGAACACAATGCCTGCCTGAACACAATGCCTGCCTGAACACAATGCCTGCCTGAACACAATGCCTGCCTGAACACAATGCCTGCCTGAACACAATGCCTGCCTGAACACAATGCCTGCCTGAACACAATGCCTGCCTGAACACAATGCCTGCCTGAACACAATGCCTGCCTGAACACAATGCCTGCCTGAACACAATGCCTGCCTGAACACAATGCCTGCCTGAACACAATGCCTGCCTGAACACAATGCCTGCCTGAACACAATGCCTGCCTGAACACAATGCCTGCCTGAACACAATGCCTGCCTGAACACAATGCCTGCCTGAACACAATGCCTGCCTGAACACAATGCCTGCCTGAACACAATGCCTGCCTGAACACAATGCCTGCCTGCCACAATGCCTGCCTGCCACAATGCCTGCCTGCCACAATGCCTGCCTGCCACAATGCCTGCCTGCCACAATGCCTGCCTGCCACAATGCCTGCCTGCCACAATGCCTGCCTGCCACAATGCCTGCCTGAACACAATGCCTGCCTGCCACAATGCCTGCCTGCCACAATGCCTGCCTGCCACAATGCCTGCCTGCCACAATGCCTGCCTGCCACAATGCCTGCCTGCCACAATGCCTGCCTGCGAGAATGCCTGCCTGCGAGAATGCCTGCCTGCGAGAATGCCTGACTGTGTGCCAGCCTGCCTGCCTGCGTGAATGCCTGACTGTGTGCCAGCCTGCCTGCCTACGAGAATGCCTGCCTGCCTGCCTGCCTGCGAGAATGCCTGCCTGCCTGCCTGCGAGAATGCCTGCCTGCTTGCCTGCCTGCCTGCGTGACTGCGAGAATGCCTTCCTGCCTGTTGCCTGTCTGCCTGCTAGAATGCCTGCCTGCCTGCATGCGTGTCTGCCTGCCTGCCTGTTAGAATGCCTGCCTGCCTGCCTGCGAGAATGCCTGCCTGCTTGCCTTCCTGCCTGCGAGAATGCCTGCCTGCCTGCCTGCGAGAATGCCTGCCTGCCTGCCTGGCTGCCTGCGAGAATGCCTGCCTGCCTGCCTGGCTGCCTGCGAGAATGCATGCCTGCCTGCCTGCCTGCCTGCGAGAATGACTGCCTGCCTGCCTGCCTGCCTGCGAGAATGACTGCCTGCCTGCCTGCCTGCCTGCGAGAATGTCTGCCTGCCTGCCTGCCTGCCTGCGAGAATGACTACCTGCCTGCCTGCCTGCCTGCCTGCCTGCCTGAGAGCCAGCCGCCGAGCCAGCCGCCGAGCCAGCCGCCGAGCCAGCCGCCGAGCCAGCCGCCGAGCCAGCCGCCGAGCCAGCCGCCGAGCCAGCCGCCGAGCCTCCTTGTAGGGTGTGATCAAGGGTAAAGGAACCAAGGGGATTTACTGAAACCCAAATGAAGACTGAGCATGGCAGTAGGCACAAAGGGAGATGAAAGGGAATAGCAGAGCGACCTAGGAAGCACGGGCAAGTTATTGAGGTCTAAAGAAAGGCACGAACAGATGTAAATATATTTATCTGTGAGCATGGGGAAATACACCTATCTCCATATCTTTATAGGACTCCTATTAAGGTAGCAGATGGCCTTTGGGCCTCCACTCAAGGACTCTCTCATTGCAAGAATACTTTGTTCTATTACATTGGCATTCTATGATGCTCACCTTCCCGACACGTTCCCTGAAGTCTAAGCGGTTGCATAAGCAAACGTGGTCAAGAAAGCTGATGGTGCCCTGCTACCAAAAGATATGGCGTCTGAGGTCTTAAAGGCATGAAGGGTAAGCAAGCGGCCATATAGCTCGGAAACAACAGAGCCCACATGGAATAAGCATACGAGCCTGTGCGATCACGAGGTTTCAAAGGGATCAGGCATCATCAGCACAAAAAAATCTCATCATTGCGAATGAGCGGGGAATGCTGGGTAGAGAGCCAAAGCCCATTTGCAGTGCACTGGGCATTCCCTTAAGAAAGGTTTCAGGGAGGAGACACGCCTACACAGAGTACTAGACAGCAATGATGAAACACAACTTTCCTCTAGCTCGTCAATGCTTCCTCTGCCCTCACTATCAAGATCCCAATTATAACTTTCAAATCTGGCTAGAACAGAGAATGTACACTGGGACAGATAGGAACTAGAAACACAGGGAATTCAAGGTGGATGAGCCCTTTAGGACCAGTGTTATGACTGGGGAAGCTGGGAGAGTGGAGGGAGGGTAGGCTGGCACGAGGGTACTGATGGCAAGGATCTACATAAACCTCAAAAGATAAGGGGTCGAAGGGGGACATCAGACAGTGCAAGATATGACAAAATATTAATTTGTTAATGATGAAGGATTTATGAGGGAGGGGTAGTGAAAATGGGGGCGGGGGAGTGAGGAGCTGAGGCCAGGGGCTTGGGTGGAGAGAAGATATTTTGAGAATAATGAGGGCAATGAATGTACAAATGTGCCTTATATCAGTGATGTTTACATGTATTGTGGTTATTGTTGTACGAGCCCCTATAAAAGGAGAGAAAAAAAAAGACCCTGGCAGAGTGCTGATGCTAGGGTGAACTCAGGGAAGATTAGACCAGCAAAAGCAGATAGTGCGGTCGCCTCACCCTGTGTCTATTCCTGTGTGAGGCATGAAGCTTAGGGTCCACAGCCCCGGCCGCTGGACAGTGAGAGCGGCGGGGCTCTGAGGACATTCCACAGGGGGAATGGCCCTCCGATTCCTGCAGGGCCCACGCTCCTGGGTAGTCCTGCTTTCTGGGGCACATCTTTCACGCAGCCCACACCAGGGGAGCTCTACAACTCATGGGGGATTGGCAGGAAGCCTCTGCTCATGCACACACAACACCACCTAGCTGGAGTACCTCGGTGAACAAAGCCTGAGGCAGACAACAAGCCCACTAACTGATCCTGTGAGAGATATAATCAGGATCTAGAAACCGGCAACTGGGAGTAAGGGGCAGCATACCTGGGCCCATCCTCTCCCACTGCCCTCTGCAAGGAGTGACATTCCAAAGCACAGTGTTTTCCAAAGGCACTGTCAGGACTTTGGAATGGGCAGCTCATTTGTGGACATGGATACTATGTGATCCAGACATACTACCTCCTCCGATCCTGTCAGCCGAGACTAAAAACCCTTCCAAGCAGAAAGCCATGCATCTGAACAGTATCCACCAGCCACTCACGTCCACTCCTGCTGCCTCTAAAGAGCTTTCCTGGGTTGGTCAGATCTCTCTGGGGACAGATATCCCTCGGTCCTTTCTTCTGCATGACAAAGAATTCACGCCAAAGCCTGGTTTGTGATCCAAGTGAGGTTTAGGAGAGTTAGGGAGGTGTGGTGGGCAACCCTGTTCAATCCCAGCGGCTGAATTGAATATACTTGTCCTAGGTGGGTTGATGCAGGTGCAGCGCCCACCCAGGTGGACCTGCCCTTCCTGGCCGGAAACCTGGACCTCTGAGCACGCACAGTGTGCCACTCCTTCCTGGGCCACTAACTGGGCCCTCTGAGCATGTGTAATGGACAGCCCAGTCCCTATGCTAGCTACCTAACATTTCCACCCTGAAGAGATATGGACCCAAATCTTTGGGGTACTGGTCGATGACATCTCTAGCTACTTCCTGCTGGCAAAAGGGGCGTTGTGGGGCTTTGGGTTCACACCCTTCCTGCTCTGCTGGGAGGGCTTGTCCATTCAGCGCTACGATGGATAAGGTTGAAGTGGTCCAGGAGATGGTGGTCCTGGAGCTGGCACACTTGGATTAGGGGCCTTGGTAACGTGAGAACTTCTGGTAAAACCAACAAACGCACAAAAGGGTGAACAGTTTAACTGAGACAGGACTAAGATTGTGGGGTGGGAGTGCCCTTGAAAGTAGGTTAGTATCACAGGAAGTAAATAAAAATCTTAGGATTATCAGGCGTGTGTGTTTGTTCATTCTAAGTACCGGCATGGGGGTAAAAGCATTTACAATTTGCCCTAGGGGGGTCTAGGGTTTGGGCACTACTGGGTGCAGTGGGATCACCGCTTCACTTATGATCCTAAGGCATTGGCCCCTCTGATAAGAACCATCCTTCTTTTTAACCCTATAACGCCACACTTTTAAATTTTGGGGCCACAAAATATTTCGTTTTGATTCATTACTTTCATAGTTATCAATATATATACATTTATATTCATTTCATTAAATGTTAGGGAATGGTCATGCTCAGAGTTATAGGGTTAAATTGTAATATTGGGATACTACAGGCGGAGTCAACAGGGAGCAAAAGTAGAGTAACTGCATGTGTCATTTTTAATTTTCTAGGGTTCCATTAGAGTAAAAGGCTTTTAAATTACCCGGGGACCAAATGCCCCTGGTGCCTGTCCTATGGGTAGAATGTTCAGGGAGGTTTCAGGGCTGGGAGAATATTGACCTGAAGTCCAGGGTCCCTTAGGGCAGGGGTCCTCAAATTGTTTACACAGGGAGCCAATTCATTGTCTCTCCGACCGTTGGAGGGCCAGACTGTGGTTTTCAAAAACATATGAACAAATTCCTATGCACACTGCACGAGTCGGCTGCTAAGCAGGACAGGCAGTGGCAGCAAAAACACCCCGAGGGTGGGATAAATGGCATAGCGCCACATGTGCCCCATGGACCACAGTTTGAGGACGCCTGCCTTAGGGGTTCCTGGGTGCACTGGGGATGAAGGTCTCCTACTGCTTCTCGAGAGGAGAAATACTCTCAGTTCTGGCATCTCCGCCCACTTTCCCGGCACTCTACAAAACTGCTCCAGGTGAATCATGGTTGGAAGGGAAAGTGTACCATTCTCTGCCCACCATTCTCCTTTCTCAAAACGATACTGTGGCCAAATAGAGTTGCAAAGTGAATCTATCAGCTTTTGTTTGCCCAGCCTTTCTGTATCAACTCTATCCCAATTGGACAGGATTCATGCAAGGGGGCAATTCCTGAGCATCAAGCTGCTAAGTCCCATCTAGAAAGCACAAAACAAGGAGGCGATTGAGAGCTTGCTGCCTCCAGGTCAATAACCCCCACTTGAGAGCGCACCCCTGAGTTGCCCTGAACCTCATGCCTGAGCCCAAGGGAAGGGGTAAAGGACAAGTCGCTGAGGGCGACCTTTAGGTCCAACCATTTTTCTGGACAACAGGCTAGAAGGACCACTGCTTGGGATGGCCCCAAGGTCCTCCAAGATGCCTACTGGTGGGGCTGATGCTCAAATCTCTGAAGGGAAGGGACACATGGCAGCTCAGGGAACCTTAAGGGAAATTGGAATTTCTGGCTGGAACATCATGGCAGAGGAGCTGTGTATTAAGTAAGAGCTGTCCCCAAAAGTGCCTGAAGCAGAATTGCTGAAAGCCTAAAGGTAACAGTGACTCTGCCTAGGCTTCCGACGCCATTGGCCTAAGCCTGGGCCACGGAAAACCAGCCTGTAACATGGAACAAACCAAATCTGGAAGAACACTAGCCCTATAACGCCTCAAGTTTTAAATTTAGGAAATATATATTTTTTGGTTTTGATTCTTTAATTTCATACTTATCAATATATATGGCATTCAAAATATATTTTAAAAGCATAAAATTTTCAGTGTTTTTGAAATGTGACCAAATTGTCACATTTATAATTTGGGTACCAGATACGTTTTCATTAAGAATTATGACAATTTTGTGCTTGGCGTTATAGGGCTAGAGCAGCTTGTTTGAAAAACCAGGAGAAAAGCAAAGAGAATGGAGGGGAAAGGGAAACTTTTGGCTCGCGGGACCAGGCAGGGCTAACTCCCAGGCCTCTTCACCCAGCTCCCTAGGCAGCGCCCTTCCACATGTTTGGACTGGTGGGTGCCATCTTGGCCATGGTCACAGATCCTGTTACCTCTCGGCTACAATGGCGACTGTGTAGGATCTCTGGGAAAAGCTGAAAAAGCTTTGACAAGAGTGAAGCCATTTGGGGCTGACAGAAGCCACCATGAAAAGAAAATAAAGTAGCTAGCAAGTGTAAATCAACTAGCTGATATTGGGGAGGTAGGCTGTGCAGACGTCGCCCAAGGGAATGTCACGAAGGAAATGGATGTTCAGAAGGCTTGCGAGATCGACCAGAGCAGTTTTGGTTCAACTAAGATTGGTTAAGTCTAATACCCCGCTTCTCACTCGCCTAGTCCTGAGGAAGTATCCATGTACCTACTATACAAAACAGTGACATTGGAAAAATCAGTGCCTTGAAAACCCCAGGAGAGGCGGACGAACCACCACTAGAGAGAACGGGCCTAGTCCTCGCCTAGAAAAATCGAAGCTACAGACAATAATGCTTGAAGCTGAATAAAGGTGTCCAGGCTCTTTTTCACTTGACCCCACAGAGCCCATATTCACTCTTCATGAAGGGAGCCAGCCAGTAAATTTCTAGGTGGACAAAGGGGTCACCCTTCTTGGTTTCAGAAAAGACTACAGGTGCCTTGTCAAAAGGAAAGGCTTTAATTACGGGGGCCCCAGGGCAAACCCAAGCACACCCATGGACAACGGCCAGAATAACAGATTTAGCACAAGAGACAGTTACACGCTCCTTCCTGGTAATGTCTGAATGCCCCTTTCCCCTAATTGATCATGACTTATTATGCAAAATGGCAGCCATAATTACTTTCTCATCTGCTACAACCACCTTAACCCTTGAACTTGAAAAGCCAAAAGTTTTGCTCACCGCTCCAATATCAGAGTGATATGTGTTTTATCAAGGAGCAGAAGAGACCTGCTTCAAAGGAACTTTTTGATACATCGCTAAAAGATATTCCTTTTGTTTGGGCAGAGAACAACCTGCCAGACCTTTCTGAACTTCAGGTGCCTGGGGTCGTACAACTTCTGAGCTCAGCCACACTGGTGTGTCAAGCTAACCCTACTCCCTGGATAGCAAAGGTGCGTATTTCTGTTCCCATTTGCAGACTAAAGAAGACAGGCATTTTGGTCGTCTGCAAGTCCACATGTAATGCTCCCCTGCTGCCCATGCAGAAGCTGGGAACTGAGGACTTCCAACTGGTGCAGGATCTCGGAGAGGTAAATGAGAGGATAGAAACTGGCCACCCCACGTACCAAACCCCAAGACCCTCCTGAGTACTATTCCGTCAAACTGAATTTGTTACACTGTTTTGGACTTAAAGGATGCTTTGTTCTCCATACCCGTGTCCCCTGCACATCAACCCAGTAAAGACTTACAGGAACACAAGGAGGAACACCCCCAAACTCCCTTGCTCCAGTATGCAGATGACCTCCTCCTGGCCTTCGAAACCCTGGAGGAATGCCAACGGGCTACCAAGGACCTGCTAATAGTCCTTGGCCCATTGGGGTACAGGGTATCTGCAAGAGAGGCTCAACTGTGTGTCCATAAAGCTGTATACCTAGGCTACCAACTGGAGGAGGGAAAACGGACCTTGTCCCCCAGCCGCATTGAGGTGATCCTCAAAATCCCAGTCACTGAGACTAAGAGGCAGGTGCAAGAGTTTCTAGGAGCTGTGGGGTATTGTCTATTGTGGAATTTGGGATTTGCAAAAATAACGAAACCCCTACATGCAAGTACTGGGGAAAGGAAAAAGAACTTAAATGGACTGAAGTAGAACAACAAGCGTTTGAATCCTTTAAAAAAAAGTCGCTCATATGGGCAACCTCTCTTGCCCTACTAGACATAGTAAAGTCCTTCCAATTGTCTATGTGAGGCCAGAGGCACAGCAGAAGAAGTACTAACTGAGAACTTGCGGCCATGGAAGAGACCTGTGGCCGATCTTTCAAAGAAACTGGACTCTGTAGCTGCAGGATGGCCGAGCTGCATGCGAGCTGAGGCTGCCACGGCCATCCTAGTCATAGAAGCTAGGAAGCTTACACTGGGACAGGATGTTGCTGTGGTAGGGGGACCTATGGTTGAACCACTCCTAACCAGTCCCCCGGACCGGTGGATCTCGAATGCCAGGACTATACCACAAATCCCCAAGGTAGTGGCTGTGACCATGCCATCCCCAGTGTTACAGCCACAACCTACATACTCAGAAAATGATCTAAAGATAAGCCAAGAGCTGGCCTGCCAAAAAGACTGGGAGCATCCCGGGTGGCTGCTCCATCCTGATGGAAGAAGATTCATGCCAGAAGCTCTGGGAGAGATCTGATTCAAGGACTACATGAAGGTATGCATTTGGGATCCTCTCTAAACTGTCTCAGTTGCTTCTCAGGCACTTTTACATACCCAGGCTTGGACACTGGGTGGCAGATGTCACCCACCGTTGATTGCACTGTGCTCGGGTCAACAACCCCAGAAAGAAAAGGAGCAACCCCATCCACGAGCTCGAGGTAGTAGTCCTGGAGAATTCTGGGAGGTGGACTTTATGGATATCAAACTTAGAAAGTATGGCTACCGGTATTTGCTGGTGTTCGTAGACACCTATTCTGGATGGGTGGAAGCCTTCCCAACAAAGAAGGAAACTGCTGCCACTGTGTGTAAATTATTAGTAACTAAAATTGTCCCTAGATTTGGCCTTCCCACCACCTTGGGGTCCAACAATGGCCCAACATTTATTGCTCAAATTACTAAAGTCTTAGCAATGCTTCTAAATATTAACTGGAAGCTCTTCAGGGCAAGTAGAAAAAATAAACAGAACCCTAAAGGAATTGTTCGTTAAGTTGCATTTAGGACCTGGCGAGACCTGGGTTGATCCTTACTTTACCTTTTGCCCTAAGTCAAGTCCGATGCACTCCCTATGTGAATAGCATGTCCCCATTTGAATTTATGTTTGGCAGACCTTCCCCAAATCCTCCCAAGATTGAAGGAAGTAGAAATAATGGAAGTCACTAATCGTTCCCTCATCGAGTGCCTGCAGGCTGTGCAACAGGTGAGAGACAAATCATCTGCTCTGACACCTTCATTTTGGGCCTAACCAAGTGAAAGGGAACAGGCAGCCAACAACGTGCAACCAGGAAACTGGACATGGGTAAAGAAGCACCAACCTGACACCTTAGAACGTAGGTGGACTGGCCCATACCAGGTGATACTTACAACACCAACTGCTGTTAAAATAGTGGGGAGGGGGCCGTGGATTCATCAGTCATAAGTAAAAAAAAAAGCCCTCCCTGAGCATATCCTGAAAAGATGGACACCCAGAAAGAGAAAATCCCTCAAAATTAAGGCTTTACAGAACTTAATTGTTTTTCTCCGAGTATTGCTGACAGCACCCACTGTTTCCCCCAAGCACAAACACATCTGTGGACTGCTATTCTAACCTCCAGCAGTGAATATGTAACCTCTTATACTGGGTATGACCCCCTGTTTTCATTTTGATTTGTTTGATTTGCTAGGAAAGAATTGGCATTCTGGATCCTTTAAAGGTAAAGGGCACAATGGGACCTATACTGGAATCCCGTCCTATGGGTGCGGAATACCGTCTATAGAAAGAAGGCTCCACACAAACCATTTCTACATATGCCCGGCTCATGGACTCCCTAACTGCCAAGGGGAGGGACATTACCATTGTGCAGCTTGGGGTTGTGAAACTATCATTTTCAGGGTGGAAACTTGTTAAAGATGACCCTATTATTTTTACAAGAATGAGACTCAAGTCGGACGGGTTTGATCCCACCACGTGTATGGTTTCCAAGGTTCTGTGTTTGATTCTCGAGATGCTGTATTCCAATTTATGAACTCAAATCCTCACCTCACAGCTGATTGTTGGCTTTGTCTGAACCTTACTATGTAGGCACAGGTACAAATAGCACTATTGGTACAGAGTGTAATCCAATTAGACATGTTAGTAAAAAGGATTACACGAAGCAGCAGTCTGTAGGTGATGTTAGTATGGACTCAAGTCTAAGCTCACTTTAAAAGATTTGCAAGGGCAAGGACTGTGTTTTTATTCATCTAAGTATCCCTTTAATATATCAAGATATCGAGATTTTTGCCTTCAAGCTGTTCCCATTGAACCAAATGTTGATCCTAATTTGTTATCTGCTCCAATGAGTACTTGCTTTACTTGTTCCACAGGACGAACACCCTGTCTCTTTTCCCCAGTATTAGTAGCGGACCCTGGTATTTGTGTGCTAGTGCATGTTAGTCCTCAAGTGTACCTGTATTCTGGTGAAGAAAGTGTAGGGATAACTTTGGAATTTCTGGATGAGTTAAAAGAGCCCAGTATTGGTCCCACTGTTAACAGGGCTTGGGATTATGGGATTAGCTGCAGTCGGGTCAGTTGCTTTAATACAAGGAAACTTAAACTATCAGACTCTTAGTCAGCAAATTGCTTTAGATTTACAGGGGTTAAAAAAACCTGTTTCCCATTTAGAATGATCCCTAGTCTCCCTTGTAGCAGTTGTGTTGCAAAACCGCCGAGGGCTTGACTTGCTCTTTTGGAAACAAGGAATGCTGTGCACAGCATTGGGAGAAACTAATTCTATGCAAAGCATTCGGGAATCAATAAAGATAGATGAGCCCTGGTTAGGAAAAGATTAGAACAAAGAGTCAAGAAAAGAAATGAAGGAACCAATTGGCTTGAAAAGCTCTTTAATTAGTCAACCTGGCTAACTACCCTATGAACAGCCCTAGCAGGCCCCTAATCCTCTTCCTGCTAAGCCTCACATTTGGCCCAGTAATAACCAATAAGCTAGTGGCATTCCTTACACAGAAAGTACAAGCCACAAAACTCTTAGTGCTGAGCCCACCATACACTGGGCTAGCTACCGCAGATTCAATGATTTGAACTTGGCTAAGAACAGGAGGGAATGTAGCAGCTCTGGGCAAAGCTTAAATAGCCTTGACAAGAGAAGTCATTTTGAGCTGACAGAAGCCATTATGAATGGTAAATAAACTAGCTATGAACTGCCAATGAACTAGCTGATACTGGGGAGTTAGGCTGTGCAGACATAGCCCAAGGGAACGTACAGAAGGAAATGGATGTTCAGAAGGCTTTCGAGAACGACCAGAGCAGTTTTGGTTCAACTAAGAATGGCTAACCACAATACCCCGCTTCTGAGCTCTGCCTGCTTGCACACCTGCACATTGCAAAAGTATAAAAACCTTTGGACAATTAGACTGGGGGGCCGCTCAGTCTCCCCTCAAGAGAGCTGATGGTCCCTGCGCAGGAAATGAAACTTGTTCTGCTGAACTTTCCGGCAGTCGGGGCGGTTTGCTGTCTGGGAATGGAGTGTAGCTACAACAGACACAGGTGGTGCCATTCTGCCTGAGAGTGGAGTCACGTGGCAGGGAAATGGAGGCCACAGGTTGCGGCCTAGCCGAAAGCCAGCCTGGAGCCGGCCACCCAGGAAGAGTCCTGCCCAAACCAACAGGGTGGACGCGGGTGCCCCCAGGCCTGCTGCTTGCCGGAGCCGCGGCACAACACTGTGTCCCAGTCTTGGCACAACAGACTCCATTTTGAGTCCTGCACCTCCATCTTAGCTCTCAAGGCTGACCCCTAACCGACCTTCCCTCCCCTGCTCAACCCCAAATTCCTGGAACCAGCTCGTCCCAAAGCCAGAATGTTTTCTGAAGATATGGTCACTCCATCCTTCCTTGACATATAGATAAGATTAACGACCTTCTCCCTTCTGAAGCACCTGTGTGTGCAGATCCTCCCCAGCTGTGCCTGCCAGCAGTGGGCATAAAAACGCCACCAGGATCTTTTCCCCCGGCGCAGCTTCAATAGCTCAATATCCTGAGTTGCTGAACCCGCCCGCAAGCTTCTCAATAAAGCCTGCTTCTAAAACTTCGTTAATTGGGTCTTTCATTCTGTTTTCACATCCAAATAGACCTTATATTTTGGTGCCCAAAACCCGGGATAGGTGTGTGGCTCCCCCCTTCTTTTGGGGTCCCCTAAGAGCCACCCATCTTCCCCAAATCTCCAGGACCTTTAGGCGCGGCGCTTGCCTACGTTCAAAACCAGTCTACGGCTGCCCTGATGAGTCTCTCCCTCTCACTCAGACCTTGTGAAAGAAAAGACTTGTTTTTCTCTCCCAAGTTGCCTGGCCCCAGTCCCAGCTTAACAACCACGCACATTGGCTTCTGACGGGCATTTTTGATTTCAATGTTCTACAGGACCTGGACAATTTCTGCAGGAGGACTGGTAAGGATTCTGAAGTCCCCTATGTGCAGGCTTTTTGGGACTTGCATTCCCGCCCTGACCTCTGTAGCCATTGTTCCGCCCGCCAAATACTGTTAGCTCTATCTCGTCAGCAGAAAGAACCTGCCATTCAAACCCCAGAAGAGCCAGCCAAGCTCCTCAGGGCGCCTCTCCCCCTGCCCTATCAGTCTCCCCCGCCCGCTGCACCACCCCATCGCTCTCTCCTGTCCTCACCGCTTGCCTCTCATACCCGCTCCCACAACCCTCCAGCTGCCCTTTGTCATTAAGAGAGGTTGCAGGTGTATAGGGACTCATTCAAGTCCACGTCCCTGTTTCCTTAAAGGACCTGTCGCAGATAGAGACCCACCTGGGCTCTTTCTCAGCAGACCCCTCTAAGTTTATTAAAGAATTTACCTACATTTCCCAAACGTATGATTTAACCTGGCATGACATCCAAGTGATCCTTGCTTCTACCCTTACTGCCGAGGAACGTACACAGACAAAGACCACGCTATCGACCCAAATGTCCCCTTGGGGGCGCATGCCATCCCAATAGAGGACCCCAGTTGGAGTTACCAGCCCAGCCGGGCGTCTGATCTTCCTTATAGAAACCTCATTCTCAGGTACCTCATTAGAGGTCTGGAAACAGTCTCCAACAAGGTTGTCAACTATGACAAACTGAGAGGAGTTACTGCTCTTTTTCCTAACCGCCTCCAGGAGGCACTCACCAAGTACACTCATTTAGACCCAGGGTCTAAAAAGTGGGGCCTCTATTTTGGCCTCTCACTTCACCTTCCAGTCAGCCCCTGACATCAGAAAAAAAGCTAAAGAAGGCTGAGGAGGGCCCTGAAACCCCTATACAGGATCTGGTAAAAATGGCATTTAAAGTTTTCAACGCTTGGGAGGAGTCAGCTGAGGCCACATGCCAGGTGAGGGTCCAACAGATGGTTAGCCTCCATTACCAAGCCCTGGTAGCAGCCCTAAGGCCGGCAGGCAATCCCGTCCATCGCCGTGCTCCCCAGGGGAGCCGGCACCTACCGCCAGGAGCCTGCTTCAAATGTGGCCTGGTCGGCCACTGGGCAAAAGTTTGCCCCAATCCCAAGCCTCCTACCAAGCCCTGCCCGCAGTGCAAACAGCCAGGCCACTGGAAGTCGAACTGCCCGACCCTGGCTCTGCCACCGGCTCCGCAAAGCCGAGGTGCCGAGATCCTGGAAACTCCAGACACATAGCTGCAAGGTATGGAGCTGTTGGGGTTCATGGACTGAAGAGGCCCTGGCTCCTCGACTCCGGTAACCCTCGCCGAGCCCAGGGTTGTGCTCCAGGTAGCGGACTACCTTCTCCATTTCGCCCTCTCACTCAGGCCCTACTTCCCCTTCCCTGGTCTCGGTTATGGGAATAGACAGGTCCCCCTCCCACTCTGCAGATCCTGTTACTGACTTAGCCCAACAACTTTCCCACTCCTAGCTCAGTATGCTTTTTACCTCCCACTTACACTCCAACTTAAACTGATCAGGAAAACACCCAGTATTGCTCTCTTCCTCAACAAAAATGGTGGGTACACAAATAGAACTTACTCATTCTCCCAAAGTTACAACAGGAAACAATCATCGCCAATATTCACAATTCTCCACACATCGGGCCAAAAGCTCTCTACACGTTTCTAACCCATTTCACCCCACTGGACTATGGAGTACTATCAACACAGTACATGCAAAATGCAACATCGGTGCCCTCTCCAATAGCCAGAAAGCTCAACACCCTCGTAAACAGCTCCACCAGATGTAAGGGCACCTACTGGGACAGGACTGGCAGATAAACGTTACCCACATGCCAAAGCATAAGCGGTTTAAATATCTCCTCACTATGGTTAACACATTTTCAGGATGGATCAAAGCCTTTCCCACCTCCTCTGAGAGTGCACGCATAGTCGCCACTCACCTTCTTCAAGACATCATTCCTCGTTTTGGCCAGCCTGCTTCAATTCAGTCGGACAACGGTCCAGACTTCATATCTATAGTGCAGCAGGCAGTTAGTGCCTCACTGGGCATCTGCTGGAAACTCCACGCAGCCTACCACCCCCAGTCTTCTGGTAAGGTTGAACGAGCTAACGGTCTCATAAAACAACAGCTCACCAAACTCTCCCTAGAACTGCAACTTTCTTGGCCTCAACTATTACCCTTTGCTCTTATACTCGCCTTGGCGCAGCCCCTCAGGAGCCGTCCGGCCTCAGTCCTTTCAAAATACTCTACAGACAACCTTTCCTTTTCTCGCCTCTGCCTGCAACCGATTGCCCTCTGCTAGCTTTGTACCTTCCATACTTGTGCTTGCTCCGCAACCTTCTTAGACAACACGCCAACTCTGCCATCCCTGAACCCTCTCTGACCTCTGCTGATCACCAAAAACCAGTGCATCCTGGAGATGCTGTGTTAATTAAATCCCTTGCACCCAAACCCTTAGCACCCCGGTGGAAAGGCCCTTACACTGTCCCTTACCACTCCCTCAGCAATCAAGGTTCTTAGACTAGATTCCTGGGTACATTTGTCCCGAGTCCAGATGGCAGTAAACTCTGACCATGGCTCCCAGTGGTCTGCTCAGTCTACTGGTCCTATGTCTCTCTGCCTCACTCACCTCACCAAGCCAGCCAGCTAAACCTAGTATAATTTCCCCTTTTGCCTGGCGATTTTACTTGACTGAAAACTATACCAATTACGCCTGCACTAAGTGTTATGATTATTTGCTGGCCACCGCTAACTGCCCACCCACAGGGGGCAGAGCACCCATATACTTAAATTTCACTGATTTTAAAACGCTTCCTGTATGACCAGAAGGCAACTACCCAATGTGCAAAAAAGTGAACGCAGAAAAATGTAGGGTGTCCTTGGTCTTCCTGCCAGATACATTACCTTTCCCTTCGTCCCCAGGGATGATTCTACTACCATCAATCTAAATACACTCTCACAATCCCAGACCCCTGGGATAGCCGGTGGACATCTCTGGTTCCAGGAGCCTAGTGCACCACTCGCCGAGAGAAATTTCTGGACGCCAAACTGTATGTATGGAGGTCGCTACTCCAGGTCTAATCCACCATCCACCGTAATATTCAGATCCAACACCTTCAACTCACTAACTAAATTTCTAAACCTTCTGAGTCTCCCTTCTCCTGGCTCACCCTGCTACAGCAGGGACTGGCCATCGCCACTTTGCTGGACTAGGGAACCTCTCCACCTGCTTCATGTGTGCGGCCCTAGAACGCCCTCCTCTGGTAGCAGTACCAGGTCCTGCCCTGTCATTTTCATCCAACGTAAAGACCACAAAAGCCATAACCATCCCCAACGTCCCTCTGTACATCCAACCAGAAAACACTCAAGTGCCCTTTTGCTACTCCAATCCATCGACACAGACATGTAATGTCACCCAAATCCCCTCCAAACCACTAACAGCGCCAGAAAAAAAATTTCTTTTGGTGCAACCATACACTCACTAAGCATATAAACATCAGTTCTACCTCTACCCGTCACTCTGGTTCCACAGCTCCCTATATACACTCCGGCTGAGTTCCAGGACAAATACATCCAAGTATACAGTGGTCAAACTAAAAGAGCAGCTTTTCTCCCGATAGCAGTGAGAATCTCCTTCGCCTCAGCAGCAATTGCAGTAGGACTCAGCGGCGGAGGCCTTGGACACTATCATCACAGCAGACAAGTTAACCGCATGCTTCCAGCTGGCAGTTGATGCCTCTGCCAAGTCTCTAGCCTCCCTGCAAAGACAAATAACCTCTGTTGCCCTAGTTGTCTTGCAGAACCACCACGCTTTACACCTCATCACGACTGAAAAAGGAGGAACCTGCCTCTTCCTCCAGGAGGAAGGCTGTTATTATATCAATAAACTGGGGATTGTGGAAACTAGAGTCCAGACCCTCAACAAGCTAAACCGTGAGCTGCAAAACAACAGATTCAGAACAGATGGATCTTCCTACTGGTGGAACTCTTCTCTGTACTCCTTCCTAGCCCCCATACTAGGACCCATAATTTTAGTTATAATTTTGCTCTTAATTGCTCCTTGTCTCATCCAGCTCCTACAAAGTCGAGTCCGCGAAATTACCCGTATAGCAGTTCACCAGCAATACCAACCTCTCCACCCTGTGCTAGGCCGCAACTGTCAGTACTCTGCCTGGAAAAGCCCCTCCCCTTGCTCTTTACACACTACCCACAGGAAGCAGTTACAGAAACGGACTAACCTCGTCCCTTTTCCCTATAGGGCACAGTGTAAAATGTCCGGTCTTGGCACAACAGACTCCATTTTGAGTCCTGCACCTCCATCTTAGCTCTTAAGGCTGACCCCTAACCGACCTCCCCTCCCCTGCTCAACCCCAAATTCCTGGAACCAGCTCGTCCCAAAGCCAGAATGTTTTCTGAAGACATGGTCACTCCACGCGTCCCTGACATATAGGTAAGATTAACGAACTTCTCCCTTCTGAAGCACCTGTGTGCGCAGACGCTCCCCAGCTTTGATCCTCCCCAGCTGTGCCTGCCAGCAGTGGGCATAAAAACGCGGCCAGGGTTTTTCCCCCCTGCGCGGCTTCAATAGCTCAATACCCTGAGTTGCTGAACCCGCCCACAAGCTTCTCAATAAAGCCTGCTTCTAAAACTTCATTAATTGCATCTTTGATTCTCTTTTCGCGTCCAAATAAACCTTATACACCGAGCCTCGAGAAGGCTTTGGGAGTCAAAATCCTCCCAGCCTCCAGGCAGCAGCGTCCCAGCCCCCTCACAAATGCAGCCCGGGAAGGCAGGCGAGTTCCCGGGAAAGCAGGCACAGAGAGGCACGTCAAGTCCCGCACACCAGCAAGAAACGGCGCAAAGACGGACACCAGCAAGAAACGGCGCAAAGACGGACAACGTGAATTCAACCCAACAATTCTCCCGAGGGTGGTGAGGTCAAAGGAGCCCAGAGGGGCCCCAAACCCGTGAGACCAACATGGGAGGGCCCACTCCTGGGGCCGGCTTACCTCATAGCTCCGAGTCACACAGCACTGCTTTCTGTTCAACCTCTCCGGGGACGGGTGTGCCTCGGTCCTCGGCTCCACGCGAGAAACAGCTCACGCTGAGGCCTGGTTTGGGAACCCCGTGAGTTTTATGAGCGGTTAGGAAGGCGTGGTCAATGACGTAGGTCGACCCCATTGGCTGAATTGTTGAATGAAATTCACCTGGCCTAGGTGAGCCAATGCAGGTACAGCGCCCACCCAGGCATAGCTCCCCCTCCTGGCTGGAAACCTGAACTTCTGAGCATGCAGTGAGCCACTGCTTCATGAGCCGGTAGCTCGGACCTCTGAGCATGTGTAATAGGCCTGCCAGTCCCTATGCTAGCTCCCTAACAGGTTATCCAGCCAAAGGTCTGCCTTCTGGAGCTGTTCTACAGAAAGCACTTAGTTCCCGACCCCTACACATTCGGGGTAATGGATGCCCTCGCTTCCGTGCTTGCTTCTATGTCATTCTGGAATGGTCCTTGTTTCACAAGGTCGGCGAGGTCAGGAATTCTGGGCTGGTTGGCTACCAAGCACAAAATAAATAGCCAACAGATTGAAATCTCAACCCCTATATTGGTTTATTATCGACCACACAAACTTGTCTTCTGGAACTTCCCTCCTAAATTTCTGAACCCTTGAACTCCTTGACACATGTACTTGGAAAGCAAGGATTCCAAACTCTGATCACTACATCTGAATGCTCCCCCAGTCCCTCTGTGGCCCCCCTTGTCTTCCAGAGGTGCACTGTCAACCAGCAAAGTCGGACATCTCCATTTCTCAGAAGCTGCAGATTGTTATGTAAAATCACCCAGTGTTTAAATGTTAGTGATTATGCCATTTAAAAAACAAATGTGTGAGCCAACTGGGGGCAAACACGACTCGTTTCAAACACCAGCTCTGTCTCCTCTAAGGGCCCGTGTACAACTGCGACAACACAACAGTGGGTCCTGCTGGGTCCCCATTAGCATCTGGGAAAAAGGCTATTTTTTACACCTTGGTCCCTTGGTGTTAATTGCAGACTCACTGGGTGACAGATTGTATCTGACATGCACCACATTTCCCGCAGCAAACACCAACACTTTGTCAAACTCCGTTTGGTATTGTTCCATCCCTCCATCATTCTCCCTAATGACAAAAATAATTCACACATTTATATAAAAGCACAGGGTGAGGAGAACTTTAATTTATTCATCTAGTTCAGGGTCATCCCTCTTATCAATATATGACAATCTAATGAGGCTTAATTAAAAAGTAGCAGTGAAGCAATTTAGGAAACTGAGGGATTGTCACAAGACCTGGTTGTGACAGCATGTTTTATGCACCATGGAAGATAACAGATGTGTCTTCTGTGGTATCTCATATCCATCATCCCCAAACTACCTGCTCTTAGGGGTAGAGAGAGCGAGCTTGGCTTTGAAAAAAGTGCCTGGGTTTGGTAGCTACTCTCAGGATGGTAGGTGTAATGTATTATGAGAACTTAACAAGGCTCTGAGAAGATGGCTATTGGAAGGTCTGGCTGGAGGGCAAGGTCATGGCCCTGAAGGATTCAGGATCCAGAAGTCAAGTCAGAACTGGATGCCAGAGACTTTCTCAATCCAGCCCTCTTTGCCCCTCCCCTAAGGCCAATACATTTCTAAGGGTTATGGATTCTACTTCAGAATCTTTCTCAAACCCAGGGCCCTCTTCACCATTATTGTCTAGACCTGGTCACCTCTTGCCTTATAAATAAAAATATGGGTTTATTGTAAGTCTGGGTCTGTTAGGTTTCTCGGGTGGGAAATGTCTCGGTCCTTGGCTACACACCAGAAAGAAATTCACACCAAAGCCTGGTTGGTGATCCAAGTGGGTTCATACACAGGAAAGAAGAAGGTTCCGTCGTTACAGTAAAATGAACACGGGCACACTCACGACACTGCACGCCCAGCCCTGCTGAGTGGAAGGCAGAGAAGCAGCTGAAGGGAAGGGGCGGTGGTCTCCAGGTTCCAGCCTTTTAAGGGCTTTCAGCTGGGAGGCGGCAATTAAGCCCTCCTGGCTTGGGCTTAGCCCGCATTGGCTTCCAACCTCCTGTAGGGGGCCCTCTAAGCATGGAGAGGAACAACCCCTTGTCTTGCTACCTAACCGGTCTACATTCCTGTATGGCTACATTGAGATGGAACTAGCCCCTTTAGACAGCCTGTGTGGTTCACCAGGAGCCACAGGCCCCAATATTCCCTGTTAAAACCTTAAACTACTGTTGGAGTTTATATTACCTGTATGAGTCTGTGGGCATGGGGTGTTTCCATGCCAGAGACCTGAAGTTGCACAAATAGGCATCCAGAACAGAACTCATCCAGGCTCTAATAAGATGCTTAGATGCTTCTTGCTAGGATGAGAATCCAACGAAGTGTGTGAGCAGTTTAGATCTTGTAAGAGAGAACAGGTCAGTAGTGTAACCAGAGAAGAGAGGAAAGGTCAGGGGAAAGGGAGGAGGCCCGCAGACATCTGTGCTCTGTGTTTGGCCACAAGACAAGAAACCAGGTCTCCCTGCAAAAGAAAGCAGAACAGCAAGTCCCTCAGAACTAGGACACTTTTAAACATGACCTATACAACACTCGGCTCAGGGAGGCACCTTGGAAAACCATAAAAGCCCTAAAAGAGGGGCAAGGAGGAAGCCCAAGTCTTTGATTTTCCCTGCTGTGCTTTAAGTATTGAAATGTCTGTTCACAAAGCCTTTGAAATTTCTGAATCAGAGAGTGGATTCACAAGCCAAGCTCCTGCTTTATTCTTCAATGCATTTTGGCCCAGCTTCTCCTTGGTGACACGTGTAACAGAAATTCTGGACTTAGGAGACACTTGGTCCTTGGACACGAGGATATTTCAGTGGAATCTAAAACAGGACTCTAACCACCAGCTGGACTGGCCTAGGAAGCCCAAGTGTTCAGTCTCCCAAACACCAACCTCCGGTTGCTCTTCATCTGCCTCCACCTTGTTCAGCTTTAGTTGTCCGTGGAAGCGTTTGGCACCCATCTGATGCTTCAGAACCCAGAAAGGAGGAAAGGTAAAACTGGGATTCAAATGAAACAGACTTAAGCAGAATCATAGCCAAGATGTGCCCGGGGCTCCTCGCGGCATTTGTCACCTTCATTTCCCTCTTCGGACTCAGACATGCCAAGGTTCAGAAACAAGCTTTACCAGAAAAAACAGCTGTGAACCCAGCCTGCTTCCAAGTGAGAAAAAGCCCTTTACACATGAGTTCCTAAGGTCAGCCCAGCCCTGTGCACCTCCACCCCTCCCAGACTCCCCTGCTCTCTGGCGAAGCATTAAAGCAAGTGGAAGCTGGATTTGCTCAGAATAAAAAATCATTTTTCACAATAGCACGGCATGTTCTGGATGGCAATCACAGCTGCACAAACCATATCCATCCTCCAGCCATAATGTTGGCGCCTCAGTGACCACGCACATACATTGTGTGGCGAGACTCAGAGGCTATTCCATTTGTGATCAATTGTTTCCTCCCTCTCCATACTTTGCACTTAGGAGACATGCTCTCTGGAGGTGGTTGAGGCTTGTCTTGTCACCAATAATCATCTCCTACGCCTTCCTTTACAGTCACTAATTTGATGTGTTCACTCAGAGAAATGCCAATAATATGAGGTTTCAGAGGAGAGCCCCTAGAGCTCCCCCAGACAACAAGGAGGCCGAGTGTCACCGTCATTATCCTGAGCTGGGAGGGGGCACTAGTGTTCCAGAAGCTGGGGATCCGTCACTGCCGGCCCACCGCACAGACAGAGCAGGTGCTGGTTATAATTGCTTCTAGACGTCCTGCCATGCTGAGTTGAAAGTCAAACCCGTAAACGCTGCCCGACTGCAATACAACTGGAGTACACAGACATTTCTGCATCATTGCTGGGTGAAAATACACTGAGTGGAGTTGGATGAGATGGCAGCAAGTGCCTAAGGAGGGGATGCTGTGGGAATACCAACAAGATGACTGTCAGTCGCCGTTTCCTCCTCTCGTCTGCTTTTTTTCTTCTTTTTCTTTCAGGACCAAAAGTCATGACGGATATGTAAGGAAACAAATTTGTCCGTTTCCAGAGGAGTTTCCCACCCCACCCCCATCCACCTCCAGCCTCCTTTGAGCAAGTCAGTAGACGCTTCTTCTTTTTTTTTTTTTAAACCTGGTTTCTACTATGGCAATTTCCGGAGCTGCTATGTGGCTGTGTTTAAAAGTCCCCTTTGGGATCCAGAGCACAATCCATGTCACAGAGGCATCCTCCCAGTTCCAAATAGCAATGCAACTTCATTTCAGAAGGTTGTTCTTGTTTCCAGAGCCCCAGAAAGGAGTTCAAGCTGTTGATATTGACTGTGGTTGTCAAGTCAGCCTCTCATGGGCACCTCATGGGCAGCGGAGCAAACTTTGCCCGGGCTGGGATGGGAAGCCCACCGTGGTGGGTCATAGGTCAATGTGTGGATGGAGATGATCAGGTCTTTCTTCCTTATTCTATTTCAGTCTGGAAACACCACTGAAGCCTGCTCAGTGTTGTAGCAACACACAAACCTTCACTGACAGTCTGGGGCACATTGGCTGCAAATGAAACCTGGGTCTTCCCGGTGAAAGACGATGAGAGATCTACCACTGAAGCACCGTGGCCCTCACCTCAAACCAGGGCAGTCATTTCCCACAGATCTACCAGAGTTCAAACCAGACCACAATGCAGGATGACTGAGATTGCCACCAGAATCTGATACTGATGCAGAAAAAAACCTAACTACCATTTTATTGACTCCCACTCATACCGGCCCAATAGGACAAAGAACTGCCCCTTTGGGGTTTTGAGACTTTAAATCCTTGCAGCAGTGGTTCTCAACCTGTGGGTCGCGACCCCTTTGGGGATCAAATAACCCTTTCACAGGGGTCACCCAATTCATAACAATAGCAAAATTACAGTTATGAAGTAGCAATGAAAATAATTTTATGGTTGCAGGTGACCACAACATGAACTCTATTAAAGGGTGACGGCATTCAGAAGGTTGAGAACCACTGCCTTACAGAAACAGACAACCTCATATTTCTCCCACAGATGGGCTAGTCAGTTCAAACCCCCGACCTTGCAATTAGCAGCTTAATGCATAGTCCACTACACCACCTGGGTTCCTGATGATATAATAAGAGATACTATTGTTAGATCTCAAGTGGGAGAGATATACCTCAATCCTTGGCTTCACGCGAGAAAGAATTCACTCCGAAGCCTGGATTGTGATCCAAGTGAGTTTTTTGAGAGAAGGAGTTTCATGTTTACACAGGCACCTCAGGGCCCCTCACCCCCGCACAGCCTACCTAGAAGCTGCTGGAAAGTCACTCAGTGGGCTCCAGGATCCTACCTTTTCTTTCTTTTTTAAAAAAATTGCTTTATTAGGGGCTCATATACCTCTTGTCACAATCCATACATACATCAATTGTGTAAAGCACATTTGTACATTCATTGCCCTCATTATTCTCAAAATATTTGCTCTCCACTTAAGCCCCTGGCATCAAGTCCTCATTTTCCGCTCCCTCCCCGCTCCCCCATCCCTCATGAACCCTTGATAATTTGTGAGTGGTGATACTAGGAGGGTAGAGGGAGGGTGGATTGGAAAGAGGGAACCGATTACGAGTATCTACATGGGGGACGGACAACAGAAAAGTGGGTGAAGGGAGACATTGGAGAGGTCAAAATCCTGCCTTTTCAATTCCTCCATAGGGAGGCATGGTTGACGGTCATGGTCAACCCCATTGGTTGGATTGAATTTACCTGGCCCAGATGGGCCAATCCAGGTGTAATGCCCACCTAGGTGTACCACCCCTTCCTGGCCGGAAGTTTGAACCTGAGCATATGTAATGGATGACCCAGTCCCTATGCTAAACTACCTAACAGTATTTGCAAGATGCCAAGCACCGTTCTAAGCATTTGTATATAATAATTCAATTATTCCACTCAACAAGCCTATGTGTGGACTCTATTCTTGCCCCATTTTACAGATGAAAAATCAGTGGCACAGGATGATAAAGTCATGAGCCTAGGACCACACAGTGAGGAAGTGGGAAGGAGAGATTTGGACCCAGGCTGCAGAGCCCATGCCTTGGGTGCCTGCAACTGCCACATAGGACACAGAAAAGCATGGAGCAGACTCGGCATAGACATGAGGGAGTTGGGGGCACTGTGCATGCATGTATGTGCTATGACTGCATGAGAGTAGCTGCTACTCAGATCCAGAAGAGAATACAGCCTTTTGCAAAAATTATTTTTGCCAATAGTGATTGGAAATCTGCATCTTGTGTGAAATCCCCCAACCTGCACATGTGCACAGCTACTTCAGAAGGTTCCAAACAATGTGTGCTGTGCGGCAAACCAAACTGAGCTCAGGTGGAGCTGGTCTGTGGGTTATGTTAGCCAGAAGGTGAGCAGTTTGAACTCACCAGCCACCACTCCAAGGGAGAAAGAGGAGGCTTTCTGCTCCCATGGACTTAGAGTGTTCAAAGAGCCAGGGAGCAGTTCCATGCAGCCTATGATTAGGATCTCAGAGGGTGAGTGTGGAGTTGGTTGACACCTGGCTTCAGGGCATTTCTCAGAAGGGCTTCCTGCAGTGGCTCTGCCTTCAGGAACGTCTGGTGACCCTGAGGGCAGCAAAGTCCTAAACACACCCAGGCAGTGGTTCTCAAACTTCCTAACACAGGTCCTCTTGTTGTGGTGACCCCCCAACCGTTAAATTATTTTCTTGCTACGTCATCACTGTAATTTTGCTACAGTTACGAATTGGGCGAGCTCTCTGAAAGGGTCGTGTGACTCCCAAAGGGGTCGCAACCCACAGGTTGAGAACCACTGCACTAAGGGTTCCCCTCCCAGGCAGCCCTACCAGTGTCTCAGTGTCTGGTGTGCATAGTTCTGTGAGGTGAGAGAAATGGACTTAGTGTCTGCTTCTGGTGACAGTTGATGTGGGTGGGCTTTCTCCCTATGTCATGTCCCTCTCAAGCCATTTGTCACCACAACAGAGAGAGCCATGCACATAAAGCAAGAAGAGGAGGCAGCAGAGCAGGACAGTAAGCAGAACAAAGATTGAGTAAGCACAATCCACTTCAATCATGAATCGGGTGCCCTTGAGATGTGAGGAAGACCCCAGTCTAGTGGCATTAGATCAGGTTTAGGGATTGAGTGAAGGGACCCCTCTTGGCTCCCCTCAGCCCCTATTTTGCTTTCCCATTGACCCTGACCCTTGCATCGTGATTGGTCCTTATTCCAGCATGATGGTTGGTTTCATAACCACGGCATATGGGAATGTGTTAGTCGATAGGTTATACAGGCACAGCCTCTGGAATGGCGATTTGGGCTCGCTCATGCAGACCTCTAGTTGTCCTTGACATGACTGGTAGAATGGATCATGTGAAGTGATTTGAGATCGGCGTTGAGATCTGATAGGTCATGCAGACTTCTAGCTGATCCTGGCAGTACCCTATTTTAAGGAAACAGAATGTTTGGCGTTTAAGTCATATTTGAGCTTACATTTTGAGCAATAGGCTGTGGCTCACAGTGAGAGTCTATGTGGAGACCCTACATCCATTTTGAGGGGCCACAGATTCAGCCGCCATTGAGTTCTTTCCTACTGCTGACTGGCAGTGGAAAGCTTGACCCTCAGGCAGTGTGCTTGCGTCCACTCCCCGGGCCAGACTCAATGACGTACGGTAGTGTGCACATCCCAATGAAGGTCCCACTCATGCTCTCCCAAGCCCTCCTGAAACTCCATGAATTGATCTGTCTTCAGTCACAATTTTGTGACAAAGTTGTTTGTTTTCCATGTCTTATTTAAGTTTTCAGGAGCCCAGGTGGTAATGCTGGATAGTGTTGGACTATTAAGAGCAAGGTCGCTGGTTCAAAGCCACTAGTCATTCCACAGGAGAAAGATGAGGTTATCACCTCCTGTAAAGGTAGCAACTTCAGCATCCCTACACAGAGTCAGGGTCAGGAGGACAGAATGGGTGTCATTTTATTTAAGTAACTGTGGCTGTGGGTCCTTCCGACACCATTGGGGCCTCATGCGGATGCTCTCCTTCATCCAGAACAGCGGTTTATTCCTTTTTCTTGTGTAAAGCTTAGCAAAGGAGTTCCTAATAAAATATAGTTGAATTGGGAGTCTTTTTCCCCTAAAACAAAGTAAATACATCAATAGAAATGAGACTGTGGCGCTAATAACCAGTTGGAGAGTTGAGAGAGCTGAACTCTCAGTGCTGATAGAAACCCATTGTGACTGAGCATCTGCTCAAGGTCATCCACAACCTGAGGTTGAGTTGAGTCAGACACAAGACAGATGTGTTGGGGAGTAATTGTGTACAATAAGTAAATAATTTATCTTTCTAAAGCTTCTGTCTAAAACATACTTTAAATAGTAAGTTTTCCCCTGGGCTAGGGAAAGGTCTGGGAACTTAACCCCCTAGTATCCACCCCCTCTCAGCGTTCATCATGTTAGCCCAGAGGAGCCAAATCACACTCACTACCCGGGAGCACTGCTTCCAAAAGCACATTGCCTGTGCTGGGGCAGAGGGCAGGTACCCAGACCAGAAATGCTCATGGAGTGGAACCAGAGAGCTCAGCCCCCAGCTTCCCGAGGGAGCAGCTGTGGTGGTTCACTTCTGGATGAATGTGTTTAAGCAAATGCCAAGGGCCTGACTTGGGCAGCACGAAAAGCAGATGTGCAGAGGGTGTTTACTGCATTCCAGAAGTTCACGCACTCCCCAGAGGCTCCTTGGCTCAGTGGCAGGAAGTCATTGGTGGCTTCCACCTTCAATCCCAAAAGGCTACTGCCATCAAGTGGATTCAAGACTGTAAATCTTCATGGGAGCCAGCAATCTCATTGTCCCCCTTGGGACAGGGAGCTAGCAGCCCGTTTCGCCTCCAGGGCTCCTTCCTCTCTAATTCTGGATCCAGTCCCTCCAAATATCCTGCCCTGCCCTTGTCTAGGCTTCTTAAATGCTTTCCACGCTGCTTATGTTAGTCTGGGTGCATTAGAGAAACAAATCCACAGAAACTCATATGTATAAGAGAGAGTTTTATGTAAAGGGTGCAAGAAAACATGCCCGCATTTGCTTATGCACCGCTTTGTCTTCAGCGATCATGTTGGGGTAGGCTGGTGTGCTTCTTCCAGGTGGGCTTTGTTGCTTCTGAGCTAGATGCCCCCTTGTTTATCTTCCAGCCTTTAAGATCCCAGACACTATATCTTTTGATAGCCGGGTACCATGGTGCTTAACCACTACACCACCAGGGTTCATTAGCATGTGACTTATCTCCTGCCATTCACATTAGATGCTCAAAATAGCAGCAAACCAGGTTTCTCCTTTGTGGCAACACCAGGTACTGACAGAACCAAGAACAGAGAACACTTAGTTATGTATCTTGACAATCATTGCCATATTATGTGTTAGCTGCTTTTGGCATGCTTTTTAGCGTTTATGTGTTTTTAAGGGTGTTAGGGTGTTTTTCTGCTTTTAGGGTGTTTATATTATTTTAGACTCTTTTTAAAGGCTTCAGATTGTTTTATAGGGTTAAAATTATTTAGTGTTTTAGTTGTTTTTTTAGAGTTTAGGGTGTTCTTTAGAGATTTTTGAAGGAAGGTTGGGGAATTTTTATTTTTGTCTTTTAAAAAAATCATTTATTGGTGGCTCTGTTTTTAAAAACAATTTATTAGGGGCTCATACAGCTCTAATCACAGTCCATACATATATATATACATCAATTGTATAAAGCACACCTGTACATTCTTTGCCCTAATCATTTTCTTTTTTTTTTCTCCTCTTTTCTTTTTTTACATTTTATTAGGGACTCATACAACTCTTATCACAATCCATACATATACATACATCAGTTGTATAAATCACATCCATACATTCCCTGCCCCAATCATTTTCAAAGCATTTGCTCTCCACTTAAGCCCTTTGCATAAGGTCCTCTTTTTTTTCCCCTCCCTCCCCGCTCCCCACTCCCTAATGTGCCCTTGGTAATTTATACATCGTTATTTTGTCATATCTTGCCCTATCCAGAGTCTCCCCCACACCCTTCTTTGCCGTCCCTCTCTCAGGGAGGAGGTCACATGTGGATCCTTGTAATCAGTTCCCCCTTTCCAACCCACTCACCATCCACTCTCCCAGCATCGCCCCTAACACCCTTGGTCCTGAAGGTATCATCCACCCTGGATTCCCTGTGCCTCCAGCCCTCATATGTACCAGTGTACAACCTCTGCCCTATCCAGCCCTGCAAGGTAGAATTCAGATCATGGTGGTTGGGGGGAGGAAGCATCCAGGATCTGGAGGAAAGCTGTGTTCTTCATCGGTACTACCTCGCACCCTCATTGATCCATCTCCTCTCCTGAACCCCTCTGTGAGGGGATCTCCATTGGCCTACACTTGGGCCTTGGGTCTCCACTCTGCACTTCCCCCCTTCATTCAATATGGTATATATATATATATATATATATATATATATATATATATATATATATATATATATGTATATATGTATATATATGTATATATATATACACACACACACACACATATATATATACATATACACACATATTTTTTTTTTGCATGATGTCTTTATACCTGGTCCCTTTGGCACCTTGTTATCGCACTGGCCGATGTGCTTCTTCCATGTGGGCTTTTTTGCTTCTGAGCTAGATGGCTGCTTGTTCACCTTCAAGCCTTTAAGACCCCAGATACTATCTCTTTTGATAGCCGGGCACCATCAGCTTTCTTCACCACATTTGCTTATGCACCCATTTGTCTTCAGCGATCCTATCATGGAGGTGTGCAGTCAATGATAGATTTTTTGTTCTTTGATGCCTGATAACTGACTCCTTCGGGACCACTCTATCACACAGGCTGGTGTGCTTCTTCCATGTGGACTTTGTTGCTTCTGAGCTAGATGGCTGCTTGTTTATCTTCAAGCCTTTAATACCCCAGTCACTATCTCTTTTGATAGCCAGGCACCATCAGCTTTCTTCACCACATTTACTTGTTCACCCACTTTGGCTCCAGCAGTTGTGTCGGGAGAGTGAGCATCATAGAGTTCCAATTTAATAAAAGAAAGTATTCATGCATTGAGGGAGTGTTTGAGTAGAGGCCCAAGGCCCTTCCGCCACCTTAATACTTAACCTATAAATATAGACACATCGATCTATTTCCCCATCCTCATATATATATTTGCATGTACATGTCTTTGTCTAGACCTCCATAAATGCCCTTTGACTCCTAGCTCTTTCCTCCATCTCCCTTGACCTTCCTCCTGCCCTACTACCATGCTTTGTCGCCGCCTGGGCTAGAGTATACCTCTTCTCTACGTAACCTTACCCTTGATCATTCCCCACCAGACCTGCCACTCCCCCCTCTCTACCATTTTGGGTCAGTTGGGGAATTTTTAAGGACTTTTGCTGTTGCTTTTCTTTTTAATTTATGGTGGGTTTTTTTTTTAGGACTTTCACGCTGTTTTTCAAGGATTCTAAGGTGTTTTATGACTTTTAAGTTGTTTGGGGGGATTTCATGATGTGTTTATGGCTTTTAGAGTATTTGCTAGGGTTTTTGGGTTTTTTCCCATTATCTTAGGGTGTTTTTAGGGATTTTCCTGTGCTTCTTAAGAACTTTTAGTGTGTTTTTAGGGCCATCTAGGGTATTTATAATGGCGTTTAAAGTGTTAAGGCGTTAAGGATGTTTGGGAGTCTTTAGTGTGTTTGGGGACATTTGGGTTTGTTTTGGATATTATAGTGTGTTCTATACTGCTTTCAGGGTGTTTTATATGGTTTTAGGGGCTTCTTGAGGCTTTTAATTTTTAAAACTTTTTTTAGTGTTTATTGGGTATTAATGTGTATTTCAGAGCTTTTTACCTATTTTTTTAGCACTGAAGAATTTTTTGTGCGCAGTTACACTGTTTCTACGGACTTTTAGGGCATGTCTCAGTCACCTATCTTGTCTTCCACTCAGTGTGCTCCTTGATTGCCCTGGAAAATCTATCTATACCCTGAATTAGGTCCATTAAGTTTGTTCCAGCTTTCTCATTAACTGATGATCTTGATTATTTAGGGCTTTAAGGTTGTTTGGGGACGTTTAAGGTATATTTGGGGCATTAAGGTGTTTTGGAGCTTTTAGGATGTTTTATAAGATTTTAGGGTGATTTTAAGAGATTTAGGGGTGATTTTTTTAGGATGTATTCATATTTTTAGCACGTTAGGGTGTTTTTAGTGATCTTACAGCGTTTCTTAGAGATTTTAAGGTATTTTAAAGATTTTACTTTTTTAAGCATTTTAGGTTTTGTTAGGTCTTTCATGGTGGCTTCAGGGCATTTATGGTGTTTGGGGATATTTAGGGTTTGGGAATCTCTTATGGATGTTGTTTTTGGAAGTTTCTTGTGTTTTCTGGGGCATTTCGTGGGGTTTTCGGGCTTTAGAGTGTTCTTTGCATTTTAGGGAGTTTTATGGCGTTTCAGACATTTTAAAGCTTTTGAATTTTTGCATGATCCATTTGACTCTCTTTTTAAAGATAACTTTAAAAAATTATGTTGACATTGAGCAAAAAAATAGTCCAAGACACTTCATGATCTAAACCCTCTCTAGTAGTTCACTCCTTCCTCTGTTCTCTTTCCACATACATCTTCAACTCAAATTAACTAGTTGCTGATTCTTCATGTTTCCCGTGAAGCTGAACACTTGAATATGCTGACCCTACTGTTAGGAAGCCTTTCTTTGTTCTTCACTGAGTCAGCCACTGCCTCTCATTCATATTCCTCTCAGGCTTGTTTTCTTTAAGAAGCACTCCCATACTTCCTCCCTCCATTTCCCTTACTGAGTGTTACTTTATCATCCACTATCTCCCTCTATGGGAAATCTTGTTACATTGTATTAATATTGTCAATTTGCTTACCATTATTTCCTTTTAAATTAAGTTTATTAAAGGATGCAACATAAGCAACCATCAATAAGTGTTTTTCAGAGCAAATAAGTAGCTGAAGGAATTGCTTGGTAGCAACATATTCTTTGGAGCACTCAGACCCAGCTTCTAAGTAAGTTCCTAAGCTTTAAAATGCTTTCTGCACAAAGATGCTGTTTGCATCAGTTGATGGCCAGAGACAAGCAATGTAAAAATAGTATAGATAATACAATATAGCCAAAACTGACATGCTACATAGCCATTTGAAATTATGTAAACAAAGATGCCAGAATATCGTGCAATGATTATATAATAATGCAAAATGGACAAGAAGGAAGCTCATGATCTGAGATAAAGGTGTTAAACAAACATATTAATGTGTTAAAAGTGGTTCACTCCATGTGGGAGGATTATAGAATAGTTTTATGTTCTTGATACTGTAGTTTTGTTTTTGGTTGTGTTCCCCAGAGAAGCAAAACCAGTGACACGTATTATGGGATGCAAACTGGTTTCTCCCAAGGTTGTCTCCCCCCAAAATATGCCACACCTATGACACTGCTTGCTACACATGGTAAATGTCTGTACACTTGAAGGTCAACGCAAGCTTCATAGAAATTATACTTCCTAAAGGTTATCAACCATCTAGAGCAATCAGACTGCATAGTCTGTCCCACCCTTAGTAGGGCCCACTCCCTTCTGATAAGGGTAGTGGACTCTTTCTTTGAAGGAGAGCCTAGAGGCAAGGCCAAGCCCACTCAAGAATGACCAAGTTTAGGCTGCCATCTTGAATCTACGGTCTGCCCATCTTGTCATATGTATACCCCTAGTCCCTCCTCTTCCTGTTTTGTGTACAGCCCTAGCTCATCCCCTTCCTGTGATGTCTATGCCTATTGTACAGCTTCTTCTTGTGATGTGTGTGGTTAACTTTAATCATGCCCCTAAGTAGATATAGGCCTTGGTCAGAAATAAAGAGGTGAGCTCTCTTCTCCATCCCTGTCCTCCTGTTCTCTGCACAGACCTGGGTGCTGAGATCATGGCCATCCCAGAGGTGAGCATGCAACCTTAAAATTTGTCTGACTCCTGTATTTCACTCTCTCTCATATCTCTCCTATCTTCCATGACTTTACTATGATCTCTATATATTATAATTGCTCCTACAGATCCCCATGGATGTTAGATGCTGCTTTACGCAAACAACTTTACATGTGTATATAAAGAGAAAAAAATTATTATCAAGAAAATAGCCTGATAATAAAGTGGAAGCAGGTAAACCCAGTAAAGGTCAAGTCAGTGGATCAGATGTTAAGTTGAAGGCTTTTCTATCCCATGCAGCTGCTGGACTGATGAACCAGAAAGCAAGAACGCAAATTTGGAAGCAGGAAGGCCATAACTGGTGGAAGCAGACGTGGAAGAATTCAAGATCAGCAAATCAAACTCGCAGCTGCAAAGTTGAATAAATCCAAGGTCAGGAGGCAATGAA